>NW_023597034.1:13672834-13680334 GCF_011947565.3 Pollicipes pollicipes | reverse complement strand
AATGTGATCAGTCATTGTTCTTCTGCGGGCAAGTGGAATCAGGACATCTTCTTCCTTCCATACTGAAATTTAAACAGCGTTCCACTCGTCGCCTTACAGCATTCGACACAACATCCGAGTTGTGAGAATGTATGGCTCTATGATTTGCACGAATATATGAGTACATGTGTTGCATGAGCCAGATGCCGCTCCTTAAAGCATGCAGAAAAGACGGAGCTGAATGTCACGCCCTGCCTGTCTTTTAATAAGGTTTCCGGATCAGCCGACGACAAGGAACAGCCATTGTTTGCGGAGCAGGATGGATTCACTGCACTGATAGAAATCGCCTAGACGTAACGTGAACAAAGAAAGGACGCGAAGTACCGGAAATATGAAATCCCTTGATCTCTTTCACAGTCCATTGCTTAGGGCAAGGTTTCTAGCCTTGCTCAACTCATCCCCGGTTGTTCTGGCTAGAAACTAAAATCGTGTTGACTAGCCTGATTTCCAGATCGAAATATTGGGGCAAGATTTCAACATCCTACATGGTTAATGTCCAGGTAGAGGAGTGATTTAAAAGAGTCATGTCGGGCCAAAGCCTGGTTATTTCAGATGTACGTATTTGTTAACACTAACAGTTCACTCTCTGCTGTTGAAAGCTGATGTTTGAAAGAAATAGGCTTTTATATTTTCACATATGCAATAAATGGTCATTTGCCTTGCTCATTTACATCCATACATGCCTATTCAAAGGTTTAGATTTCCGACAGAGGTTGCGCAAGCGAAGGGGACGTAACATGATGACGAATCGACGCTGGTTTGTTGCCAACATACAAGTATGTCCACACATTTAAAGGCTTTTAACCTACTACCGGTAATTAATTCGATACTGAACGCAACACATTGCAAGGCTGGTCACGGAGGCTGATGTGATAGCTTTTAACATAAGGCGCCGCAGTTAGTTTGATTTTGAACGCATAGCGTACTGGGAGAGGTATTAGGGACACTGGACCGCATTTTAACCTGGACAATTTCGAGCGGCCTGCCTGTCGATGGGGTGGAGACGGCGCCATCCAAAGAAGGTGGGGTGAAGACAGCGATATACAAATAAGCTCTGTACAGCAGCATCACAAGGGCGCTCCTATTACAGACCGGGCGTCAACCCGCGGGGAGGTGCCAAGTGCAGAAGAATGACGGGAGAGCCAAATATGCACCTGTGCTCAAAGGTAAGCATATCGACGTTGTGCAAAACGTCCGTTTTCTCCGCCAACTTCACATGTGCTGCATCTGCCTCTGACCTTTATCAATGCAGGAAGCGGATGTTAGTTCCACTGTAATGGCCACTATGGCCATTGCATGGCCATTATGGCCACTAAAACTTGGCTTTTTCGCTTCTGAAGCCAGTAGAGATGTACATCACTAGCGGCAGATTCCAACGCCAACCACGTACTAAATCATTTATATCTAACTCAGTGCCAAGGAGGTCTCACCACACTTTTCAAACAATCGAAAAACAGCACACCTCAGTGACACCAAGTTGCACTGCAATGTTGCGCACAGTCATATGACGTATCCCTAAATTTCAGACAGTGCCAAGCACCGAAGCATACAAGGAAGGCAAAACAATGGAGGTCACCGACCTTGCTGCGCCCGAATGCTGAGCAGAGCACTGAGAATCATCAGCGTCCCGGCCACCATGCCGAAGCTGGTCATCTTCCTCTGGGGAACCGGCGTCGCTCGACTATCCTGCCCGCTGCCGCTCTCTCGTCGTCAGCTGCCGCCGCCGCCAGCCGGGTTGTCTCGGGTCACGCGCACCGTGCCGCCTGTCGGCCGGTGGCTGCTCCCTAGAGTGTCGCCGGGCAGACACGGGTGGTCGTTGGGTGGTCCGTGGGTCGTCGCGGACGATGACCGGCGCGGTGCGCGGCACGTGCTCGCCGCGGGCGTCGGCGGACGACACTGACGGGCGGCAGCAAGCGGAGCCGGCTCGGTTCGCCAGCCGAGCGGCGCCGCCGCGTCACGCGTCCTGACACGCGGCGACACGGACGCCTGACACGCGGCGACACGGACGACACCGCGCCGGCGGTGGACGCAGCGCGCGCTAACGTGGCGCGGAGAGCTGAGCTCGCGAATGGACGGCTCAGGTGTGGGCCGGTACATCACTTAGCGGCTGATTTATGATCAGGACCGAGCCACGTCAAGCCGGCCGGACGGTCCGGTGAGGTGCTTACGCAGGACAACTGAACACAAAGGTCACTGAGACTACTGATCAGTGGATGGGTCAAGCTGCATTAGTGCTATAAATGGTTTAAAGCTCCGCCATGCCCCACAGTTGCAAGTAATCAATTTAAAAGGCATGCTACGGTGTGTTTTGATTATTTCTAACAATCCCCTTTCGCCACCTTTTTTAAAGGTCAAGGTCAGTGAGGTGAGATTAGAATGTTCTTGAACATCCTTAAATTATGAGAGCTTCAAGGTATCTGTATGCCTTTTTCAGCGTGAACATGATGGTAAAGCGTGCCAAGCGTTGCATACCAGGGCGGTCTCATCTGACGTGGTCGGTAGTGCACGCCAGGGTGGTCTCTAGAGTGTCGTGGTAAGATGAACACTGTGCTGGTAGCTACTGGATGAACCAGCATGTGAACGTCATTCTTCACAATATTTGCTGTAACCGGGAGGTTACTCTGCCGCTGATAGTCGATGTTGTCTTTGAAAAGCTATCATAAGTCGACCCCCGCAGCGACGGGCTCTAAGAGACAGTGCAGCCCAGCCGCCCGTGGTAGCCAGCTCCCCCCGCAGCGACGGGCTCTAAGGGGCAGTGCAGCCCAGCCGCCCGTGGTAGCCAGCTCCCCCCGCAGCGACGGGCTCTAAGGGACAGTGCAGCCCAGCCGCCCGTGGTAGCCAGCTCCCCCCGCAGCGACGGGCTCTAAGAGACAGTGCAGCCCAGCCGCCCGTGGTAGCCAGCTCCCCCCGCAGCGACGGGCTCTAAGGGGCAGTGCAGCCCAGCCGCCCGTGGTAGCCAGCTCCCCGGCAGCCCGTGCTGCTTGTCATGTAACAGGCACCTGAGTCGAGTAATAGCCCGCCTCGGAGAAGATGATTCGATGGGAGACGCTAAATGCTGCACAAACATCCTGTCGTGGAGGTGACGGATCTTCCATTTCTGTGGGCGACTTGCGTTCGTCACTGGCAGGACTACAGTGCAAAAACATAATAATAGACGGTGTTGACGAGGCAAAAACAGCAAATATTCAGGCGTGCGAAAATGCCTTATTGTCAGTGTTTTGAATGTAACACGCATCACGTTGTCGGACGAATGGAAACGGGCTCACAGTTACCAAAACTGTGTCAAGTTCCAGCTAGCCGGACGCAGGGAGCCTCGTCATATCGCTCATTAGCACTGCGTGCTTGTCGACAAAACAAGAACTTTTCCTGATTTCAACTCTGGGAACAGGCATGTGCGAAGTAACACGCGAACGAGTGGGTCTGGGGGAAAGAAAAAGACAAGCATCACTAAAATGCGCTTCAAGCTCCGCTCAGTCCGGCCATCACGCAGATATGTGAAAAATGTGAGACCCTGCTACGCAAGTCGAGCCAATCGGAAAGCTTCGGAGCAGGACCGGAAATGTTCCTGATCACCGAATCAGATGGACGCTCGAGTTCACGACCAGCCTGGTTACGAAGTAATGCTCCTGATAACTGAATCAGATGGACACTCGAGCTCACGATCAGCCTGATTACGAACTTTTAATCCTGGCGGAAATGAGGTGTGAGATTTAGCGGCTGCCCACCAAAGCGGGCTGTCAAACTCAATGATAGAGCCAATATGGCCGTTAGCAGTATGTAATGACTGGACAGTCTTAAATCCGCAACCAATTCTACTCACGTGATGTCTTCAGTGAACATAGGTGCTTCATGCAAAGGCGATGGCGTGGTTTGCTTTTCCAACAACACTGTTTATCTGTGTGAAAGACGAAAGTTAATTTCAAGTCCACCAGCACACCTAAATCTCACGTCTCGTGGAAAAGGATTCCACGGTCACTTTTTGTGGAGAGCAGAAACCATGACCTTACCTTTCGCCAGGTTTATTTGTATTTCCAAACGTGTAGTTAAGTAATTTATCGCAAATCAGACGCTCCAGGCCTTCATGTTTTGTCTCGTGCTATGCTCTCTATCCGAATTTACTTATGAACAGAGCTAACTTTTCCCAACGCGCTGTCCCAAAATCCTGACACTGAGCCATGCGGTCCACAAACCTTATGCATGTGCAGCCTGTCGAGAATGTTGGTAAGAGTTCTGAAAGCGGCATGAAACCGTATCTGAGACTGTACTTTCTTGAGGCGACCCATCCGGCGGCCCGTTAAGAGAATGTGAGAGGCAGGCCGTGCGGCTCAAACCCTTGGCTCGTGCACGCCCCTCTGTCTCCTGACGACCGTCACTACTCGGCTCGTGCACACCCCTCTGTCTCCTGACGACCGTCACTACCCGGCTCGTGCGCGCCCCTCTGTCTCCTGACGACCATTACATTCCTCGACTCGTGCACGCCCCTCCGTCTCCTGACGACCGTCACTACTCGGCTCTTGCACACCCTTCTGTCTACTGACGACCGTCACTTCTCGGCTCGTGCACGCCCCTCTGTCTCCTAACGACCGTCACTACTCGGCTAGTGCACACCTCTCTGTCTCCTGACGACCGTCACTACTCGGCTCGTGCACGCCCCTCTGTCTCCTGACGGCCGTCACTACTCGGCTCGTGCACACCCCTCTGTCTCCTGACGACCGTCACTACTCGGCTCGTGGACACCCCTCTGTCTCCTGACGACCGTCATTACCCGGCTCGCACACGCCCCTTTTTCTCCTGACGACCTTCACTACCCGGCTCGTGCACACCCTTCTGTCTCCTGACGATCGTCACTACTCGGAGTAAAATCGGCTCGGCTGAGCTAGACCTGAAGGCATGACAGATTTAAAGATGTTTACTGATTATTTTCTCTGTTGCCCTCATTTCGCGTGACGTGTGGCAGTGGACTGACGACCACTATCTGCTCCGGAACAAGCGATGCAACGGTTTCTGCCTTTCTACTCTTCTACGGCCGCCGCATGGCCGCCCACGCATTTTAGTTTTTTCGTTGATATTTTTGGTTCGTTGGTTGATTCGTTGCCACCCGTTGCCTGCTTAGCTCTTGTGATAGCGGGGTAGGTCTATGGCCTATAGCCTAAAGACCTATGCATACAGTGTACCATCCGTGTGACCCGATTCAACACGTCACACGTCACACCCACTGATTGGTCACTACCTGTCCATCATTCGGCAGTGGAAAGGGCTACATAACGCCAGTGTCCCCATTGGCCTATCACGCACCGTTACGAGCATAGAAGATAGAAATACATTCGCCACCTTTTTATCTTGCCTTTTTCCGGACCGCTACCCACCAACAGGGGGCCAAGGATGTTCTCACTCATCCTACCTACATATCCGTCGACGACCATGTAAGAAAGCTGACCTCCCCCTCCCCTCCCCTGCTACTCTGTCTACCAAACGTGAGGGCAAGCAGAAAAAAGAAAACACAAATCGTCATGAGGAGTATTGACGGGTCATGCTACTCGGATATGTATATGTGTGGTTATAGGTGATATCGATGAGCTACTACATGTGCGGAAAATTTCAGGTCATATTGTTGCTTGCAGTGATTTTTTTATTATTAAAAAGTGTTGAAAGGAGGGCACCGATTCGTGATTGGAATTTTGATTGTCTAACTGCCAAATGGTATATTAACAGTAAGATATTTTACAAGATGGATTTACATGATATAGGATTTGTGCCTATTCTGTAATAGCCAGAAAAAGCCAAGTCTTGCCTCAACTATGGTTGGAGTTTCACCTATAGCGGCCCGTCTGTTACGCTTTCTACAGAAGAATATCTTTGCAGCCGCTGATCGCATGGTCATGCAGTTATCAGTAACAAGACGCACAATTCTTTGATCTGCGTGGAAGCTGTTCGATCATGGAGTTCATGCAGCAATGCAACGTCACCACGATTTCACTGCTCCCTTTCGAATTCACAAAGAAAGCGTTAAGGTGCTTATTACTAGACATGGCATGTAGAAACCGGAGCGACCTCCGGTACCGGACCTCAGCGACCCAGCACCGACGCCAGACGAGCTTATGCTGACCGACGAGCAAGCTGACGAGCAAGCGAACAACTTTGCGGACAAAGATGTGAAACGATGTGTGCAGACGGCTTCATCCCATCATGCGCAAGCCATGTGTGCAGACGGCTTCATCCCGTCATGCGCAAGCCATGTGTGCAGACGGCTTCATCCCGTCATGCGCAAGCCATGTGTGCAGACGGCTTCATCCCGTCATGCGCAAGCCATGTGTACAGACGGCTTCATCCCGTCATGTGCAAGCCACGTGTGCAGACGGTTTCATCTCGTCATGCGCAAACCAAGGCTTGCCCGGTTTTGGGATGTTTTTAAGGGTCAGGTCAGGCCTCAGCAATCACAGCGGATGAAGATACCATCTACATGCACGGTACAGACAAATGTCCCGGCTACAACTCACCAATGAACCTCAAAACTGTCAGACCCATAAGTGCGCCGGAAATCAACCGGAGAGAGACCATTGTCACCTTATCCAAAAACTGTCTCGAATGCAATACGCCGTGGCTTAAACGGAGGTAGATCGTGTGATGCGACTACACAGACGCACAGCACTGCTTACTGTGGCCTTACTGTGACCTCGTGTTTATTGTTTAGATATTTCACGGCCTGTTAGGCGACATACAATGAAGAGCATACTTCCGTGAAGGCACACATCACAAACATTCAATTTACATGGACACCGCACCAATGCACACATAACATGTGCACTAGGCCTTTAGACTCTGGTTCAATTCTCGTTAAAAGCCATCTGAGCGACGCAGTCATACCACTCTGGGACTGCACTGAAGGAAGTAAACATCTGCTATCCATGCTCCCGCTGGCCAAGTTCACTAGTTGTCCTTCAAAAAAATCTTGACCACAGAGTAAAAATGCCGATCCGGCATGACTCACGACAAGCTCACTCGGGCAGTACGTAAGCAATGCCAGAGCCCTCAAAAGGGCGCGGCACCAGCCATGCAAAGAGTGAAATACGCTGCAGAGCTTTCTGGTTAAAGGGGACAGAGCCTCATCCTGCATTCACCAGGAATGCAGAGCCCTGAGAAGCCCCGTGCTTTGCGCTCGCTGTGGCAGTTCAACTGCTTCTTGTGAGGCAGATCTCTGCCAGGAATCCGTGCGCTCAATGTTCGCTGCGATGAAAGCGAGTTCTGTGCTCCCCCAAGGAGAGTAAGGGCCGCAATGATGGGGTACAGTAAGCCTTTTCGGCGGGGCGGTCCGGGAGGCGGAGAATCAGCGCGCCGGCGAGCGCCACAACGGGAAATGAGTCCCGCGCACGGTGTAGACGTGCGTCCACATGCGACCCGCCGCTGGACAGCTCCAGATCGAGCACGACACCCAGATGTTCTGACTGGGCACGCACAGCCAAT
>NW_023597034.1:13660415-13671834 GCF_011947565.3 Pollicipes pollicipes | reverse complement strand
TCAGGGGATTAAACAAAGAGCGATTGCCAACCATTGCCACGAGAGAGTGTCTATCTAAGAATTAGAATGCACGAACGTACGTGTACATGCAAACGAACTCAAGCAAAAAGGCATCACGCATCACGCTCTATTCAAACATGCGAGCGAGTTGAAATAAACAGGCATCGCACAGCGCGCGTCAGTTACACATGCAAGCGATTTCAATTGAACAGGCGTCGCACATCACGCGTCAGGTATCACTTACACATGAAAACGATTTTTGGCTAGCACACATCACACATAAAGTGATCTGCAATACGTGCGTGCGTCTTGATATCATGTAAATCCATCCTGTAAACTCTCTTACTCGTTATCATACCATTTGGCAGTTACACAGTCAAAATCCCAATCAAGAATCGGTGCTCTTCTTTCAACACTTTTTAGTAAAAAATCGTTGAAACAACAATATGACCTGAAATATTCCCCACATATAGTAGGTCATCAATACCACCTATCACCACATGCATGTATATCCGAGTAGCATGAGCCGTCAGTACTTCTCACGACGACTTTTGTTTCCATTGTTTTTTCGGTTTGCCCTCACGTTTGTTAAACAGAGTGGCATGGGGGGGGGGTCAGGTTTCTTACATGGTCGTCGACGGATATGTAGGTTGGATCGGTGGGAACAGCCTGAGCGACCTGTTGGTGGATAGCAGTCCGGAAAAAAGACAAGATAAAAAGGTGAAAGGTGGCGAATGTATTTCTATCTTCTATGCTCGGAACAGTGCGTGCTAGACCAATGGGGACACTGGCGTTATGTAGCCCTTTCCACTGCCGAATGATGGACAGGTAGTGACCAATCAGTGGGTGTGACATGTGACGTGTTGAATCGGGTCACATGGGTGGTACACTGTATGCATAGGTCTTTAGGCTATAGGCCATAGACCTACCCCGCTATCACAAGAGCTAAGCAGGCAACAGGTGGCAACGAATCAACCAACGAACCAAAAACATGAACGAAAAAACTTAAATTAGTGGGCGGCCATGCGGCGGCCGCAGAAGAGTAGAAAGGCAGAAACCGTTGCATCGCTTGTTCCGGAGCAGATAGTGGTCGTCAGTCCACTGCCACACGCCACGCGAAATGAAGGCAACAGAGAAAATAATCTGCAACATTTTAAATCTGTCACGCCTTCAGGCCTAACTCAGCCGAGCCGATTTTACTCCGAGTAGTGACGATTGTCAGGAGACAGAAGGGTGTGCACGAACCGGGTAGTGGCGGTCGTCAGGAGACGGAGGGGCGTGCACGAGTCGGGTAGTGACGGTCGTCAGGAGACAGAGGGGCGTGCGCGAGCCGAGTAGTGACGGTCGTCAGGAGACAGAGGGGCGTGCACGAGCCGGATGTTTGAGCCGCACGGCCTGCCTCTCACATTCTCTTAACGGGCCGCCGGATGGGTCGCCTCATGAAAGCTACAATCTCAGATACGGTGTCATGCCGCGTACAGAACTCATGCCTACGCTCTCAACTGGCTGCACATGCATAAGGTTTGCGGACCACATGGCTCAGTGTCAGGATTTTTAGACCGTGCAATGATGAAATTTAACTCTGTTCATAAATAAATTTGAATAGAGAGGATAGCGCTAGACAGAACATGAGGGCCTGAAGTGTCTGATTTGCGGTAAATTACTTAACTACACGCTTGGAAGTAAAAATAAACCTGTTAAAAGGTAAGGTAATAGCTTCTGCTCTCCACAAAAAGTGACCGTGGAATCCTTTTCCACAAGATGTGATATTAAGACGTGCTGGTGGACTTGAAATTGGCTTTTACCTTTCACATAGATAAACGGTGTTGTTGGAAAAGCAAACCACGCCATGGCCTTGGCATGAAGCACCGATGTCCATTGAAGACATCACGTGAATAGAATTGGTTGCGGAATTAAGACTGTCCAGTCACCCACATGAACAACCAGTATCCAAATCAAGCTTTTGCGATGGAGCGCACAGGAGGCGAAAAAGTGTTCCATATCTGGATACGCTAGTGACGGTGGAAAGGAGGAACAATCGCACAACGTTAGAAACAGAGCTCTTTATCAAGCTCACCAACTCTGGTATCATTCTGCATAGTGAATTTGCGCATCCAACTTGCACTAAACACAATATGATTTGAACATGTTTCATAGGGCTCTAAGGTCATCAAGTAGTGAAAAGGAAAGAAAGATCATAAACAAAATATGGCTTTGCTGTTGGACAACGGATATTCTCCGCAACTTTTAGGTAGGATGTTGGAAGAAGCAAAAAAGCCTGGAGAGCGGGGGATGGCTGGTAGGGGACGGGAACACGTCCTGTCGGAAGACGAATTCTTAACGCTATTGAACACGGATGAGCATTTGCTTTGGAAAGTCAGGCACATTGTTAAAAAATCAAAACTGCGCGTACGCATAGCTTGGAAAACTGACAATAAGCTTGAAAAGTCTCTGGTGAAATCTGCCGTCTCGAAGCCTAAGTGCCCGGGTGGCAACAGATGTAATTTATGCAGTTCTGGGTTTCAAGGGTTTGCACGCAAAAAAACGTGGTTTACGAAATCAAGTGTAAGCTGTGTAAGAAAAAAAAACATAGGAGGGACATAGTCCATGTCGTGGAGGCCATGCGCCCTATTCGTTTGAGATTTAATGAACACCTGCGAAACGCTAAAAACAAAGCAGGGAATGCCTCTTTCGGTGAACATTTTTTGGAAAAACACACTCAGGCTGAAATCGAGGGAGGTATAGACCTTATTTGCCCCTGCCCGTGCCCCTTTTAGAGCTCAAAGTCATCTACAGAGCACGGGACCACCCAGACAGGAAATAAGTGAATCTGTTCGTATAAAAAGTTGGCGACCAAATCTTAACATACAGGGCTCGTCATGGCCGATTATGCGGACGTGATATGTGCCATTATGTGTGCTGTGTGCCAGCCTAAAATCCTTTTCATGTGTAAGTGATACCTGACGCGTGATGTGTGATGTCTCTTCGATTAAAATCGCTTGCATGTATAACTGAGTCGCGATGTGGGATACCTGTTTATTTCAACCCGCTTGCATGTTCGAATAAAGCGCGATGCGTGATGCCTATTTGCTTGAATTCGTTTGCATGTACGCGTACGTTCGCGCGTGCTGATTCTTAGATAGGCACTGTAACGTGGTAATGGCTGGCAATCGCTCTCTGTTCAATCCCCTGAATGTTGGTGTCCTGTAAAAACTGTGGCTCGCTTTTTCAAACAAAAACAAAAAACTTAAAAATCGAGTAGGATCATCGTGAGGCAATTTTGAATTCACTTCTGCTATTGTTTCAATAAAGGCATGTCGCCGAAATATCAACCCAATTATATATCCATTCTCCTGGTTTTTCTCCGTGGAATAAGGCTAATACTACTGTCTTATGCATGTTAGAAATGTTCCTCGCTAATGCACTGAACAGCTTACAAGTTGACTGAATAGCGGAAAACCGTTCCACGCCGTCCTTAGTAAAGCGCGCCGTGGCTTAGGTGAAGTGAACAATGCTTATATCATAAATTCATATCTGGGATACTGATCAGTGACCACCATGGCAGGCAGAGGACGCTGGTGAATTGGTCCAGTGCATCGAATGATTTTTTTCTCAAATTAAATGCAGACAAGAGAATTGGCCTATTGATAAACTTATGACATAAGTACCTGACACTTCTGTATTCACCTGCCTCCAAAGAACGGAAAAAGATATCACATGACAGCACTTTCTCGGCATCACTTACGCCGAGAAAGAATTGCGCGCAGCTAAAAAGAAGGTTCAAATGACTTAGCACACCTAGAATGCGCCATTTCACTTTACGTAAGCTTTGGTAGAGGACCAGTTCAGATGAAGTAAAAGTGACCAGCGTGGGAGCTACTTGTTTAGCTCCGAGGACGAATCAGAGTCATGCCCCTGTCCTTATACTAAATTTACTTGCTTATGTCGCAGTAAACCTAAATGAGGAGCACCAAACACGAACGTTACTGCTCACTGGAAAAGAAAGCGATGGTAGCATATGGGCTGCCCAGCTTTCTCCCACATGGAGCCCAAATGTCACCTCCCCTGCATCCCATATCGACGTAAGCCCAGCTCGCCCACACATAGCCCATGCGAGTCACAGCTTTGCCTGCTGTCACATAAGCCCAGCTCGCCCACACATAGCCCATGCGAGTCACAGCCCTGCCTGCTGTCTCTTACGAATACTTGTTCCATGATACGACAAAATCCGACAGGAGAACGCAAAGCACGAACGTAAATGCGCAGGCGTCAAGAACAGCCACGTACCAGCAGCCCATCGGGACATAGACAAATCCTAGATATAAGCGTACATGTAAACCGTTTTGACGTGATTTTGACTTAAGTTTTTTATTTAGACATATTATTTAATGGCGCTATTCCCAAAATACACGAGAGAGAGAGAGAGAGAGAGAGAGAGAGAGAGAGAGAGAGAGAGAGAGAGAGAGAGAGGAGAGAGAGAGAGAGGAGAGAGAGAGAGGAGAGAGAGAGAGAGAGAGAGAGAGAGAGAGAGGGAGAGAGAGAGAGAGAGAGAGACTGATACTCAAGCAGATGCCAGTACTTCACGGCGCTCGGGGCTGTTGGCTTGAACGAAAGCGAAGGCAGGGTGACACCTCGATCTTAATGGTTTTAAGAGAAGCGAAAGGTCGCAGGGTGCGGCCTGAATTTTGACCATTATGTCAACGATAATGTTTTGTCTGAGAGCTGCCAGAACATGTAATTTGCAAGTACTTTGCTCGAAGATTAGGAATAAACGTTACGGGTTTACAAATCTACTCACCTATGGGCGCTATCGTTCGATGCAATGTCGTTGGATAAATGTATGCACCTGAGACGACCTGCCATTCTCTCACTATTTGGGCTGGAAAACCACAAGGGAAAATCTCATGGAGCCGATGTAACCATTTGTTATATTGGAGTGTCGTATCTGGCATGATCAGTTATGTATTGAGGCACCCGCGCGCTGGGTCACAAATCTACGGGGGGGGTGGGGTAGGAGGGAAGGGGGGGGGTGGAAGGAATTTCGATGGACTTGATTTCGATCCGATTAAGTAAAATTCGAGGCAATAACGAGGGGTGCAAATGCTGAGCTGTGTTCTAAAAACTGTACCGAACGTGCAAAGCAAAAAAAAAAAAAAATGAAAGCTTCTCTTGTCCCACGGCCATATTTGACGGCTTCGCCAATGTTGGGGCAGCATCCAAGAGCCCACTCAGGTTCCTTGACCGCGAATAAGTGCGTTATGCTCAATTGATGATAAAGTGCGAATCGCAAAATACCTTATTTTCAATACTAACTTAGCATTAATAATTGATCGGGTCTTGAGCTGAGCTCCTGTGTGTGGAAACCCAGGTGTGTTACTTTCTACGCAAATTTCACGCGAAATTCGTGCAACGAACGAATTAACTGATGCGTGTCAACAGAATCTGTTAAATCATAAAATTCGGTTCACTGCAGCCCGTTCTTAACGATTTTTGTTCATCGTAACGCCTTGTTTCCTCGCCTCGATTTTATAATCAATGACGGCAACGTTGTCTGGCGTCTACTATTTGTGACGTCAAGTCCCAGTCGAAGCTTCTAGGAATACCGTGTGTATTAATCATGCATATACTAAGACATCTTTCGCTCCCGAGTGACCGCGTCATGGCCGCCATTACCCCTCTAATGTGATGTGCCTTACGAATGCCCACTCCCCGACCCCTGGCAAGCTTACCTGCCCCCCGGCCCGTAAACACCCTCATTTGGACCTAGGAGCGCTGCCCTGCGAGGTGGTGCAGGGGTAAGGAGGGCTGCTGAGTAGTGAAAATGGTCGGGATTTACCCACAAAAAAACGAGCCAAGAAACGGCGTTCTCCGCGAATTTAGTCCATTTTCTTCTTAAAGTGGGGACAGGAAGCTGGACTTCAAGCTCGGGGAGGAGGGGGAGGGGGGGGGGGGAGTCTGAAGGGGCCAACTAAATAGGAAACTACAGCCCTGTTAAACTTTCAAACATCCGACCAATGCGTGTCCGTCTCGGCCCTGTTGCGTGCTCGTCGCCGCCGGCTCGTGGCCGCTCGTTAAAACGGGTGAGCTTGCGGTCATTCACACTGAGCCATGGTCAGCACGAGTAGAGCGGGGAACGGGGCTGGGTGTTGGGAGAAGAAGAGCCACGACTGCAGTATACCAGACAGGGAGAGCGGACTGCAGTTTTTCAACTTTCAATCCTTCCAATTACATGGCGACTTCTATGGCGAGGAGCTCCTCGGAGTGCGTCCCGCTGCGTCCTCTGAGAGTGCGTCTCGTTGTGAGCCCCGGTGAGACAGCCGGGAGGGCGGCTAGGTCTGCTCCCTGCGGCGTCCTCAGAGTGGGCGCATCGGCCTGCGGCCCGGCAAAGCCGCATGGAGGGTGTCTCAGTCCGCGCCCCGCTGCGTCCTCTCAAGAGTGCGCCTCGGTGTGAGCCCCGGCGAGACTGCCGGAAGGGCGCCTCAGTCTGCGCCCCGGCTAGCCGGTAGAGCGCCTCGGTTTGCACCCCGGCGAGACCGTCGAGAGGGCGCCTCGGTCTGCGGCCCGGAGAGACCACCGGGAGGGCGCCTCGGTCTGTGCCCCGGTGAGACAGCCGGGAGGGCGCCTCGGTGTGGGCTCCGGCGAGACCGCCGGGAGGGCGCCTCGGTGTGAGCCCCGGCGAGACCGCCGGGAGGGCGTCTCTGTGTGAGCCCCGGCGAGACCGCCAGGAGGGCACTTTGGTCTGCACCCCGGCGAGACCGTCGGGAGGGCGCCTCGGTCTGCGCCCCGGCGAGACCGCCGGGAGAGCGCCTCGGTGTGAGCCCCGGCGAGACCGCCAGGAGGGCACCTCGGTCTGCACCCCGGCGAGACCGTCGGGAGGGCGCCTCGGTCTGCGCCCCGGAGAGACCGCCGGGAAGACGCCTCGGTCTGCGTCCCGGCGAGACGGCCGGGAGGGCGCCTCGGTCTGCGCTCCGGCAAGATTTTCGGGAGGGCGCCTCGGTCCGCGCCCCGCGACGTGCTCGGAGCGGGCGCATCGGTCTGCGACCATGCAAGACCGCCTGGAGCGCGTCTCGGTCTGCGCCCCAGTGTGTCCCTGGTGAATCCACCGTGGGGCCTCCTGAATCCCCCCCCCCCCCCCCACCCGAGAGACGCTCATGCCGCGTTTCGCGCAGCTAATCTCCGCGAGTTCCGACAACACAATGCCTTGCTGTGATTGGTCATCGCTGAAAATCCTGTCTTTCACGCGTTGTTGGGTGGTTCTGGCTAGGTCAATATGGCCTCCGTAGGCGTGTCCGGAATGACCCATGGGTGCATAAATGAAACGATTCGCCCGCTGTGGACTTGCCTCTTCGACTGATGGGCCGCCGCCTCTCCGGTTGATCGGCTGATTGGCCGCTGCCTCCCCGGCTGATCTGCTCATTGACCCCCGCCTTCCCGGCTGATCGACTGATGGGCCGCCGCCTCCCCGGCTGATCTGCTCATTGGCCCCCGCCTTCCCGGCTGATCGACTGATGGGCCGTCGCCCCCCCCCCCCCCCCCCCCCGGTTGATCGGCTGATTGGCTGCCGCCTTCCCGGCTGATCAGCTCATTGGCCGCCGCCTTCCCGGCTGATCGACTGATGGGCTGCCGCCTCCCCGGCTGATCTGCTCATTGGCCCCGCCTCGCGCTTCACGGGCATCGCTCGCGCTTCATGATCGACGATATGCTCCGGGCCCGGCGGCCCCACCGGGGAAGTCGATGCTATATGCTCCGGGCCCGGCGGCCCCACCGGGGAAGTCGATGCTATATGCTCCGGGCCCGGCGGCCCCACCGGGGGAGTCGATGCTATATCCTCCGGGCCCGGCGGCCCCACCGGGGAAGTCGATGCGACCCCTGGCGCTTCCGAATTCTTGAAGATATAGTTTAGCGAAAAATACTGGTGAGATGGTTTTGAATACATTCGCGATTGGTACTAGTTTTTGTGTGGTTAGATCAAATATTGACCCCATAATGCAAAGTCAAAGATCAAATTTTCCAGGCAATCACACTTTTCGGCTTCATAACATCATACATACGACACTGTGCCTCGTGGCGACGCAAAATCTTACCAAGGTGTTCCATGTTCAGTTCTGAGTACAGTTTTTCATATTCTTATGTGTTTTGAGCATACATTTTTGATAAATGTCTCCCTTTATGTAGCAATGCCGGCCGCCGCGCGCCTTCCGCGGCATCGTTGATTACCGCGCGCCACCCGTGCCGGTCGTAGGTAGCCATGCAGTGATCTTCCAAAGCCATCGCTGCTCCAACACCAGAAAATCTAGAAAAAGTTGTTTTTGTTTCAAAACAAACACAATGGATGCCCATAGGTCAATGAAAATTTGGGCGCAACCGCACATCATGCCGGAGAAGTATCCATAAAAACCATTAAGGGCGAGGCTTAATACCAGGGCGAGGCTTAATGTCCACGTTTACATCAGGGGCGGATCCAGGATTTCGTCAAGGGGGGGGGGGGCACACAACATTGTAGGGCCTCCTAGGGTTTGGGGCCTTGCATTCCAGTCATTGCATTTTAAGACGAATAGGATAAACATACATGTATACATAATATATATATATATATATATATATATATATATATATATATATATATATATATATATATATGCATATAAATACGCATATGCTTAAAAATACGGAAACCCATCTTACTGTGCGCAGCCCTCTAAAGGTAGGCGTGCTACGTATGCACAAACATAGAGTTCATTCATTTTCCACAGGTCATGTTAATTCCTGCAATTTTGAGGCCAAGTGTTTCTAAACAACAGGCAAAATAAACTCGAGTTGGCTGCTAACAACCATAAAACTAAGCACTGAATTGATTCCTAGCTTATTTACGGCTAGCCGGCTGGGCCATGTAATCAACTGATGGCTGACGACTTACGCATCATTTTTCCTTTGTTATAAAAGACTACAAATCATCCTTGCATTCAAAATGTGTTAAGCACGTGATGCACTGGTACAATAAGTGTCGTACGCTAAGCAGCCAATGGAAATGGCACGACGTCGGCAGTACGCAAAACTACGCTCGACAATCGTGCGTAAAAATTCATCTGCGCATATCCGACTGCTGCTCTAAGGCGAAGGCGCCAAGGCCAATAGGGACGGAACGTGAGCGATCATAGGTGCCGCAGGAGGCCAACAAAGTGCCTACCGTCAACAAGTATAGGGTGCTCAGAGCAAGCAAAAACAATCCAATACCAACGTAATGGCCCCTAAATTATGTGCCGTGGCAGGCTAACATATAAGTCCCCGGCCAGAGCACAGGATCCTCTGAGCAAAGGGGAATTACCCGAGACGATGAATGAATGCCCCTGTGCGATGATGAGTGCACGGGCACGTTAACAGAAAGAGCCTCGATGGGAATGAAGAGTCCTCCGCAAATGGAACCGAAGGGAAAGGTCACTCGATCAAGGCAGAGGGCCCCCGAACATCGAGTGTCTCCGTGTCTTACCTTATAAGGGCCCAACAACAGCGCAAGGCCCTACAAATAACTGGAAAGAACCCGAGACTAATATGCAGGGCCTCTGAGCAACAGAGCGTACCCCGGCACGTGGAGCTCCGGAAAAGCGCATAGAACCTTTCGGGCGAATAGGAAAAATCCGTGGGGAAGGTCTTATCGATCAAGAATGCCCAGGCATGAAAGCAGATAGCGTCCCAACAGCAGCGTTGGGTCCTACGGGGGAATGTAGAGACCAAGGGCAGCATGAAAAGCTCCTTAGCGATCAGATTGACCCGGCAAGTGGACATATAGGGCCAGAGCAACCAACTGCGTAATGCTTCTGGACGGCGTAATGAGCCCCCAAATTACAAGCAACACCTCATTGAGCGGAGTTCACGTCGCCTGTTTATGAGCTCTACTTTTGCCAGCAATTGTTCTGGGTTGTCTGTAGGTCCAAAGGCGTCCAATTACGTCGCAAGAAAACTGCGTCTGTTCTGCCGGTTATGGGCCTCTTCGGGGCCTTTAGGTCATCTCGCCATGACCTATGGGGACTGGCCCCGTCTCCCCTCCCCCTCGCATCCGCCACCGGCCCGCAGCTTAATAGATGAAGATCTTCAAGAGCATAGGGCTACCCATTCGAATAAGAAATACGACAAAATGTGTACTGCTCCGAACGATCGAGTGTCCGAGCAGGTCAACAGATAGGGCTTCCAACAAGGGCGCATGACCATCCATTCAGACGGAGAGGACTCAAGACCCTATGTAAATGGCCCCTCGAACGATGAAATGTGTCCGAGCAGGTTATCAGAAGGGGCCGGACAAGTGCGTAGAGCCTTCCATTCATATAAGAAGTACCCAAAACCCAGTGCGGAGAGCCACCGAAACATGGAGGGTATCCGAGCAAATTATTAGATGGCCCCGACAGGAGTGTGGGCCCTAAATTCAGACACCGAGGCCCAATATACAGGGCCCCGAACAGCCCTGTGCGGCCGGGGAGGCGAACACATAAGTTCCCTGACAAGTGCGCAGGGTCCTCCATTCAGACAGGAAGTGCCCGAGACAATGCGGAGGGCTCCCAAATATTCGAGTGTGCCCGAGCAAGTCAACAGATGAGGCCCCCGAAATGAGCGCAGTGCTGGTGATGGACAGCCGGGGGGTGAAGCCCGTCACGGTGCGGTACATGACGCGGAGGGCAGCCGCGCTCCCCCAGATGAACTGGCGCTGCGGAGGGACGGCCGAGCCGACAGGCGGCCGGACCCGGCCGATGCAGGACCCGGCGCTCCTCGCCCGGCTCCTAGCCTGCCATGACGCCACTCCTCGACGAGGTCGATCACCCGCAGTGCCCGGTGAGTGTACGTATCGCGCTGCTATTTCATTTTCTCATGCTGCGCCTGCGCGTTCCAGGCTCCGTGGTGATATTATGTATGGTTAATTTGACGTATGTGATGGCTTACACCGCCCCTGCTGCATTCGCGGCACCCCATAGTCTTTCCCCCCAGACACGCTCGCAACAGGCAGATGCTACTATTAAATTTCGGGATCATGAGGATCATCCTGTATTCCGCTGTCCGCCGGCCGACGTACAATGTCGCTGCGCGTTATAAGTACAAAATATTCAACACATGTATTGTTCCGTCCTTGAGAAAGTCTGATGACGCAGTGCTCACGACTACCGGAGCAGCTGCTTGGGGGAGCGCACATCGGGCATACTTGAACGCTGGGCACATTTCGTACGCTTGTGGGGGCGATTTTCGTCGGGCTTAAGTCAATCGCGTAGCATATCCACCTTACACATAGGCTCCCCTCAAACCTTCAGCACACTAAAAAGCACGTTTATTAGGTGCCGGGCGCACCAGAACGATACATATGATGCGAAAAGCCAGGATAAAGAAAAGTACAATGCCTGGGCTGTTTTTGAACGATATTGTCTACGCGATGGCACCC
>NW_023597034.1:13590967-13659415 GCF_011947565.3 Pollicipes pollicipes | reverse complement strand
AAGTCAGCTAATGGCAGCCCGCTAGAACTGCCCGATAACCTACAACCACTCATTCAGTGTTAGTAAGGGTTGTAAAGTCACACAAGTCGAGGGGCAATGAACTGGTCATTTTCGCGCTGAGTTTTGAGCTGGATGCCCAGGGAGTCCACCCAGCTAAGGGAAGCTTGTTGCTGGGAGAACTCCCGGAGTCCACCGCCATAAATTTCGGTACAAGTGTACGAAAATTGCTATATCAGAACGTGACTATGGAGCATGAAGGAGGTTAAGTGTGGAGTGAGCTACCTATGTGCAGGGCACAAAATACAACATCCCCGAATATGTTGCTCAGGTTAGTAGGTATTCACGAAATGCTTGCAGATGATGTTCTTAACGATGGTTTTTTGATCCAGGGATATCAGATATTCTTGAAAAATATGAAATCATAATATAGCTCTACAGCTTAGGGCCAAGGCAAGATGTTGTAAATAGTCTATAATTACGATTATAGAAAGGGTGATCTAAATGTTTTACACGCCTCATATCCACTCAACTTTTTTCGTAGACCTTGTACACTGAATCGAATGATGCAGGAAGCCGTGAAGTTAGAACCTTGTGCATCAGAATTTAAGTGTTGTAGAGCAGATGTCACGCTGTTTTATCAATTAAGTACCGAATCCTACTCATTATTCTAATATTTCTGCTTAATGTGCTTGCGACAAAATTAATGTGAGGCGTAAATCTAACAGACTTGCCAATGAGCGCACCAATGTATTTTATTTCCTTTTTCTCTCTTACATTTTGCGTCAATTTTGACTTTGACCTTTATGCAATCATCCCATTTCAATTTTTCAACGAATCATGCAATGCATTGCGTAATTGGTCACATAGTTTCCTCTGTAAATTCAACTCTGACGTGTTACCGAGATGGCATGAGCCTGTTTGTATCTTTGTTAGGTGTGACGTGAAACAAAGCCGATATGTGCGCCATACGTGAACTCATCTCCCAACAAATACTTCGTTGATATTTTTAAGTGTGTGTGTGTGGTCACGCATGACACGTATCAGTCAGTGACCTGACGTTTGCCAGTGATTACGGGTCGTTGAAGCTGGTCAACAATATATCATTTAGATGGTCCCTTTGAACAGACACTTCCTTTTAAAGAGAAACCTATGAGTGCATAATTAAATACACCAAAAACATCTGAGACCACGAGCAACAACAGCTTTTGTTTTGGAGTCTTCATATCCTTTAGGCCAGCAATAATTCTATAAACAGAAAAAGGCTGGTACTGGCTGCACACTCGCACCAGATTAACGCACAGGTGCGCCAGGACTAGACAAAGAAATCGCTCGTTTGCAGCCGGCTTGTTCAGTTGCCAGGAAAATATATTTCTGGAAACTTTGACATATTTTATGACAGGTCGTAAAACTGAGTCGCGGCTGAATCTTCGCAGCAAGTGACCGAGTGGGCCGAACTGGTCGCACCAGCGGTGCCGGCTGGCAGCGGTGTCGGTTTGTTTGACCACAGATGCCGAAGCCTCAGATCCCAGCTCTCCCAATGCGCAGGATCAATGTATGCCATTTTAAGATTCAGGGGTGTTTGCGGCATGAAAAGACGGGTCTGCTCGACGCACGCGTGCGGAGTGTCCGAGGGAAGTACTGAGCGAATGACTATAGTAATGCAATATGCAATAATTACTGTACTTTGCAACATGCAAGATAATGCATGCACAGGACAATTTCGGTGTCAGAAATGCATCAGGGTCGATTAGCGCACCTGCTGCTATTGTTTTGAGGTACCTGTTTGTGTCCTCGCCCAGTGAGGCGATCAGTCTGCTGACCGGCCATCATACGTGCCGAAAGCGCACTTTCAGTTATACATGCAACTGAACGGCCCTTCTCCCGAACATGAGGCGATGCTGATAGTGCTTTTCCCGGGCCGTTTAAGTCGTGTCAAATGCAACCCAGAGGTTTCACTCGTACAACGCCAGATGTGCGCTACATACATCCGTACTTTGAAGGATGAACTGTTACCAGAGCCTTTGAGTAACATTCGACTCAATGGTAGCCAACGTAGCTGGAGTGGCAATATTTCAATCTGCTTTGATATCGTGCGTACAAAACGGAGAACCCAGTATGCAAAAACTACACTGCTTTTCAGATGGATGCTCAGGGCAGTGTAACACTGATCTGACTTTACAAGTGTTTGTTGTGAGATTGCTCTTTGGCTTTCATGTGAGTTGATATTTCTTGGCTATCATGGCACAAAAGCATGTGACGGCATTGGTACGCCTGCTAAGCGAGCAAGATAATGTGCTTGATTTCAACCGCCGATGAAACACTATGCGCCTGTCCCACGAACTTACTTCAAGCCATTTGATGAAAATGTCAGTGCAACGATGGACCTTTTACGTCGTTCCAAAGTACACCACCGAAGATGGCAGAATAATCGGACACACGATTGCGCAGTGTTCGGCTCGCGAAAGGCATTTAAACGTTCCACCGCGTTAGTGCTCGTGAAAGTCTAAAACGAAGTAGCTTACTGGTTAACGACATATCGACGGGACATAGCGCGTACAGCGCGTGCAACTGCCGCCAATGACTGCGTATGTTTCAGCTTCAGGTGCTTACGAAGCCTCCACGTGACCTTGTGCGCCCAATACACGCAGAGATTTCCTAAATTTGTGTGCTATGAAAAATGCACCTAAATAAAATGCAACTTAAACGCACGCCGGTTTAACCACAAGACGTTCGCGCTGAAGAACATCTGTAAAGATAACCACATCAACAAACTTTTCAACACTGACCGAAAACACACAACATCGCCAGAGCACCTCAACAGTTCATTTCATCAGATGATAGTCTGATCTGCAATCTTGCATATCACACTCCCAACAATATTTGGAGAACATAAATGACCTCACTTCATGACCTTTGGTGACAAATCACAAGGTCAGAGTTACAAAGAAAACTGTATCCAATTACCTACCAAGGAGTCAAGCAAGGGAACAAAGTGATCATGCTCATTATTAACACATGCTACAAATCATCTGCTTTCAACTGTTATGCTGGTTTGATTAGATTTAAGTCACTCTTACACAAATGTAATTCATTTTAAGGTCTAACCTTCCAATGGCCTGCAAAGCTAGGTAGAATATTTTAGCTACCAGGAATGAATCACATGAGTGTTTTGGAGTGCACTGCAAGTGACAGCAATGTAGTGATCAACATGTCCGCATTAGGAACCACATGTCTGGGAAACCTAAGATGGCAAGTTTGATCGCTCATGGTGCTCACCCTTCCCACCATGGTGAGAGGCAGGCAACCGCCTTATACCCTCAACAGCTGAGATGTCACAAAGCCCCACTGATGATGAAAAGGACAGCAGGTCAGGCCAAAAATAAATGACCTTTGACACATCAAGTATATATGTATTTATATATATCCCAGATCAATGCTCATGATCTTTTATATCATTGAGCTGAAACCCCTCAACAAAAAGGACAATCATTTTCAGCACAAGGACATCAGTTCAAACACAGTGGCTCACATTAAATAGGATCAAACAGCATGGAAACCATTTTACTTACTCAGAGTATCCTTTCCATTTCAACAGGTACTCCAACTTTCCATTCCGGATCCTTTTGGAAAGTACTTTCTCAACAGAGTACTCCTCCTCCTCTTCGGCACCTTCATCTGCATCAGAAGCCTTAACCTCCTTCAGATCCTTTGCCTCCTCAGTCATGTTCTCCTTTATTGTTAAAACTGCAACAAATTGTTGCATCAAAAAGGGCGCAATGATCATAAAGCTGAATTCAACAGCTCTGTTCATATCTCCTGCAGTCAACATGGTCATGGCTGATGGAGAGTGACAGCACCCTTGGCTTGCATATCATAAAAGGCATGTCTGCCGTTAACACTTGTGTACCTTCACAAACACCAACATGGTGTATTTACTACAAACATGGGGTCTGTGTATGTCTTTTCCCTCTTGTGGAACAAAACCATCTAGTTAAACTTCTGGCTGCTAGTTGGACTCACATACCTCATGCCTCTTCACATCATATTTACAACTGACGCTGTGAATAGCTCCAAGAATGCTGACTTTCAATTACAGGAAGCATGCCACATTAACTATGAGCATCCTCTGAAGTCAGTGTTTGCTGTCTAGCCATTGCATAAGTGTTACATCTTCTGTGATGTTTCAAGCCATCACATACCGTGAGACAACACATCATACAAAACAAAACACACTGATCGTGAAACATTCATTTGCAGAAATAATGGACAAGGTGAACATTTTGTACACTTCCAAGATCCTGAGAAACACAACACTTTTCAAAGTTTGGTAGAATAACATGGATATTATTGCTCCCATGTTGAACAGAAGTCCACCCACCCCACATGCAGTTCATCCTTACATAGTTGCCAAGATGGAAACTCCTTAATCTGGTTACAGTTATCTGTTGAAGATTGCTAGTGTTACCTATTGCTACATTTGAACACCCAGTGATCCTGGATATCAGCATAATGTTTCTGAACACTGAGTTCAAGTCGATAGGATGCAGATATGAATGATGAGAATATGTGAGCTGACTATATGTGAATGGGACTGTGCAATATAGGTTGCAACTGTAGTCATGAATGAGCCATACATGCTTGCAAAATGTTGCAATGTGCATACATACCAATGACATTGAGCTTGCTGGCTAGCATTAATGTTGTGTTGTTCATGTAATGTTGTGTTAAGTTGATGGTCTGATTATTTCACCTTCATATAAATGCACATCATACATCCCAACATAGCACACAGATATAAATGGAGCATAATTATTTCTGGCATGCATGTGCTGGCAGACAGGCCATTGATGCTCATGCCTTGACCTTTCACAATCCTAGTTCCTAAAACCCAAAGAATGATCAAGGTGTGCATTGGAAAATACTTTTGCAGACACCTCACACTCAGATTTAAAGCCAGGCAAGAGCTCACCAACTCCCATGGCTTTATCATTCCTCACAGGATAAAACACATCTGTGAAACTAAGCTATGCTGTACATGATGCACAAGTCAACCCTACATAATCTTGGGGATGGATGGTGTTGACAATGCATCTTCACTTGAAAAGGGGGGGAGGGGGGGGGGGGTCAATATTCCACATGAAGAAACAGCCTCAGGTGAAGAGAGTGCAAAATGAGGGAACTGACTTGATGTGTGCACACATAGTGAAACTGATACCCACACAGCTATATCCAAGGAAAAATTATAGACAATGTGATGTGTCTTGTGTAACATACATGACAGGGAGTACCTAGAGGATTGACTTCCAGATCTGGTGCATAGCAAGAGAGGGAGTACTCAGAGGATCAACTTCCAGATCTGGTGCATAGCAAGAGAGGAGAGTACCCAGAGGATCAACTTCCAGATCTGGTGCATGGCAAGAGAGGGAGTACCCAGAGGATCAACTTCTAGATCTGGTGCATAGCAAGACAGAGTGCCCAGAGGATTGACTTCCAGATCTGGTGCATAGCAAGAGAGGGAGTACCTATAGGATTGACTTCCAGATCTGGTGCATAGCAAGAGAGGGAGTACTGAGGATTGACTTCCAGATCTGGTGCATAGCAAGGGAGGGAGTACCCAGAGGATTGACTTCCAGATATGATGTATGGGAAGACAGGCATGTTCAGAGGACAACTTCCAGATCTGATGCACAGGTAGGTGGGGAGTACCCAGAGGATTGACATCCAGATCTGATGCACAACTGGACAGACATACCAATGTGACTGACTTCCCAGACTGATTCATAGCCAGGCAGGTGTACCCAGAAGATTGACATCCCAAACTGATGCATAGCTGGACAGGTGTATCCAGAGAACTGACATCCAGAACTGATGCACAGCTGGACAGGTGTATCCGGAGGACTGACATCCAGAACTGATGCACAGCTGGATGGGTGTACCCAGAGGAATTATATCTAGAAATGATGCATAGTTGGGCAGCTGTATGCACAGGATTGACATCCAGACCTGATGCATAGCTGGACAGCTGTACCCACAGGATTGACATCCAGCACTGAGGCATAGCTGGATGGTCACACCCAGCAGATGACATCCAGAACTGATCCATAGCTGGACAGCTGTATGCACAGGATTGACATCCAGAACTGATCCATAGCTGAACAGGTGTACCTACAGGATTGACATCCAGACCTGATACATAGTTAGACAGTTGTACCTACAGGATTGACATCCAGCACTGATGAATAGCTAGATAGGTGTACCCAGAAGATTGACTTCCAAAACTAATGCAAAGCCAGACACTTAAACCCAGAAGATTGGCTTCCAGAACTATTGCAAAGACTGACAGGTGCTCCCAAAGGATTAACATGCATTATGTTCTCCAAATACTGATGCTTATTATTCCCTGGATAAATGTTCAATCTGCATCATCTCAACTGCAAAAAAACATCGCCAACAATTCTGAGCAGCACTTTTATATACACCTGAATTTAAGGCAACAAACTGACTATCAAAGTAAAAAGCTCTCCCATAGAACTTAATGGCAAGCTTATTACACAGCATAATGCACCAATAAATATATCCATTAATCACACCAACCAAGCTTTGGCACCTATCTGTTCCATTGGTTTGTGCTGTTGGTCCCAAAATGTTTCCTTCAGCTTACCTCCACTCTACTTGAAAGAACCAATGGCTATTTTAATTTCTTAGCATCACTGTAAGCAATGGCTAAACACAAGAAATATCAAGTACATGTCTACTTTCAGTAATTAGTACCTAACAAGTTAAGCAGCAAATTTGTGGCTTGAGGTATATGACCTACAAAATTACAATATCCAAGAAGATTCCAAATATAGTTTTGAGCCACCATGCAAAACCAAATTTGTGGCTGCTACATACCTCTGCCTATCACACCAAAGAAACTAAACCTGAATGTCATACCCCGCCACACCAGTGGTGGAAAAAATACCTAAAGCATGATAAAATGCAAGACCAACGGACCCGGTGCCAGCACAAGCGATGTAGACAAACTCGACGCCTTCCACAATGACAGGTTAACCATTGTTGCTACCTATACTTAATTAACATGACAATATCAACACACTCTATTCCCTCGAACACAACTGGGAATTAAACCTACGACAACCACAGAGCTGCCAATTTGCACAATATCTTGGCCTACGGGTGCACGGCATCCAAAAAGACGATTTTCGTAGGTATGTAGTTAAACCCTAACACCACATTCCCCATGACCAGAAATATCGAGTTCTCCAAAAGAAACCCCCTTCCAATGATAGCAACGCAAGTGAAGAAAATAAAAAGATCCATCCGAAAGCACCACCACACCGTCGCCATAATTCCATTACAACGCCGACCTATCCAACCAACGCAACAAACCCCGGCGACCGCGCTCCCCCGGTCAATGGCGGGCGAATATGTGTTGCTTCTAAATTCAAAATGACACGAATTTATTTTGGCATGTTTGCTAAACAGGACTGTGTGAAATTACTAACTTAAATTTGAAAATTTAGAGTAGAGTAATAGCTCAAAATTTGCCTCATAGTATTGGATTAAGTCTAATTTTGACGCCACAGTTGAAGTAAAGTTTTAGTTGGAATAAGCGATAAGGCTGTTTTTCGCCCAAAAACTCACTGTTGTATCATTTAGCCATTTTGATTTTTAAAAATTAGCTGTTTTTTATTGAATTTTAACAAATTTTCTGCAAGTAAAAGACTTTACTAGGTTCCTTACACTATAAGACTCGTTTTTTAGGGTCATATCTTTTAGGAGCAACGGGCACGTTAACGTCAGTCTCCATTTTGAGTTCAGCGTGGTGTCTGCGGGTTGGGTTCTGTAGAGTATCGGTTGATTGTAGAAGTAAAGATGCCGGTGAGTAACGAGCTGAGTACGTTTAGATTGTGTCTGTGTAATCATGCGATCGAGGATGACTGGACTCGAAAGCTAAGGAGACTTCCAGCTAGAACTCACGTTCCTCATAACTCGTTCAGCACGCGAGCCATCGACGGTTGGAACGCTCTTTCACATGATTGTACCGTCAGTCATACTTGAACAGTTAAAGCCTAGGCTTGCCATGCGCGGGGCGGACATCATCATGACATTCCACACTGAATCTATCCATAACTTGTTAATGGTATCGGGATCGGGAGCTTGAAGGTCAATACTAACAAACTTTCAAATAATAATGGCAATGTGTATACACCTTCCCGCATGGAGGGCGGCTGCGCACCAGCTGTATCTGAAACTTGGGTCAGGGTATACATTGCTACCTCATGGTAAGAAAGAGCGTCGTACATCAATTGCCGTTTTTAGGCGTAACATCATAATTAATAATAAAACAGGTCATCCAAGCTGCTACCTTGGAATTTAAATAACTATGATAGCAAACATCCAAGTGCAGACACACAGTAATCACGACCCTGGTGACATTTCGACAGGTGATCACAACATTACTACCATTACTGCATGATCACATTACTGTGCATCAAGAACCATAAAAATGTATGAGGCCAAGGTAGCAAGAATGCAACAAAATTTGTGTCTTGTGTATGCAAGCAGTCCTCCATATTGTTTGTAGATTGGTCAAAATGATGGGGAAATATGATGTTTTTGTGTGGGAATGAAAAGTAAAGTGAGAATATGGTGGCTAAACAAAACTTCTTAATGTGGTGCATATATATGGCATGGGACATGGATGTGAATGGGACACTGGGTTGAAGGGGATAGGGTGGGGGTTAGGCTAGGCTAGGTTAGGTTGGGTTAGTTTAGGCTAGTTCAGGCTGTGTTCTGGACCATTCTGGCCTGTCTGTTTCATTAACGCACCTGGCCACGATAATAAATGTTTTTCATTGCATTATTATTGTTACCTTGGTCCTGTAATTTGTTATAGTTCTTGATAAGCAGAAATATTGTAATTACGCAACGGCAATGCGGAAACGGTGCTGGGTGTCGAGGTGGTGGGGCGCATGCGGCGCTCGGGATCTCCCTGTCGTAAATATTAAAATTTTAAGGTAGTAGCATGAATCGACCTGGTTTAAGGTTATTTACAATATGTTTTGCCTTAAACACAAATGGTATGCAATGATTTTTCTAGCATTAGGTAGCAATGTATATCTACATGGGAAAGATTGTGTGTGATGTAGTAGAACCATTCTGCTGAAACCTGCAAACAGTATCTCATTTGGTCATACGAGTGGCAGATGGTGCTGTCAAAATGTCATGAACAGCATGCCTCCATCGCACGTTCCTCACATAGAGCAATTTTCTTTTTGTTACCAGTGTATGTTTGTGGAGAACAAAATGTCTTGGGGCTAAAAACACCAAGCAACAACCCCAACAACAACAACAAACTCCAAGTTTTAGATGCTGGTTGGCTCTGCTTAAGTTTCAAATAGATTTCCTTTAGAAATGCTGTGAGAGAATTTAGGTTATACTTCAGAAATTCATTAGTGTGGCCTTCAATTGAGCCATCATTGAGGCATACGCAAACCTCCAGATGACAAAAAAGTACTATACTCTTGATGTGTGTGGCATGGCAATGCCAGTCGGACATCGTCAGGTTTTTAAAATGTGTTAAGGCTGCTACCACCTTGTTCCGGCCAGCAAAATGTGGCATGTGGCAGGTTGTGCCAGGATCTTATTGGGGCTGGGGCTCAGGGCAAGAATTTATAGTAAGGCAGGTTTTGGAAAGTTTTGAGCTGGAATTTAATTTGGATGGCTCACATGTCTGTTTGGGGGAAGGAGGGTCCATCCATGACCAGTCTGCAAAACATGGCAGATTTCAACAATATTTTATTGAAGCAGTGTTGTGAATTTAAGCAGTAGTTTTTGAAAGTTTTGGGACAGGAACTCCTTGATTGGGGTAGCCCACATGTTGTGGGGGCAGCCCATGGCCAGTCTGCAGATCATGCAGAGTTGATGTATTTCATTGGGGCAGGGTAGAGGGAAGAGTTTGTGGGGCAGGCTTTGGAATGTTTGGGCAGGAATTCCTTAATTAGGGTGGCTCATGATTTTCTGGGGTAGCCTGAGGTATACTGGGCAGGTATTTGATTGGGAAAAAGATTGGATGGGCCTTATTATATGCACAGTGGTACATGATCAGCTGGTGGTCATGCCACTTGTGCATTGGTTGATGCAAACTGTGGGTGACTGACATTTTGGAGATCATCAGTAAGATCTCAGTCTGCTTATTTGGGGCAGCTTGCTGCCCCATCTGGGGTTCTCACAAATATCTGTTGACCAGTCTGCTGCATTTTAGCATTTTGCAGATTGGACCATTTGGGATCAAAAGAGACTGGGCCAAACTGGACACTGGTCTTGCCTGGCCCTGTTCTGACCCATCTAGTTCCTGTAGGGTCTAGGTCCTGTAGGTCATATCCACTCTGTCAGCTTTTAAGTTCCATATTCTGTATTGGTTTTGGTTTGTTTTGTTTTGCAGTCCAATCTTTTTCTGGTCACACTCAATCCTATGATCCTGTCTGGTCCCATTTGGTCCCATCCAGTGAAGTCGGGCCTGACCAAACATCCCTTTCCATCCACTTTTATGTGGACCTGTAAGGAGGTGTATGGTTCTGTCTGGTCCCATCCAATTCAGTTTGCAACCATCAGGCCCCATCTGGTCTCATCTGGTCCAGGCCATGAGGCTGATATGTACAGATTGTGAACATAGTCAAGTGTGTCATTAAAGGTTACAAATGCAATGGGAAGTGTCCAGTTGCCATCCTTTGAGTAGCTGGGCAGAGAAGTGCACCACAGCTGGGTCTGGATGCCAGTCATTTGTTTGCAATCTGACCAGAGAATCATGATCTAAACAATATAAACTCAACTGCTTTTTGGCTGCCTCTGAGTGACTGAGTGGCCAAATATTGGAACACTGCCTGGGATATAGAACACACTGCACCCCAACAACAGCTATAATTCCTTTTTGGCAGGGTGTTGGCAAGGAGGCAGAGCAGCAGAGAAAGCTCTTCATCGGAGGCCTCGACTACAGAACAACTGACGACGGCCTCAAGGCCTTTTATGAGCAATGGGGCAAAATTGTGGATGTTATCGTCATGAAGGATCCCAAGACTAGACGGTATGTGTTTAATGTCAGGACTACTAACCTTACTGTTTGGGTGCTACCAGCTGTCCGATAAGTCTGTTGTATGTATTGGACTGTTGTCAATTGCCTATTTAACTGAGCTGTAGTTTTGATGAGGCATTCTTGTAATGCCAGTCAGCAACCTCCTAACCAAACAGGCATTGTGCAAAATCTGCAGTTTTACCGCGATCAACGTTCATTGTGCGGTACTTTGAAGGTCTCGCGGGTTTGGCTTCATCACGTACGAAGACCCGGCCATGGTGGACGAAGCGATGGCCAACCGGCCACACGTGATCGACGGCCGCGAGGTGGAGGCCAAGCGGGCCGTGCCGCGGGACGATTCAGGCCGCCTCGAGAACAACGTCACCGTGAAGAAGATCTTCATCGGAGGCATTAAGGAGGACGTGCAGGAGGACAACCTGCAGCAGTACTTCGGGGTGAGCTTTGCCGTCACGTCACCGTGCGTTGGGTAGGCCTAGTCATACGTCTGTGCTGGTTCTTGCTGGGGTGTCAGCTGTACACTGGTTAAGCTGGGCGTCCGGGAAATCGGAGGCGAAACTAGAGGTGGGTGGTTCGATTCCCTGGCGATGTTCGCCCCAAGATGCGGACAATGTCACATAACCTCAGCAGCTGATGCGCCAAAAACTTCTAATGGCACATGGTTCTTGCAGGTGTCTAACCTGGGTGGTGTGGGGCTGTCGCTGATATTCAGAGTCCTTGCGTAGTTTGTTGATCTTGGGCGTAAGGGTGTAGCTTCCTTCTCAGTTGAGAGGTGTCTCGGCCCCGCCCGCCCCCCCCCCCCCCCTCCCTCCAACATGTTCTTCAATCGCAAAACAGTGGGAATAAACTGGACCAAATCAGGCGGGGAGGCGTTTTTGGGTGCACTTTAAGGGAAGGCTTGACTATTCTTCACCGCTCCCCCCCCCCCCCCCCCCACTCTCCCAAAACCCATTTTGTAAAACTGCTCGCCCTGCTCTGTATGTGTACATCTGTCTAGTTTATAGAGGCATCCTGTGCAATAGGACCGATTTCGGTTATGTTACTGGGTATTGATAAACCGCAACTTGCTGTGTTCGCCACTTTGCAGGAGTATGGTGAAATTGTTTCCGTGAGCATGCCTATTGACAAGAACACCGGCAAGATGCGCGGGTTCGCATTCATCGAGTTTAAGGACTACGACTCTGTTGACAAGATCGTATGTAAGTAACGGACTTTTATCAGGTTATAGAATGCTCGAAATAGTTCTTGGGAGATGATCAATGCTGACATCTTTATTACTTGTGTTTGCGGATCTGTAGACGTCAGTCATATGAGACCGCAGAGAATGACCGGTGTCTTGAAGCGCTGGGAATATTGGGGGTGTACGGGCGTCCTGTCGTCACCCACTGGTGGGCGGCTCCGCGATGACACTTGTTCTGTGGTCGACAGTGAAGAAGAACCATGAGCTGCTGGGCAAGTTCGTGGATGTGAAGAAGGCGCTGAGCAAGGCGGAGATGGCCGAACTGGGCGGTGGCGGCCGCGGTGGTCGCGGCGGCTACCGTGGTGGACGCGGCGGCGGAGCCGGGCCGTGGGGTGAAGGTGGCCGCGGTGGCGGCGGCGGACGCAGCTGGGGCCACCAGAACAGCCCGTGGGACAACTCCGGCGGCCAGTGGGGCAACAGCGGCGGCTACGGCGGCGGCGGTGGAGGATACGGAGGCGGCGGCTACGGCGGCGGGAGCGGCGGCGGCTATGGCGGTGGCGGCGGCGGCTATGGCGGTAGCGGCGGCAGCTACGGAGGTGGCGGCGGCTACGGAGGTGGCGGAGGCTACCAGGGTGGTCAGGGTGGCGGTGGTGGCTACGGAGGCGGTTACAATAGTGGCGGTGGCGGCGGCGGATACGACTACAATGGCGGTAAGTAGCAGCCGCGACATTCCAAGCTGTGTTTGTCCGGTATCACAACTTTACCTTGTTCCAACAACCTAGCAGTAGCCAATAGGGTCAGGACCCTTTCAACTGTATTCTTGCTACCTACCTTGTTCGCCGCTTCAAGTTTCTATCAAACAAGCACCTCATTGAATACATGCAGACCAAACTACCCACGTAGAGCATAACCTGCGCCCCCCCCCCCCCTCCCCAAGCGGTGCACACGGCGGCAGGACGAGCGGCGGCTCTCATTAATGAGCTGCCCGTGGATGTTCGACGACTGAATTCAACAAGTTTAAGCGTGTTGCCAAGTCCTTTTCGTGCGACAGGGTAGCCTCACTCTGTGAATGCGTGCATGCGTCTATTTGTTTATCCCTTGCCACTTTCTTTTTTTACGAGCTGCACATACATATATCTCTCGGACTGATGACACCTAAAAGCCACGTATGTATATGGAGCGTCAGCTGATGTCAAATACAACATGTTTCCCACACGGTCATGAACGGACCTATCTCCACGCAGGTGGCGGCGGCGGCGGCAGCTGGGGCGGCGGCGGCGGCGGCGGCTACGGCGGCCAGCCGTATGGTGGCGGCGGTGGCGGTGGCCCGATGAAGAGCTTTAACCAGACGCCCCGTTCGTCGCCCTACAATTCCGCACAGCGCGGCGGCGGCGGCGGCGGCGGATACGGCGGTGGTGAGCGCGAACGTCATCGGGACATCAGCTGTGAATAGGCCAGGGGAATCCGCCATCAGTCATGTCTCGTGGAGCATCGTTTATGGAAGAATGTACACGATCTCACTTCCAGCTTTTCATGCTAATGTCTCACCATGCAGTGCTCCTAAAAGATCATCGCTACTACAAAACTAGAAACGCTAGTGACATGGTTTTTTGTATGGAAACGTATTGTGACTGCCTTACGACATCGATAATTTCGGCGCGATTATACGGTATGTCTGAGATGTACAAGAGCTGAAATTACACATGCCAGAAAATTGTGGGGGGGGGGGGGGGGGAGGACAAGAGACGGTCGCATTTCTCATTTGTCTTTTTCTCCAAGTGCATTGTGATACAGTTAATCTTCTGCTATGCTGCTCATCAGTGACATCAGTGTTTGTATGTGTGCCCTTTAAATTGTCTTTTATGTCGTACTCTTTGCTGCGTCAAGTCGGCACCCTCGGCGCTGTGTCAAACGATGGGACTGGCGCACTTCGCCGAATTATTTCGTTTAGTCTAGTATGGGTTCTAGTAGTTCGGACACCAACAAGCGAACGCCGTGCCGGACTTTGAACACTCATGGAAGGTGGCTGCTGGCGACGGACGGGCTGACCGAGACTGGGCTGTGTTGCAGGCCAGGGAGGGTACAACCGATTCTGAGCCGCGCCGCCACCACCGCCCGCCCGCCGTCGCGTAAGTGGCCACCGGGGACGGGGCCACGACAGGGCTCCAGCCCACCCCGTGCGGCGGCCGGGCGGCACCTCTGTGTAACGCCACATGTGACGGCTTCTGCTGCATTTCATAACCGGGCGGCTGGCGCTCGTTGATCGGTCACGCGGTAATGGACAACAGGAATCGTTGCTCATTCTGATTTTGCTTTGCTTTGTGTCGGAAGCTGATCAGAGGCCACTCGTGTCATCGCTGTGTAACCAGTATGCTCTGTCTGTTTTAGGTGGGGTTATTTGTATTTGGTTGTCAGGAGAAGGGAGGAGCCTAGGTAGCCGCTAGGAGGCCGGGAGGCTAGCGATAGGGCGCGCCCCGCCCCGTGGCCCGGTCGCGCGGTTCGAGTGCTCTCACAGTGGAGCGGCGCGCGCCGGCCGCTGTCCGGCAGGACGGCGCGTGCGCGCGCCCGGCCGGCCGCCGCTCCTGTACAAACTGTCAGAATACACGACGATCACTAAGTGTAGGGTGTTTTCTGTAATGCAGGCATATATGGTTCCACTAGCTGATGCCGTGTGCGTGGACCTGGTTGTCACGCTGTCAGACAGGAGCAGGCTAGTTTGAGAGCTGGCGATAGTGGCACGCTCTAGAGAAGAGGCGACCTAGGTGACCGCAGAGTCGACGCCCAGAGCAGGCAGGCAGGCAACAACAGAGAACAGATGTAGGAGCTGTTGCTACCTTGAGATGACTAGGTAGGCTAGGTAGGTGGATTAAGGTAAATCAATGGTTAAAGCGTTGGTTCTTGATAGTGAAAGGTGCTGATTGGGCTTATGACAATGCTACCACAAAGTTACGTGTTCCAGATTCCGATCGGATTATATCGTGATGAAACCAAAGCTTTACTTTTGTCAATATAAAATTGACATCCCATCTGTGGCCGACCGTTGTCCATATACCAAATTGCATCTGTAACGTAGCATGTTTGTTTTCTGGACTTCACCGCTAAATTCAATTCAACTGATTCACTGCATTTCATGGACCCCAGCACTGCATGAGTGTAAAGATTGCGCGCATCGTAATGACTGTTCCAGGTGTTTGCACGAGTCATGATATTTGGGTTGAATGCTTGAGGACGTGCTTACGTGTGGAATTACTTGCGTTGTCGCCCATCAACCCAAATCAAACCAGGAAGCGTGCGTTGTTTGAGCCTGAAGCATATGCAGGCGAGCCATTAGCAGCCGGTGTATACTGGGCACGCACCCTGCTGTTTCATGCAACGGCTGCCAGGGCACCTCCGCCGCGTGATGTCACGTACTGCTTCCACGGCGTCCGATAACAGGCTGTGTTTTGCAGGCGAGCGGACGGCGATGATCTGCATTCACCCAGATCCAGTACAAAGTGAACGCGCTGTCGGGGTGTGACGCTCCCAAACGCTGTCGGGGTGTGGCGCTCCCAAACCGATCTGTGATATCTGCGTGCAATACACTCGTCACTAATGTCTTTTTCCATGGATGTTGGCAAGGCGGTAAACAAAGGATTGCGAACGACGTGACTGACGAGGTAACATCTAGGTGTTGCATCTGGCGTTGGACCAGCGCAGCCAGAACAGCACTGAAGTGGATGAAACAGGTTTTTGGGGTTGGAGGAGCGGGGAACCGAGGGGATTTTTGCTGGGTGCCTATGAAACGTTTTGCGATTAAGGCTCACTTGCCCAAAAATCTGCATTGTGGTTGGCTGCTCCGTTGCCTCTCCCTCGCTTCGGTCGTCCTTGGTTCAGACAACGGATGAGGCCCCCAACAATGTTCAGTTGGGTACTGGGCCTTCGAGCGCCTCGACTACGCCGATAAATGGTGCCCACGATATTCCCGCAACGTAACCCTCACCCAGCTCATTGCGATAGTACACACACATGCACGCACACGGCATGTAGCAAACCTCGGCAGGCCCTGTGGCTGTCCGTGCCTCTGCTGTTTGGCGGGCTATCTCTTGACACATGATCGGACCTCTCGCGAGTAAATCGCCGTCGTATTTCCATGTTTATGATCCAGTTGGTGCCCTGCCGCGCGCCCCTCGCATCCCAGCACTCGAAAATGACGGCTCGCGATCGAACTGGCCCCACTACCACCGACTGGGACAGCCAGCGGGGCTCACCTCTATCTCACCTGCGGCGGTCGGTGGGCTGTTTCACCTGCAGCTCGCCGCATCCGTTGGTGAGCTGCGGTCGGTGCGAACGCTTCAGCTTCGATCGTGGCAGAAAGCATAAGGGCCGATGCTAGCGGGCGCTCGCTGCGAGCCAGTCAGCCCCATGTCTGTCCTAGTTCTCAAGCAGCGGGCATCACGGAGCGAGTCGGCCGCTCAGAGGTGGCGCACCGGCTCTGTACCGCTTCAGCAGAGGGCCGGAACCGCCGCTGGTGGCGACTTCAGGGAACGGGCGGCCCCTGTGGGCCGGGCAATCCAGATGCCAGGCGGCTCGGCACACGGAGTTGGTAGCCAGACGGCAGCTGTAGAAAGTGTGGCAGGTATTGCTGTTAAGGCAGTTCATGACTGGACTACGTATATGGAGTAAAGTGGCTAAGGCATGGTGTCCTGGCAGTGCGGAGCGGGCGGCAGCGCCACGTTAGCCAGCTGCGCGGTCGGCTGCCCAGCGATAATGACGCTGTAATGACGCACAGCCAGCCGCCTGTCAGAGCCAGGTGTCGGTTAATGACCTGCGAGTCGTTGTGCGGACCCCGTTGCCGGCTGGCCGCCCATTCCCCGCACTGCTGCAGCCATGGCCAGGACCGCCGCGCTGATAGCCTGCCTCGGCTGGCTCCTGCTTTGGGTACGTAGTGGTCCCGCTGAAGTGTCGGGTGCATGCGTACACGCGGCGCTGCCACGGTTTGTTGCTGTAACGGATGCAGATAGGGTGTTCCCGGCGACTGGCGCACGGGGTATGTCAGACACGACAGGAGCTGGTACTGGGCCACTACGCTGACCACTAAGTTATGTGAACATGCGCAGTATGTAAGCGTGCAATTTACGTTCGGGTCCTCGTCTTCGGTGGTTCTCAACGGCATGACAGGCGTCTGCCGGACAATTTGCGAACCACCTGCGCCGACGGTGGTCCGTTCCCTCCTGCCTGAAGGAGCCTGAGTCTGCGCCGACAGTGGTCCGTGCCTTCTTGTCTGAAGGAGCCTGAGTCTGCGCCGACGGTGGTCCGTTCCCTCTTGCCAGAAGGAGCCTGGGCCTGCGCCGACGGTGGCCCCTTCTCTCTTACCTGAAGAAGCCTAACGGCTTCCCGCCGGCTCCTGATCGGGATCCGACGAACGCTTAGAAACGAGCACTCACCATAAAAACTACGGTGCCGTCATAAACGGGTTTAAAGGGCAAAAGAGGTAACGGGGTTGCTCTCTAACGAGGACTCGGTGAGCAGGTCAAGACCAAATCAGTTTATATAGCCGTGCATGGATGCCTTTACATCAGCGTTTGAGGAGTGCGGCGAACCAGGACAGGCAGGCAGTCACCATCTCCACTAAACTATTATACTCATTCACTTCCATCTGCTCCACTACGCCCACGTCTCAATCTGAAGCACCTTAAGCCCTCGACGCAGGAAGTGAACAGCATCAGCACCAGCGCAACATCACCAGCACCAGCGGTACAGTACTGGCGCACTGGCACGGCCGGTCCGTGGCAGCGCGCGGGAGGCTGCAGGCCGCTGGCGATTGGCTGACCTGCGCTGGCCTGCACCCCCAGGGTGTATGTGAGGCGAGTGTGGCTCAAGTGCGCCTGGACTCGGTGGCGTCCGTCGCCTCACGGGCCTTCGTGCGGTCAGATGCCAACCCCGCCGACTACGTGGTCGGCCTCATGTACGGCTCCATGGTGGATTTCTTGTGAGTAGCCCCGCTGCACCGCCTACTACCAATGTAAATATAATGCACCCCGAACACGCCACAGCTAAGATGTTGGGCTTATGTGCACCCGTCAGCCCATTGCGGTCCGAGCCGTTGTATAAGCTACAAGAAACGACAGCAGAGCAGCCACACCGAATGTATCCTCATCTCGAGAGCTCTTCGTTAACTTCATTTACCCATGCGTCGCTGCATGCAATGGTGTGCTGATCATATATGGTAATTGAAAACATTGACAACAGCTCCAGTCGGCGAACAATCCTTCCACCCACAGTTTCCAAATTCCGTGCATGTCATGCTATGTGTGGTGTCGCAGCCAGCGATTCGTCCCGGCGACCCGTGCCGAAGTCGTCCGCCGCCGGCCGCTAACCGTGCGCCGCCCGTCGCCGGCCGCTAACCGTGCGCCGTCTGCCGCCAGCTGCGTTGGCTGCGCCTACGAGAAGGAGGAGTCCTGTCGTGCTCCGACGGCCCGCAGCCTGTTCCTCTGAGCGCCGCGTCCGACCGCCGACCGAGGGCCACGGCGGCCCACCTCACCGCGCAGGCCGGCGGCGGCACCTCCATCACCCCCGAGGCAGCTTCGGCCGCGTGACGGCCAGCTGTCCGCCGTGCTTCGGTTGAATACATCACTCAAACCAGCCGAGCTCTCGCCCCACGCATGTTTTGCAATGTTTATAAATGTGCTCCCGGAGAACATTGTTATGTAATTGATCGCTGACCAGTAGCACAATTCATAGCGTCACGCCTCCTTGAGTGCCAAGGATCGCACGGTGGCGAGGAAATAACGCCTCCTCATTCGCACAAGCAAACCTTGCAAAACGACTTTATTTGCGACAGTTTATTTTCAAACACGACAAGGGGAAAACCCCCGTTTCTAACCATAGTTACAAACTACGTCCTTATCCTAGACGAAATGGAAGGTTCTCAAATTAACGGACACCGTTGGAACGACGTACAAGCATTCGATAAGCCGGCGGTTAAACCCGGCGCACTGGCCGACGCCAGCCCCACGCCAACGGCGGCGGCGGCGGCGACGGCCGCTGCCGCGTCGGCCGACGCCAGCCCCAGTCCATCCACGCTCGGCGCTCTAACTAAGCCGCACCGCTCGCAGCCGGCGCGGCACCGTCTCCGGCTTAAAATCACTGCGCCGCCGGCGACGACGGGTGAGGGGTGACGCGCGGGCGGTGATGAGCGACGTTGTACTTGTGTGGTGAGTCGGCGGCCGGCGCGCCGCTACTGGCTGGCGCTGTCGGTGCGCGCGCGCTTGGGCGTCGGCACGCCCTGGGGGCGCGGCTCGCCCAGCCGCTTCACGGCCTTGACACCGCCGGCGTGCGCGTCTGCGGAGGTGCCAGCGGTCAGACCACGGCCGCACCGCCAGGCGTCAAGGGTGAGTCCATTTACCTGACATCATCACGTGGCAAAGCTGGACGCAAACGAAGATCCGCCAACAGAGGCCGAAACTTATGCAAGTACCTATGAGGCAAATAAACAATTGTGGTCCATGTCAGCCTAACGAGATTGGCTCCAGCGAAAGGAGGAACGATGCTGGATTGAACGAATAACCAAATACGTCAACCCATTGGCAAGCTGTCACCCAAAGCGGCCGCTTCTAAATCAGACACAACCTGATAGATTGAAGCACCTGCAGTTCTGAGTGGCCAATGCTCTGATCTAGCGCGCAGCACAACATGGCCGCCCGGTTCCGGCGGAACGGTCTCATCATGCCAGTGACCTGACCTGTCTGCCGGTCCACACACCCATCTCCGAGGCACCCTATCTCTGGACCTGACTGGGGACCCACCTGACTTGGGTGGCCGGTCCGTATCTCCTGCCTGGAGCCATCTGACTGGATCGGCCGACGCGTACTCACCCTGAAGCCACCTGACTTGGGTGGCCGGTCCGCATCTCCTAACTGGAGCCACCTGACTGGATCAGCCGACGCGTACTCACCCTGAAGCCACCTGACTTGGGTGGCCGGTCCGCATCTCCTGCCTGGAGCCATCTGATTGGATCGGCCGACGCGTACTCACCCTGAAGCCACCTGACTTGGGTGGCCGGACCGTAACCCTTCTCGTTGCGGGCGGCGATGCGGAAGATAATGGCCGGCTTGGATGTGGTGTCCAGATGGGCGGCGGCCAGCGAGCCGTGTGTCACCGTGCACTGGTTCACCGGGCCGCAGTAGACGCGCACGAACGCTAGCTGTGATGGCGAGCTCGACACCGTCTTCGTGTCGCCCTGCGGCACCGGCCGCGCGCGTCAGCCAGGCAGCCCCGCCCCGGACACGCTGCCCGCACACGCTGAACACAGACAGCCCGGCCCAGCCCTGGGCCGGCATGTCCAGCTGTCCTGGTGTATGCAGAGAAACTGTAATTGTGCCCTCCGAGCAAGTCACAGGGGACCTGCTTCCGGAGTGCAAATCGCGAAACATGGACCATACGCCGGCGCTACTGTGTGTGTCCCCTGCAGTTCTCTTCACCCCCCTCCCCCCCCCCCCCACACACAGTGTTGTCTGGTGGCTGCTAATAGGAAGATGCTGTATAATTAACATTCCAGTCTGTCAATTACTTCTGCCTGGAGCGATCGACCAAACTGACCCTACTACTTTGGATTTTCACATCGGGATGGACGTAGAAGCGCAATAAATGCATTCAAAAGAAATGATCTGGCAACTGCATCCTCCCGTGGGACATGATGATGTCGGTAGAGCACTAAGCTCACTTCTTCTCGTACGACGCCAGGGGGCGGTTTAACAACGCTCCAAAACGTTAATCACAGGCATATCTATCAATACACCACGCCCAGCGCGTGTCGCGCCGTATCAATTTAAGGGCCACGAGCAGCCACGACGGTCGGCACAATTCGGTCGCGTCCTTCCCCAGCCGACGAGCACAGCACGAAAGCACGACACTCCGGTCCCGTCCTTCCCCAGCCGGCCAGCACAGCACGACACCATGATACTACGATCCCGTCCTTCCCCAGCCGGCCAGCACAACACGACAGCACGACACTCCGATCCCGTCCTTCCCCAGCCGACCAGCTCGGGCCACACTGCAGCAGCCGGATCGACTCACCTGGGCCTGCGTAGTGGCGCTGCGCACGGCCAGGTACACCGAGTACTCGGTGATCTCGCCGGCCGTGTTCTGCGGCGGCTCCCAAGACAGGTTGGCGCCGTCCGCAGACTTGGAGATCTTGATGGCTGATGGCGCGCCTGGGTAGCCGGGCAGGCACGTCTTGAACGCCGACACTTCGCTCCAGGGGCCGCGGCCGCAGGCGTTGATGCCAGCCACGCGGAACTTGTAGGCGATGCCCGGCTGCAGGTCCACCTTCCGCATCATGTTCTGGTCGCTGTCGGCGAACACGTCGCCCTTCTCGTCCACCGGCAGGTAGAACGACTCGACTGTGCACGAGGTGCCCTTTATGATGCCGACGTCGAACCAGAGCGCGTCGCGACGCCGCTCCTCGGCCTCGGCGCCGCCCTTGGCTGTGCCGTTCTCGGCCTTCGGTTCGGCCTTGACGGCGGCGCCGACGCCGGCCAGGGGACCGGCCGCCGCCGCCGCCGCCGTGGCCAGTGTAGCCAGCGGGTCAGTCGCCGCCTCCGACTCACTCTCGAGGTCGGTCGCCGCCTCCTTCTTGGGGTCCACCATCGCCGGCTCACCAGCGTCCGGCATCGCCTCCGGAGCGTCCTCTGCAGCCGACCCCGGTGGGGCCTCCGGTGGGGCCTCCGGCGCAGCCTCTGGTGCGGCCTCCGGCGCGGCCTCTGATGTTGTCTCCGGCGCGGCCTCTGATGTTGTCCCCGGGGTAGCCTCCGGTGCGGCCTCGACCGCTGTCTGGGGCACCGATCCGGACATCGCGTCCTCAACTGGCGGCTCGGCGTTGCAGCGTGCCTCAGGCGCGTCGCTCATCTCCGCGTCTACCGCTGGTGCCAGCTCCGCCTCTGGCCCCCGTTCCAGCTCAGGTTCCGGTTCCGGTTCCGGTTCCGGTTCCGGCTCCACCACCGGCTCCAGCCCGCCGTCGCTGGGGCCCGGGTTTTCCGTCTCCGGGTCGACCGGCTGGCCCACGGTCTCGTCCTCGGCGGGCGCGGCCGCCGGCGGCGCCTCGTCGTCGGCGCGCGCGTTCTCGGGCGCGGCCGTGGCGCCAGCACGCTCCTGCCGCTCGCCATCGGCCGGGTCGGCGGCCGCCGGCGGCTCCGGCTCGTCGTCGCCATCACTGTCATCAGCGCCGTCCAGCTGGGCGGGCCGACGGGCCGCGTCGCCGGCGGCGGCCGGCGGCTCCGGCTCGGCCTGGTCGCCGGCCGACTCCGGGTAGATGAGGCCGGCCTCGGCTGCCAGTGCCGCCAGCGCCGCGTCCGTGGTGGCCGGCTGGTTGAGCAGCACCACCTTCTGCGGCTGTGCGGCGCCGCCTGCCTGGCCGGCCACCAGTGTGACCGTCTTCTGGCCGGCGGCCGTGGAGACCTGGACGGCCACGGGGCGCGGACCGGCCGGCAGCAGGCCCTGCGCCGGCAGGCCCACCAGGCCGCCGCCGCCCGGCTTGGCGGCGATCGTCACCGTCTTTGTGGCCTGGCCAGACTGGCCCGGCACCGAGATGGTGATGGGCCGAGAGATAGCCGGCGTCGTGCTCGTGGCCGACGGCGACGACACCACGATCATCTTGACACCCGCCTGGCCGACGGCGGTGGGCGAATGGACGCCGCCGCCCGCCGACGAGACCATGACGATCTGCTGCGTGGCGGCGCGCGGCAGGCCGCCGCCGCCGGCCGGGCGCGTGATCACGATCGTCTGCTTGCCGCCACTCGGCGTCGACACAGCCTGCGGCTTGGCGATGGTGATGACGCTGGAGCCCATGGGCCGCGTGGCGCCTGCCGAGCGGCGGCGCGTGGTCAGTGACGCCGCCAGCCGGGACACATCAGACACGGGACGGCCGTCGCCTGACGGCCTCAAGCGGACAAACAGGGACCAGCCTGGACTTGGCGCGCCGCTCGGCGCCGCCAGCCGGGACACATCAGACACGGCACGGCCGTCGCCTGACGGCCTCAAGCGGACAAACAGGGACCAGCCTGGACTTGGCGCGCCGCTCGGCGACGCCGGCCGGGACACATCAGACACGGCACGGCCGTCGCCTGACGGCCTCAAGCGGACAAACAGGGACCAGCCTGGACTTGGCGCACGGCTCGGTCACGCCGGCCGGGCGTCAAAAGGCAACACAATACCCAGAGCGAACCAGCCAGCCGTGACACTGGCCAGCCACGTCAGCCGGCAGATAACAGCAGAGCCCGCTGCCGCAGCCCCTGCCACCCACCTGACGCCTGTGTCGTCACCAGCTTGACGATGGTGGCACCCTGCGGCAGCGGCTTGCTGCCCGAGACAGCCGTCATCTGGGCAGTTGGCTTGCCCTGCAGCAGGTTCACCTTGGGTACCTGGGCGGGACCACACGCAATGGTCAAGAGTTAGAAGACGGGACTATGCGCCTGTCAGAAAGACGGTGTCTTGGGGCGAATAGGCGGATACACAAGACCCCGTGTTATTAAGCCTCGGCCCCACCAGTGCTACAAGTCCACCACTACACAGTGACTCCACTAACGCACAACCAATAGTGAATCGCTCTTAAGACCCAAAGAAAAACAATACGCAATGCCAGCAACAATGACTGCCACCAAAATCGCCAACGCGCCAATACGTGGCCAGCGTTTCCCTGTGAGCTGCTGGCGCCGAGCGCCGAGCTAAGGCTGGGATTGGGCAGCGGCCCGTACCGTGGCCACCTGCATGCCCTGGCTGGTCTTGACCAGCGTCACGATCTGCGGCTGGCCGCCGGCGCCCGGCTTCTGCAGGATGATCTGCTTGGGTGCGCCGGCCGACTTGAGCACGGAGCTGATGCCGCCGGCGCCAGCCGGCGTCAGGCGCACGCCCTGCGAGTGGGCCACCTGTCGCCACAGCGGGCCCAGAGCGGCGTCACACACGGACTCGGGTCACACAGCGGCAGCCCCAGAGCGGCGTCACACACGGGCCCGGGTCACACGGCGGCACGGCCGCAGGGGGCCGGGCCCGTGCCAGTCTTCGTGGCGACCAGACCGCGTCCCACACGAGCTGCTGATGATAGTGTACACCGCTGCCCAGGGAGCTTCATACAACAGGGCTACAGCTATACCAGTCAGCTGCAGCTGCAGCTGCCTGGTATTGGGAGCAATGAAACGGTGGGAACACCAGCACACAACTTTATGAATGTGGTAAGGTAAGCTAAGCTAGTCCTTGCTCCTTTACGGCCACGTTCGGAGGCGTCGGTGGATCCTGCTCCGCCGTCCGAGGGGATGGAGGCCCGCAGGTGGGAGGGGCCGCACCTTCACACCAGGGCTCTCGAGGCCAGCCGGCGGGCCGCCGCCGATCCGCTGCGTCTGCGCCGCCGCCGCCGCCAGTGCAGCGATGCCCGACATCTGCGGACTACCTGCCGCCGCCTTCGGCTCCGGCTTGGTCACCACCTTCCGCACGCCGGTGCCGACTGTGCGGGGGTCAAACACACGGCTCAGCAGGGCGTCACCGAACCCGACAGCTGGCCGTTCGTACACCACCAACAGCGCGAGAGACACGATACGACACTGGTGTCCCATCAAGCCTCTGTCCAACCTAGCTTCAGTTCTAAAGGGATTTGAACAGCAGTCACGGCGACTTGAGCGGCTCTAGAGCGCATTGACCGCCGCCATTCAGCTGCCTTTAAATGCCTGCAGAACCATAGTCTTCCGGCAGGTATTGCAAGCAGGATCACAGGTCATCCTGTGGGTGAAACTGTGGTAGGCCGTGCATTTCTTAGAGCTAACTTCAGCTATCCAGACGATTGATGTTGGATAATTGAGGATGCACCGACAGCCCAGGCAACTTTGCAGGCATGAGCAAGTCCAGTCTTTCGGTCTGACCGAAGGAGTTGCTTTTTCCCATGGGCAGGCTACTACATCCCACGGACCGCCGGAGCAGCCGCCGGCCAGAGGCGACCGGCGGCGCCAGGCGGGCCCGAAGGCAGCCCCCGCGCGTCCAGCCGGGGCGCTCACATTTGACGGGACTGTACGGCGTCGGGATGCCGGCCGTCGAGGTGATGGAGGGCCGCGCGGGCGGCGCCGCCGAAGACGGAGAGCTGGGCGCCGGCGCCGGCGTCGGCGTCGGCTGGCTGGCGGCGCCTGGGCTCGGCTGGCCGGCAGACTGCGCCGGCATCTCATACTTCTGAATCTGCGGGCGCGCGGTACGGCGGTCAGGCTATCAGACCACAGCTGTAGGTGATAACACCGGAGCACGTCACGGGGGTAGGCTGCTCTCTCCCTCTCCCTCTCCCCCTCCCCCCCCTCCCTCCCTCCCTCCCTCCCTCCCTCCCTCCCTCCCTCCCTCCCTCCCTCCCTCCCTCCCTCCCTCCCTCCCTCCCTCCCTCTCTCTCTCTCTCTCTCTCCTGCTGAGCAGCCTGAGCAACTGAGCATCAGTACCGCCAAACGAGGGGTCGCGGACTGCGTCACGAGCACGAGCCCAGCTCTGCTCGCCCGTCTCGACGTGGGACACGTGACACCTGGCGGCCCGTGTGTCAACCAGTGCCGAGACGGACACCTGAGGCTGCGGAGGCGGCGGCGTACCTGCAGCAGGTAGCAATCGGCCGTCGGCAGCTGGCTCCAGCACACCTCCAGCGTGTGGGTGGAGGCGCGCACCAGCTGCACACGGCCCGGCGACGGCGGCTTCTCCGTCTCCAGATACCACAGGTCCTTGCAACACACCTGCCCAAGAGGAGGTGCGCCACTGCGTCAACAAGTCACGCGCCCACTGATAGCCACGCCTCCACGCTGCGAAAAACGCACCCAGCACGAATTCCAGGCTCGTCGCAATATCCAATATCATCGCAACAATGACGTCGCAGGCATGCTGTTACCAAGAGCTGCGGCGCTGCAGCATCCTGCCGGGCACGTGACGGCATCACGCGGCGGCCCTGACCCGGGGCGCGGCGTCGGTCGCGCCGAGCACAGGACGAGGTCGCGACGCCGGCACTCACCTGGTTGTTCCAGGCCTTCCTGTAGCCGTCGCGGCCCGACCAGATGTACATGCGCGAGTGGATGGTGACGGCGCAGTGGCCGGCCCGCGCCCGGGGAATCGCGTCCTCGAACGCCTCCATCGCCAGCGGCTCCCACTCGGTCGTCTCTGCCGCGCCGGCCACGTTTGCTCAGCAGCGGGCTCGGGCTCACCAGACGCGGTCATGCCGCCCGGGGCCGGCAAGCGGTCGCCAGCTTTCAACAATCGCCTTGATAAACAGATCAACTATCCACATGCAGACCGACCAGTCCCGACACCCTCAACGAGTCGATAAACTGAACAGCGCGCTCCACAAAGTCCGCCACAACGGACCCAGTCTGCAACGCATTCCCACAATAAGCCAAACCATTGACGACTGTTGTCTGGACCTGACCGATGCCTGGAAGTGGTCCGTGCTAACACGGAACACCTCTGCGACGCCACACTGTCCCATATCCCTTGCCTCCCCACGGCGGCACGGCCGATTGACCACAGAGTGGGACCACAGCATCTCACCAAGATTGAGCGAGGCGAGCGTGTTGGTGCACTTCCACTCCTTCTCGTGCGTGGCCACCCTGACGTCGGCGTCGACGACGAGCGGCACCCAGCCGCCGAACACGAACATGCGGTGCCCGATCAGCTGCGTGGTGTGCAGCGAGCGCGGCAGCGGCGCCACGCCGCCCACCTGTGGCCGTGTCCAGCTCATCGAGTCCACGTCCAGCAGCCAGAGGTCGCCCAGCCGGCAGCCGCTCATGCCTGGGGGCGTGCGGCGCCGTGTCAGACCACGGCCTCTGACCTCGCAATGTCAGCCCGGGTCGGCGTGTGGCACGGTCATGGGCGTGTGCAGTACATCGTTAAGTGTGGGGCAACCGTGCCTATTCAGGAGATCCAATGCTGTATAATGGTCCGCATTCTCCACAACCGACACCTACAGAAAAACCTCCGGCAGAAGTCTGCCCTGGGACCACAAAAGCAAAAAGCTTCCGCAGATCACAGAAGAACCAATATCACCATTCATGCCAACACTGGACGGTGCCCACACAGCCTATACACGAGCGTCTCCACGGCAACCCCAGCCCGCCGACCTCCGTAGATGATGAGCTGCGCGGCGCCGCGCTTGGCGTTGGTGTAGGCGATGCCGGTGTGCGACTCGCGGGGCGGCGGCGGCTGGCCGTACGTCTGCGGAATGTCCCAGGTGAGCGAGCTGCTGCCCGGCCGCAGCTCCAGCGTGTACAGGTCGTTCAGGTACCTGTCAGGCACGGGCCGACAGTGGGTCAGTGACGACAGACGTCAGATGCGTCGTGCCATGTAGCGCCCACACGCGACAGGCCCGTCAGGGGGTGGACTGAGGGAGGAAGGCCTGGATAGGCTAGACAGTGCTGTGTGGGGAGCTCTGAGGAAACGCTACTGGCGGAGCAGCGGGTGTGGAGCTCTGAGAGAAGCCCACTGGCGGAGCAGCGGGTGTGGAGCTCTGAGAGAAGCCCACTGGCGGAGCAGCGGTTGTGGAGCTCTGAGGGAACGCCACTGGCGGAGCAGCGGTTGTGGAGCTCTGAGGGAAGCCCACTGGCGGAGCAGCGGCAGGGAGCTATGAGAGAAGCCCACTGGCGGAGCAGCGGGTGGGAGCTATGAGAGAAGCCCACTGGAGGAGCAGCGGGTGGGAGCTATGAGAGAAGCCCACTGGCGGAGCAGCGGGTGGGAGCTCTGAGAGAAGCCCACTCGCGGAGCAGCGCAGCAATGTGTTATACGCGAGACCGCAATGGGCAGAGTTATGGGCGAAATCTGGTGGCGACCAACAACATTCGCCCCCGCCGCCAACATGGCAGTCGCTCGCTGGGACATGACACACAGCGTCGACATAGCCCACCACACGTCATGCCCTCAGCACGCCGTGCCCGCCCGCCGCCCCTCCCCCTCTCCGTATCAAGACTGGGGTTGCGTGCCAGCTGATGCCGCCGTCGCGCGCCGCACCCACCGCGGGATGTTGTTCTTGGGGTCGTCACTCTCGTTGGCCAGTCCGCCGAACAGGTAGGCCTTGTTGCCGATCAGTGTGAAGCTGTGTCCGAGCCGCGGGCACGGCGGCGGACCGTTGCGCGGCGGCCGCGCCCGGATCCGCTTCCACTCCCAGCGGCTCGCCTGACGCCAGCGGCAGCACGCCACGCCGTCACAACACACAGCCGGCCTCATCAACCGCACACGGACAGCTACCGGCAATCAGCCTATCAACGCCTCGTGTTTAGTTAAACACAACATGTAGAAACTGGCAGCATATTCTCCTTATTCATGTTTTTCATTCGCTTTACAACATGCGAATTATACCAAGTACTAGTCATGACTGAACCGAGTACCAGGCAAGTTGCTGTGATGCCTCCATTATGATACGCTTGGGGGATCCATGGCCGAACGGGGATTCGAACCCGGGGCCCACGCGTGAGAGTTCGAAGGGCTGACTACTAAGCACTTACAGCCTCTCAGCAATACAAATTACATACCCGTATCAAGATAGAGGAAACTTGAAGTATTTCTGTCAGACCTAATCCACTTTGACAAGGGTGCCAACAAGGGACGTCAGTGCACAATGGGCCCGGAATCCAATGTGAGGATGAAGATGAAGATCAGGCTGGCACTGCCAAGCTCTTTGTACCAATGCTGGTGACTGCCAAAGTGCACTGATTGAAGACTTCTGACCGAATCACACACGCACACGCAGACGCACACGCACACGCACGCACACACACACGCACACACATACACACACGCGTCAAGAGAAGTCAAAAGTTGCACGTCAAAAGTTGCACTCTGGAATACGAACATACAGCTTGTACGAACAATCAAAGCCAGTTGATGAATCAGCTTCAGCTGACTTGACTTAATAGACTAATTCAACCAATAACAGTATGCAAAAGCAGCGAGCACCGTTTTTATGTAGGCCTGGGAATGCTTGCTTGCATTACACATCCAACGGTTTGAGATCATGGACATAACTAACTTGTTAAAGGAAAAAGGTACACCAAATCATTCTTTTGAAAAAAACCACAGAGATGCTGCTGCTTCCATCGTGATTCATATGGTGGGTACCCTAATTCCCGCCACACATTTCGTCATGGCCAGGTACTCTTAATCCAGCCACACATTCCGTCTATGCCAATCATGTGCAAGATGCGGCTTGAACACCAGTAGGACGCCTGGCGCGGCACGCAACGAGTGGCGCTATTCAAAAACTCACCTGTAGTTCATATATTTCATTTGAGTATTTGCCATACTCAACCATGCCCCCGAAGACGAGAATTCTGGTCCCATCTACGACGAAGCCATATGCTGCACATCCTGGAGGGATGTCCCCCTTCACAGGTGGCACGAACCATTGGTTTGTTGCTGCCGCCAGGAGCACGAGGTCACAACATGTCTCACTTAGATTGTCATGCCAGACCTAACACACTGGAAACCAATACGCCTGTACAATTACCCAGTACACATTTACAGTGTAAGTCCGTTCACTGGCGTCACCATTGACAGAATTTGATTTGCTACTCTTGATACCAGTACTTGATACCAGTACCCAAATTTGTCTGTAAGGAATAAGGTCGATTAGGTTTATAGTCCACAAAGGTGGTTTAAAGAATAAGTTGATTGGGAACTAGGATCGATGAACAGAAAGTACAAATTCTTGAGCAGCACATGTAGGGCATCACGACTATTGAGAACTTGCTTGTCACAGTGACTGGTATTCATTCATGTGACACATCCTTGGAAACCCACTACAGTGGGTATGGGTAAACCCATGGATAAGATGTGGAATGGGAGACAGTTTTTATAGTGTGGGAGCACACCTCCAATTTGTAGTCCGTTTTCAACCCTCGCCTTGATTTGCCTTTTTCTAAATGCGGACTGATAGGGGCTAAAGGGAGGAAGGAGGCCATGCAACCCCTGCCAACCCCAAATTAAAAACGATAGAGGCTGGCAGAGAACAGTGGATTGGTATCAGCGAGATCTTGCGATCGGTAATAAATTGTACGATGTCAGGTCAATAACTGATCCCCATTATGCCAGCTAAAAGGCTGAGTTGTCCCGAAAATCGCACTTTTCGGCTTTACATGCCCATATTTATGACACTAAGCCACATAGTGACATGAAACTTACACAGACATGTTCTTTGCTTAATTTTGAACACCCTAACATATAATCTCATGTGTTTTGAGCACATATCTACGATGCGGAGCAGCCTTAAGGTGGCAGTGTGGGCCCGCCGCGCGCCCTCGGCGGCTTCGTTGGTTGCCGCCGGCCGCGGATCGCCGTGCAGTATTTCTCGGAAATTGTAACTGCTCCGAGACCACAAATAACTGAGACATGTTTTTCGTCCAAAATCCCCATCTATGCACTGTTGGTTAACAAAAATTTGAGCATGATTACAAAACATGTGGAGACATTCTCTAAAAACCCTGAGGTTGGGAAACAACATATTACCCTCCTCCTGCCTTATCAGGGTGAGGCTCAAAGCATTACCATAATCAAGCATAAAGCATAACACAAATCAAAGCATTACCATTTATCAAGGTTTTCAGTGGCAAAGAAACAGGGGCATCACAAAAAGTTGACAGATCTTATTTTCAAACAGATTGTTCCGATATGTCGGCATATCATTGATGAAAGCCTCATCACAACTGGGGTTAGCCAGTGCTCCCTGGCCTCCCTGTTTCATTACAAACTTAATTTAACCTGGTTGCTAACCTCTATCTAGCTGTACTTAGTTGTGCATACTGTATGTTTAAGCCCAGCCCAGCCAGTCCAAAAATGACCCAAACATGCCAGCATCACCTAGTTCATAACCTGCAGGATATGCTACATGTTTGTACCATCACTAGTTAGAAGATATAAACATATTTGCAAGTGCTAGTTCCCTGCATGAACCCTGCGCAAAGTGACTACGAAAACCTCTGGCTGTTCTTCAGATATAATTGTTGTGAAGTAAGCCCTGAGCAGAATTGAACAAGAAAGTGACCCAAAAATTATTCATCACCTTCTGTATCCTTCATTCTCATGCAATTCAAGCTTGCCACAAGCATCACTACTAGTCCCCAAAGATGTCCCTGAGTCCCCACTTTGCTAAGTAGGCTGCAGTCTTCTAATGTGGGGCCTTATCACAGGAACAGTCTCAGTATAAATCAGGTGCTGCACATAGGGCACCTATAGTCTCACCAACAATGCTGAATGCAGAGCAAGCAGATACATATCACCATGACTTCTGCCAAAAATGCTGAGTTTTCTCCTTAACAAATCCTTATTTTCATTTGGTTGATTAAGAGGGTTAACATTCCTTTTCTCTGGACTCGCATCATATGGGACCTTTTTATTACAAATACAGGGAATTCTTACACCACCCTCATTATACATTCTGTGAAGAATAAGACATATACAATATGGGTTACCAATTACATATATCTTGGTGCATTATAGCTAGGCTCTAATTGCAAAGTGATAAGCACGGATGGCAAGCAGCCAGCCTGCAAAACAAGGTAGAACTAGATGAAATCTAAGTGGAACGAGGCCATGGGCATTAAATGATACTTTGCAGGTCTTGGAATATTATTTAGACACAAATTGCTGATAAAGGTTTTTATTACCTTAGGACACCAATCAAGTCAAACCTTAAAAATGCATGGAAGTGCTGAAACTTGACAATACATATGGGCAATCACAGACTGATGAACAAAAGTATGACATTTACCTGAGGTTCCAACAATGTCAAAATATATGAATGCTGCAACACTGCTTGGTCTCGTCTTGCACGCAGCTGCTCATTCAACTCATGCAGTACACCAATGCAATTAACTCAGTGATGAAATTAGAATGCCAGAACCAAACATGGCAAGCGAGGCAAAAGCTTTTATCCAGACCAGCTTCGCCTTCTTGTACTTAACAACAAAACCAGCTGCCACCAACTACACACCAGACATTGTGGTGGCACAAAAGCCGCAAACTTACGGTACCCATCAGCAGAGTTCAATGTCATTAAAAAAACAACATTTTACGGAAAATGGATGCAAAATATCAGATTGTAAGTGCAGTGTGCTTTTAACCCTTCTAGAATACCGGAATGGAACTGGAAAGCAGGGCAACATAGTAAAGAAAGATAACAATATCCCTACGACACTGCCCATGGCAAGGCACTTTGCACAAGTAGAAGCATCATGAGACGTACGGTATAATTCTTTAAAATGGCAATTAGGACCAATTCGCCCAATGAGCAAAGCTATTTTGAGCTTACCTGTGTTGTAAACATGGAGTTCGTCCACAATTCCCTCATTTCCTCCACCAAAAACCACCATGAGGTCTTTGATTGCAACAGCCCGATGCCCATGTCGTGGCCTTGGACATGGGCCACTGGCATTTCCAATCCTTTTCCACTTCAAAATGGGGGCAGACATTCTCACCACATATTTGATGCACCTAGCCCCGCAAGCGGCAAACAGCCGAATGTTGACGCTAAGCGTTACCCACAATGCAGCATGTGTAGATGAACATAATAGAAGATAAAACGTGCTCACTGTTCCCTTTCAGCGATTTTTTTACATACATATTGCATAAGTTATCACTATTTATTGATAACCTAACAACAAATTGCCAAAAAGTTTATCAAACGGTCAAAACTGCAAAAACATATCATGCAAAAGGTCCGAATAAAAGAGAATCGGGCGGGAACAAAAACAAAGAATGTCGCCACTAATTTATATTAACCCGCTTTAACTTATGGCAATACGGTTTGGTAAATCAGAGCAAAATAAATATATGGGACACTTATCAACAGTTCACTTAACTTAGGTGTTACTGATTTTACATTAAGTGCACCATACTTGTCCATCATTAGTCGACGAGCTGCAGATGGCATGATAACCGAATTAAGGTCAGCCTAAGCCACTGGAAAGCGATGTGGGGATGGGGAAGTCGCGCGTGAAGTTCGGAACTTTCGCGGGCCACAGCTTTGGGAATTCTACATTGTCCCCTGTGTCTGAGAAGACATAAATTAATATGTTCTGAATAATTCTCCCCATCCCCAGCCACTGATAAGTTGTAATGGCTGCATCCTCACGTTTCTAGCTTTCGAAGCATCCATGCCCCAAGTTTTGTGTCAAATATGACAATCCAAACCTAAGGCCAGCCTGCCAAAGCAGCCCGCTCGCTTTGTGCCTGCGCTGGCCATGGACGCGTACTTCCTTGGATGTAACCATGCCCTTGAAAAGCTTGGGCGCCATACCCAGTGACAAAGTTCCCAAGAAGCTGCATTTGTGATAGTCACCCGGATGTTTGTCCGAAAAGGTCATTTGCACCCAATTGTCTGCCATGACCGGCTCTATATGGGGTGATCAGGCACAAGATCTATTTGTTCTTGCCCTAAAGCATCCAAGCGATTTCAACACTACACGGAGCTGCGAATAGTTTGAGTGCCCCGGAGGATGCCAACTGTAACTGAAACCGTCCTCACACGAGTCGCGTCCGCCCGGATGAACAAATCCTGGGGACTCGCAAGCTGGCCATAGCCGTCGACTCGTCTCAGACCCAGAACTAAAGGCAACGGGCGCAAAGCCGCGAGACAACGGGGATGGACATCGCGGACGCTCCAACGGCGCTTCTGAGAAGACCAGCGTTTCCCAAGGCTGGCAGTTCCGTCTGGCGCGTGGTTACTTAAGTGGACAAACACAAACATAGCTATATTCAGATACCAAAATATATTTATCATCACACTGCGAAGCCACAAAATGTTTGTAAAATGTTCCTGTTGTGGCTGGAGACAGACCCGAGTTCCATCAACCACACAAACGAAGCGTTCTTTTCATGGCCTCGAGCGCGATCACCACGAAGCAAGATAAGAACACAGCGTCATCGCGAGGCACCATACGAGATCAGAATAGACTGCATCGGCGCATCGCGAATAATCGTCCCAAATTGGCCCGTTTCGCACGTCTGATGGTATGCGTTTGATGGAGCACTTTTGAAGGCTGATCGTACGCATCAATCGCTTAGTATAACGCGTCTTCGTTGCTCAGTGCTGCGGGCTGACTCTGCGAACAGAACATGACCAACACGTCAAAGGCATTCCAATATTGCAACTGCGACGGGCGACAACCAAAGGCGCGACGCGTGCTATACTCCCAGGCTGAGGTTACACAAAATGACGATCGTTCAGAGGCGGCTTGACGTCTCATTCGGCACGAAACAGCTCGCAGTCCTCCCAATACAGGGGAGGCCGCCAGACTGAGCAACGGGGTGATGCTACGAGATAGTGCTGCTGAAACGGCTGCTGTCAAAAATAAAATACATCAAAGCGCTATTGGGAACACAAAAGTCTGTCAAAAGACTTCGTAAACGCGCCCGCAATCGGAGCCATACGCTGTACAACACATGCAGTCAACACAGCACTGCGCCACGCTACGGAATGCGTTCATACGTGACGAGACGCCGACTGATTCTCTCAAAATGAGACGATGCAAACTGAATCCATCAACCCAACACACAACACGTTCAGTCATGCCAAGCCCAGTATACCGTGACATTCACTGACACCAGCCGCACCAGTGTCGGCAGGTACCACGCTGCGTACCTGCAGCCGCGGTCGGGTGGGCCCTGTAGTGGAAGGCGCCCAGCTCACGCCCGCTGGCAGCGAGCTGTTGACGCCACCAGCACGCCAGCGTGCCAAATGCTCGGTCAGATTTGGCGCATTTCAGCACCCACACTATACGCTTGTGCCGACTAGCTCTTCAGAGCGCAGTGTGGGGCGTTCAGAGTGCGCCTGTCCCCGTGCGCGAGAGAGCCGTGCAGAGAGTTCCGTTTCTTGTTCGAAACAAATCTGAAGCGGAGCAGCGCAGCGGGCAGCGCTATTGGCGTGAAATCCCGCTCCAGCAGTCAACAGGCCAATATTTGCGCACATTCACGTATTTCGTGCATGCATAGAATGACAATGGGTCCTACCCAGTCGGCATGGTTCACAGCCTTTGCACAAGTGTGTGCTGATTCACAAACGTTACATAGCATGCCGGCATCGTTCGACGGGCCTGGAGCATGGCCGCTTGCTTAGTCCCCGGAGCCGGGGCTCAGTCGCTGAAGCTCGGCAACCGACGACTCCAAGGCCAGACTGGCACTGCGCGCCACCACTGCCGGCTTCGTTCTGACGTAGGGGCCAGACTTGCCCCGAGAGTTCCCGTGGCGAAAGAAGCCTGGCCAGCAGCCGGTGTACTCGAACAAGGCGACCGCTGGCGCTGAGGCGGGGTCTGCATGACACGTGTTTATCCACGTCACTCTCCTTTTGTAGGAAGTGTCGCGCGCCAGCGCACCATAGTTTCGCTGCACTTCCACGACGGACTCCTCGGACGGCTGCGGGTTTAACGGCTTCCACAGCGTCTTCCCTCTGACTCGCTTTTTCACACAGAACAGGCTAGCTCGGTTCCGTATGACCGTTTGCAGACCCTCCTCATGCATGACGTATAGTGTCTTAGGCGATGAAGCTTTTGTCCAAGCCCCGGCGTCGTCCCAAAACAGCGATTTATAGCCGCTGGTTCGGCGCTTGACGTTATGCTGGTTCGACACCAGGTAAGCCATGTTCTCCTTCTTGCCGCGGGGCACAGCCTCGAGGATTTGACACGGTTTGGTGTCGTCGAGGAGGATCCTCACCACCTCAGCAGTTTCCAGGCCACACGGAGGAATCGGAAACCCCAGGTCTTTCGCGGGCGAGGAAGAATACTCGGGCTGAGCAAGCATGATGTCCTCGTCAGAAACCTCAATGGACTCAGACAGATCTGAACCCATTTCCACTGGCAATGTCTCCACCCTGGGAAAGAGCGCATTGAAGCGCGGCTCAGACTTGGCCCAAGTCCTCAGGTTCACGCTGTCGTCCGGGTTACGCTCCATGAACTCGTAGAGGGCGACAGCCGGTACCGAGGAGGAGTTTATCCACGTTACCTTCCTCACGTGCATCACGTCCCCCACCAGCGTACTGTAATTCCGTTGCAGTTCAAAAATTTGAGAATCGTCTGTGGGCTGTGGGTCCAGCGGTGTCTCCTGTATCCTTCCTGCCAATTTCTTCTTAACGCAGTACATGCCATCCCTATTTTTCGAAACGGATCGGAGTCCCTGGTCATCCATGAGATACAAAGTCTTGGGAGACGACCCGCACTTCCAGGCTGTATCCTCCTCGACAAAGAACCTGGACTTTTGGCCATTCTTTCGCCGTTCCACGTTACTCTCATTCGCGATCAGGTACGCCACGTTCACACCCTTGTCGCGGGGCACTGCGTCGAGAACCTGTGGCGATTCCGACTCACCAAGAAGAAGCTTGAACACTTCATCCATTCGCAGGCCGGTGGGAGGTATCGGAATGCCTACCTCCGCCGCGTCGGACAATGCCGACTCGGAGCTGACCTCCATCGCCTCGAGCGGTGCCTCGTCCGGGTCGTCCCCCGCGGGGGCGGTCTCGGTCGGGACGCGCCGCCCACCAGCTCTGGGCTGCTCCGTTGTCGGGGCATTGCCCCGCCCGCTGGCGTCCGGCCAGCGGCCCATATACTCATACCAGGCGACTGCGGGGGTCAGGGCCGGCCCCGGGTAGCACGCATTTATCCACGTCACTTTCCGCTTGTAAGACGAGTCGCGTGCCAGCGTGCTGTAATTGCGCTGCAGTTCCACGACGGTGGACTCGTCGGAAGGCTGGGGCGTCATCGGCAGCCACACCTGGATTCCGTCCACCTGACTTCGCACGCAGTACACGCCGGGGTCGCTCTTCATGACACGCCGCACCCCCGACTGGTCCATGACGTACGTCAACTTCGGGGAGAGGGAGTATCGCCACTTGCCAACATCATCCTGGAAACGCGAGCGCTGACCGCGGACTCGACGCTCCATGTTACGCTCATCTGAAACCAAATAACCGACATCCTCTTTCCTACCGAGGGGCACCGAGGCGAGAGCTTTGTAATGTTTCGTCTCGTCAAGCAGGATCTGAATGATCTCCTCCATTGTCAAACCCGCAGGGGGAACTGCAACTCCTAGTTCCTTGACAGACGGCGGGTCGAGGGGAGGCGGTGAGGAGGAGGCTGGTTCCAGTGTGACTTCAAGCGTCACCGAGGGTTCCTCGGCACGTTCGCAGGCTTCCACCACCGACTCCGCCCAGGGGTAGAGCCCGCTAGACCTAAAAAAAAACAGACACGGACATCGTCAGCTAAGGCGACTGTTGTTCCTAGCACCTAATGAATGAGTGACGTTTAACAAAGAGCATTTCATCAATTCTGAGAATTTAGGGAGGAGGAAGACGAGACTAGCGCCTATACAAAACGGTACAAAATATTATTTTGTTTCTCTAGGTTCCGCTTTAGGTAGCCCTGTGGCTTATCTAGTGCTTGGATCTCGAAAATTTACGTTTGATATTTGTGCAAGTCATGCTTATATTGCGTTCAACACGTTATTACCGAGAAATATGGCCGCTAGAACACACACTGGTACACAACGATACTTTGCAAAGTGCATTGTACATCAGAGGTGCCGTTTTCTGGAATTTCTTGCCCAACGTCCGATCCGCAGGCCAAGGAAAGGCCAACTGTCCGCTCAAAGTATCCAAAATAATCAAGGTGTCCAAACATTTAAAATCTGTGTATCAAATAACTACCACCTACAACCAATAACCCCAGCCACCACTCGTGGATCGTAGGATAAGCGAAGTGTATGGGTGTTAAACTGCCACACGCCAAAGTGAAATCGGCTGCCAAAAAACAAACAACAAACAAACAAATAATCAACCCAAAAAACCCAAGGTTTCTGTCCGTGTCCGGCCAATTTCCAATTCCGACTACACAATTTTTGAAAGTTTGGAATCCAAGCAGCACCTCTACTGTACACATATAATGTACATAGAGTATTGTGTCACTACACAATACATAGTGTATGGTGTAGTGACACAATGCACTATAAGACATAATACACACCGGGACATAGTGTATCGTATTGTCCAGACGACGTGTCAACACATTTTGGTGGTTTAATACGCTCCTCGCGTTGCCATGGAAGATACGGGGGGTGATGATGTGAAGGTAAGGGAAACAAGTTAGGAACCGGGGTGGGGTAGTGTGATGCAAAGATGCGACCAGAAGCTCTCCAGCCACAGGGCCCAAGCTCCACCGGTCGATAAGATTTGAAAGGACACAAGGTTGCAGAGTTAGAACATGATCCAGCTGAATACAAAATGACTATGATTGATCGCATGAAATCCGTTCGTCGCCTTCGGCATGATGCCATCGTATCACAGTTTTGTTGCCCTCGATTCGGTAGTCTTCGAAATTATACGAACTTAGGATACTCTTATACAGAAATAACGTACCGAAGTTCGTTACAGAATAGGGGGCCGGGAGCATGCACGATCAGAACAGCCCACCGACGACACAGTGTACGTCCTTCGTCGTTTGAGCCAACGCGTCGCTCAGAAGATTTAAATCGCAATCAACACGGTTCGAAAGCGGTGATCACCGACAATCTTATTACCGGAAGGGCAGGCTCGAGGTCTGCGGCGAAGGAAGATCTCCCACGTTCGGGAATCTAAAGAGGAACATCATAATGACGGCATATATCGTACGGCTTCACCAATGACAATTTCAACCCGTTAGATATAGGTGACAGGCGTGCTACAATCCGATCCTGAATTCGTCGGTCCGCATTTTCTGATGGCATCAGAGCACATCTTCAGCGGCAGCACGGCGTTCCCAGCTCATTGTAGAATCGTCGAAACCGCTCGTAGTCCCAGGTGGTGTGGACCGCGGTCGCTTGACCGACTTCAGGTATTTAGGAGCTTAATGATGGCATCAGGAGGCCGACAGCCCTCGTTACATCTTGGACTGCACGGGCCCCTGACCCGTCACGCCCAATTCTAATGACCCAAAGTTTGCACAGATGCAACAAAACCAAACTTGTTACAAGCTTCCCAATATCCAAAATACAGTTTTCAGAAACTAAATGTGTTCATCGCTGGAACACAAACCCCACCGCAGCACGCGAGCGCCACTAAAGCCAGCTCGACTCACGTGACGGCCTGTGCGATGGTCTCCTGGCAGGACGGCGCCGTGGCCTCGGCAATACCTGCCCGCAGCGCGCTCAAAGAGGTGGTGACGGCCCCGCGCGGCCCGGCGCGCCGGCCGCGCCGCACCGACTCGGCCAGGCGACTGACGCCGGCAGCCAGCTGGCCCGCGAAGGCCGTCACCGCCGGGTTGCGCGCCTGGCCGGCCGGCGGCAGGCCTACCACCACGATGCCGCGGTCCTGGCAGAACTCGGAGAGCGTCACGCTGGCGTGATGGTGCAGGCCATCCACGTAGAGGAGCACGGGCCGCGCCACCTGGCGCGTCATCAGGTGAGAGTCCAGCACCTTGGCCACGTACCTAAGAAGCGCGGCAGGCGTGATGTTGCCTGCCGATGGGCCGTCACGGGGTCACACGACCGAGCGGCGCACCATGCTGCACCCCCCCCGAGGCTAATCACGGCACCGCTCTGCGCGGCTGCACAGGGAGGCACATGTGGGACACCCGTGACAGGTCTTCGGGCATATCAGAGCTTGGGCGGTGCCACACCTGCGCAGCAGGAGGGTAGTGTCTTTGGTTGACCTTCAGTGTGGTTTTCCTCGACGCGTCCCGGCGTAGGAAATGACACCCAGCACAGGCGAGTGATCCTCACGCCGCGGGGTGACCCCCGTGCGGGTCAGGGCAGGCGGCGCCGAGTGCAGGGGGGGGGGGGGTCTGACCTCAAACGAGTGAAGGGACGTGGTCCGACCTCAAACGGGCCCTTCAGTAACCAACTCAGTTCAGTAACCAACTCACATGACACATCCTTGGCTTCGGTCGCCAGATCAACCTTCCGTTCACCGAGCCTGGGGATTCGAGATCACTCTAAACACACGCCCATCACTCTAAACACACGCCCGCACGCACGCCCGCCCGCCCGCCCGCACGCCCACCCGCCCGCGCGCGAGCGCACACACACACACACACACACACACACACACACACACACACACACACACACACACACACACACACACACACACACACACACACACACACACACACAAAGCCCGCAGGAACGGCCATTTTTAAAACCCGTGAGTGCTCAGTGATGTTTCACGGGGCGACGCAAAATGAAAACTACTGCCGCGCGCAGCGCTGCCAGCGTGTATGTTAATGACATTATCTAACCAATAGGCTATCGCGGGCAGCACCCATGCTTTGTTTTTAAAGACATGGCAAAGACTTGTTAACGTACTCTTTACGCCTGTGTAAAAATAAATAGTTGTGCGAGTGTTTGCTGGACTGCATTGCATCTCGCCATCTGTTGAATGACGCAGACTGACAGAACGTCACACAGGCAGACAGATGAAACGTTCCAAATCGTTGCCTATCATGTTATTCTATCATGCCACGGAGGGATTCTTCTTCATTCTTAGCATACAAATAGTATCACAGTCATCAAAGTGAGAGCACAGCGGCAAACTTGACATGGCGATACAATAACACAGCTCAGTACCCTTGCGACAAAATATCGGGCTGATCAAGAGCGTGCGGCAGATGTCACCATGTTCGGTCCACATGATACCGATATCGACGCAATGATTCCTAACTAAGCTCTTAAGCATGCACATCAGACTGGCATATCCGATGTCACTCATACAACGTGTCCTCCAACATGCCCACATGTGCGATGGCCCGCCCGCTCCTCCACCGCAGGTCGCCGAGCCCTTCACCAAACTGTCGCCGTCACACCACCAACGGTCGCCGGCCGGCACCCACCGTTGCGCGTGGTCTGCCGGAAGCAGGACTCGGCGGGGTCCATGTCGTCGCGTACCAGGCCGCTGCTGGGCGTGACCAGCATGGCCGGGCCGCGCTCGCCAGTTGCCGACACGGTCAGCAGGTACGCCGCGTTGTCGGCGGCGGACGTGGCGGCGGCAGCGGCCGGGGAGCGCAGGCCGCGCACCGACGCGCTCGCCACGTCCAGCCAGACGTTCAGCTCGCCCAGGAAGAGCACGCGCCGCGGGTCGGCAAAGGACACGCCAGGGTAGAGCCGCTGCAGCGCGCCGCTGACGGAGAGGTACCAAGCGGCCGGCGCCAGCACGCGCCGCGCGCCGGTCGACGGCAGCACAGAGCTGTTCGAGCCGATCCGCAGCTCGCGCGTGAAACGAGACTGGAAGGCGTCCACGAACGGCTCCACTTCCCGGTGGCTGCGGATACGGGACCGGGTGAGTGAACGTCGGTGGCTCAGCTTTTTTAGGGAGGAAGATAGCCAATCACATTGTAGGTAAGGGATATTCTCACAAAACACCAGTACAAGATATGTCCACTGTCACACATACTTTAAAAGGGAATGTTCCACATTTGTATGATATTTTGAACTGAAATAGCCATCTTGAGGACCTTTTGATGCAGTTCACAGAGTTTGATGCAGTTCACAGTCCCCTTTTAAGACCCAACACGGTCTGGTTTCTAAGTTACACGCTCGCAAAGTACGAAAGTGTTTATTTAGAGCCTATTTCAAAACCGCCTCCTGATTCATGACGCCATAGAAAAGCCATTAGATTCCCGTGATATCACAGGCTGTTTTTCTGTGGTCAAAACGACATGGCCGCTGATACATTCGCAAAGGCGATGATACTGCACATGTGGTACCGTTCGCGGAAGATGACCGCCTGTTAGTAAGATTTTACTGCTGAATGCGTGTCGCGAACACATGCGTGAGCAATTTCAGGTTGTGTGACACTCGTCGTGAACGGGCCATTTTTCCTTTTTTTAGGCCACAGGTCAATGTTGTAAAAAAGAACGCCACTATCTGTAAAAAAGGACGGCACCCAAACAAATGGGCACTCTCCCGAAGTTATAAGAAAGAATACGCGACGGAACATCCGTCTTTTTTCTCCTGCTGGAGTTTTTTTTCTTCTACTAACGTATCTATTACAGAAAGCTCGGTTGGCGCCTTGTGTACGGGAGCACAACATTGCACGGGTTTATGGGTTAGCAAGGCATTATGACATTACGGAAACTGTACGGTAATTATATATATATATATATATATATATATATATATATATATATATATATACTGATGCGCATTGTACCGTCTTCACAAGTCTCGTATGCAGGCGAGCATTGCTCCTGATAATCAATGTCATAGTCACTGCAACTTGTGTGACATTCTGGGCGCTGAGAAAGGTGGAAACGTATTGCTGTTCGTGTCTTGGACAGCACTATCATATGTTTATCATGGGCCTTGTATGCACTGGCAGCTTCATCACTTCCTTGCACTTCGCCCATTCAACCATAACTACATGCACTTGTCATGTCTCCAGCCTTGTGCAAGGTCAGCATGTTTGCAGCGTCATTTCACCACATCTAAAATTTTCCTGTTATTTTTTAATAAAGCAGTCTGATGGCTGCAGCATGTTGCATGACCATAGAAGTGAAAGATGTGTTTGCATCTTTCTCACCTGCATTTTCTGGATTCTCGAAGTTGGCTGAGCAAGTGCCGCCACCTATTGGTTGTTTGCTTTGCTGAAAGTGATTTTTATATTGCATCATGTGTTTTTGGTCAGTGATATGTCAGACAGGAAGTCAATACAAGAGCGCACGTCTGACCCATCTTTTCATACTGTGTTGTGTTGTTTCATTGGTTGAGTACTCTATGCCAAGCCTATGAGATAGCAGCCTATAATTTGTGAACGACTGGTACATATTTATTTAACGATGCCAAAGGACTGTCTACGGCAATAATGTTGCTGCACCACAATGGTTATATCAGGGTTAACTATTCATTGCATGAATAATCCTTAGCAAAACAATTCTTGGTAGCCCAACCTAACCATCTTTACCATAGCCATAGCAGTGATTTGACAGTCAATTCATGGCAACGTTACAAATTCATGAACTTTCGCATCACACCACATTTCCAGTTACAAACAATAAGACAATGTCGCAAATATATTAATTTTGGAACGACACCCCATTTCCAGTTACAAACAATAAGACAATGTCGCAAATATATTAATTTTGGCACGACACCCCATTTCCAGTTACAAACAATACGGACAGTGACTACTGTACACATCACATGATTTTGTTGATTTTGTTGACAACAGTTCTGAGGAAAAAACTGACATATGATGCGGGAGGCAGACACCTACGGTGTGATCACCACAAACAAATGCGCAACCTGTTGCTGTCGAGCCCTTGGACCCATCAGTAAATATTTGTAATGAGTTCACATATTGTGAGATCCGTTCCAACGCATAGCTGAGGAACTCTCGTGAAGTGTCATTTTTATGATGCTGACAAAGTTCCAAATCACACTTCACTCAGACGTCTCCAAGGAGCTGGGTCCCGAAAAGTGTGCGGGGTAAGGTCATCCAGCGTAATATCCGCCTCGTCCAGCCAGTACCGGACGCGCAGACACATCGGCCGCGCTGACGTGGGTCGCCCCCTCAAGAAAGAACGGATTAACGTCTGAGAGAAGATGAACTCAAAGGTTGGGTGATCAAGAAATTGTGAAATCTTTGTAGCGTAATTCAAAGCAAGTCGTTGTCTCGTAAGAGGCAAAGGCGGTTCATTCGCTTAAACCAGCAAGTTTCTTGTTCAAGTCGAACGAAACGCCCCAGTGGCTATACGAACACATGTATGGTGGATTGTGTCCAAAACCTGCTTCGAAGATGTAGGAGCACTGTCGTAGACAGGGACATAATCGATGACTGATCGCATTGAAGCCCCATACAAGTTCAACAGGGTGCGTCCATCGGCTCCAAAGGTCATACGAAACATTACTTTCATGAGGTTCATGTCCTTAAGACACTTAGACTTAATCGTCCTGAAGTGTTGCTTAAACGTAAGCCGACGGTCAGAGGTAGGGCCTAGAAAACAGATTTCGTTACACACTGGAATAGCGGCATTGTAAAGTCGCAACTCCGGGTCTCTACAGCCTCTAATCCGTGAGCAAAAGTGCATGCACTTAGTATTGGTGGTCGAAAATTCTAAGCCATTCTTTAGGCTCCACTCAGTCGAATCAGGCATAAGTGAGGCTGCCTCTCTGCAGACGTTGCTGTGGATGCTGCACACCAGATGGTAAAGTCGTCCACAAACAGTGACCGACTGATGGTAGGTGGCAGACAGTCGGGGATATCATTGATCATAGGCGCAAGCAGGGTTACGATAAGGACGCTCCCTTGAGGAACACCGTTCTCTTGTCCATAACGATCAGATAGCACGCCACCCACTCGGACGCGAAAAAATCGACGACGTAAAAAGTTTTCAATGAAGGGTGCCATGTGACCTCGGAGTCCACACTTGTGTTCTTTGCTTAGAATGCCATGGCGCCAGGCGGTATCATAAGCCCCCTCAACACCAAAGAAGATGGCTATCGTGTGACGTCTTTGTTTAAAAGAGTCGTTTAGCTGTCTAAAATCGGTACATTGACCACTTACCTACAGGTAAGTGGTCAATGGTGCGTCAGTTCTTCCGAAACCCGCATTGCACTTTGGAAAGACAGCCGTGAGTTTCAAGATACCACATGAGACGACCACTCACCATCCTTTCTAGCACCTTGCATAGGGCTGAAGTCAGCGAAATTGGGCGGTAGTGCAGTGGGTCGGAACCATCCTTTCCGGCCTTCTGTATCGGGACTATAATGGCCTCCCGCCACGACTCCGGAAAGTCACCATGCAATAATATGTAGTTGAAAAGTTCAAGCAGAGCATGGAGAGACTCCCTTAGGTGATTTAGCATATCATTGTGGACTTTATCCAATTCAGGTGATACACTCTTAGCTCTCTTAAGAGCAGTGCAGAGTTCCATGACAGTGAATGGTTGTACTCATAAATCTCCGAGTCACGAATTCTAAAACTGATTGACGTCTTCTCACTTTGTTCCTTGCAACGAATAAAGCGTGTGTGGTATGTTCCATGTCGGCACTTTTCTGCAAATGCGAGACCTATTTTGTTGGAAACTTGCTGTGTGTTCAATATCGTGGTTCCCGCCACTTTCAACAACAGAACTGCAGCAGAAACACTCCTACCGGAAATGCGACTAACTCGCTGCCACACCGCACTACGTGGGATGTGACGATTTAACCATTTACATATTCCCTCCATGATGCACACTTTGCCTCGCGTATTGTGCGTTTCGCCAATGCTGGCCTTTTTAAAAGCGATGAGGTTGTTGGTCGTTGCAGAACGCTTAAAAATCTTGAATGCCTGTTTCCGCTAATTGCCGCCATACAGTCCTCTGACCACCAGGGGACAGGGATCCTGCGCGGCTCAGGTGATGTCAAAGGAATGCAAGACCTTGCAGTGTCGACAATTGTGGATGTCTCTTGATGCGTAAGAGGTGTTGCATTGTCCTCCTCGGTCGGCTGCATTCTAATGACACTCGCCGGTAAACCTTTGCCAGTTAGCACATCGCAGCTTCCAGCAGGAAGGCCACCTGCCTGGGTGTCCAGCATTCATCCCAAGCCATATTGGGAAATGGTCGCTCTCACACGTGGTGCTCTCAACGACCCAAGGCAACCGACAGAAAAGGGACGAAGAGCAGATAGAAAGATCTATGGCTGAAGTGGTGCTGGACGGCAGAGATATATGGATATGCCGGCCGGTGTTAACAACACAAAGATTATTTGAATTCAGCAAACGTTCGAGATGTCGGCCTCGGCGGCTTGTGTGACTGCACGAAGGGCTATGGGAGTTGAAGTCACCTAGCAACAAGAACGGCGATGGAAGCTGATCGAAGATAGACTGCAATATCGGATCCCGTACTTCCTCAGCGGGAGAGAGGTGGATAGAACAGTCAGCCTCAACGACCCAAGGTGGACGACGACAGCAACACCTTGAAGGTCAGTGTTAAGACTCACAGGAGAACACGGTATACTGTGATGAACTAAAACCACCACCCCACCATGGGCGATCGTGTCAGTTCTCACGTCCTTACGAAAGATGCTGTAACATTCGATGTCAAGGTGAGTGTCATTAGATACCTTTGTTTCTTGTAAGCATGCCACAACCGGGTTACGATCAGATAAGAGTGTATGTAGGTCCGACATGCTGGCCCTCAAGCCACGCATGTTCCATTGTAAAAACGTCAGTGGTATGCTAGATATGCTTGTATGTGGGGTGTACGGTTTAGATCCATCGGTATAGCTCACATGTGCTTTAAACGTTCACCTACGATTTCGCACCAAACAAATCTCCCTGGCAACGCTCTTCTTCAGTGAAGCTAACCCGGACCCTTGGCCAGGCTTTGGGATTTCCACCCTCCGTAGGCGGCGTCGGCCAAGGAGGGACACGCTTTGTTGCACGACCTGCTGCCAGGGACTGCTGGTTGGCTTAACCCGAAACCCCGTCTTCACGTGGAGGAATGGGAGGCGGACCCATTGACCCTCCCGGCGAATGGGGTGGAGTCGACAGCGGGAGCCGACCCGGTCCGCGGTGCACAAGCCGACCCGGCGGCGCGCCCTGCAGGTCCAAGGTCCAGAGAACCCGGACGAACAACAGTTTCAGAAGGGCAGGTCCAGGAGGGAGTGACGACTGGGGGATGCCGAACCTTGTCCGGCTCCCGTAAGCCGAGAGGACCGGCGCTCCCGGCAGGGCCACTAGCTGAGAACCCAGAAGGGGTCAGCTCTCGTAGCGCCCCTGTGCCAGCGACGACAGATCCCGTCGTAGCTGGTATGGATGGAGGGGAGATGGACCCCGGGAGGGCGTGTCTTCAGCACGGGCTGGGCTGGGATGCGATGATGGGGGGGGGGGGCGAAGTCCACGGCCCCGCTGGAAAGCGATCCATCCCCCCGTTCCCGGGTCGCACCCCAGTCCCAGGTTCTCTGGCAGCTCCACCAGGGAGTCCAACCACGTAGGTTGAGCTTCTCTAGCGACGCCCAATGCCACAGGTGGATCCTTTTTCGGAGGATCCCACTTCCGGGACGACGGGGCAGCAGGTCCAGTTGATACAAGTGTGCTTAGAATCAGCTGTACAAACTCGCCTACAGCCATGCTTTTGAAATTATCAAGTCCACTCAGTTTCAATACTTCGTTGGTTGCGGGTGTTACTTCTGCAAAATGTATTGCCGGTCTAATAAGGGCGTCTTTGTATGTCCTTGTGGTGGTCGCATCGTTGTGCCGGCGTTGGGCCTCCCGATACGAGACGCCTTCCTTCACTTCGATGTTCAGGACAGCTTTCTCTGACAAGAAGGACTGACAGCTGCGATATGACGCCACATGACCGTGACCACAGTTGACGCATTTGACGGTTTCTGATTTACACTAGTGTTGGTGACCTATTTCTGCACGCCTTCCGCATCTTACTTCTTGCCAGCACTTGTCCGTGAAGTGACCATACGTCTGGCATCGGTAGCACCGGACTGGATCGGGTACATAGACCCTAACAGGACCGACTTATATCCGACGCGGACCCTATCTGGCACTCTCGCAGAGCAAAATGTCAGAATAATCGAATCAGCATCGGTCAGCTCTCCTCTCTCTCCCCTCTTGATACGCATCACCGCCGTCACCCCTTCCTCACACAAGCCCTCAGCAACATCCTCATCACTAACACCGCGATGGTCCCGGCAAGTAATCACACCCTTGGAGTAGTTGTTAGAGGGGTGAGGGTGCACCGATACGGGCGCCCTAACCTATCCCTGTCCTCATACTTTGTAGACTAGTGTGGTCGTCTTTAGCATGCGCTGGATCTCGCGTTCGTCTGTTAAATGCACTTCTATGCCTCCATCCGTATATGAAAGCACATCATTGGGTGTCCCGATCTTTGAAAATGCTTGCTGGCGCTGAAATGGGCTTAGTCGGAGCGGTACTGTTCTTCCTTGGTCATTTACCTTGGCGGATCTTACCACCAGAAATTTGGGCAGTGGCACGGGACGACGGTCGGAGTTTGGGGGTTGGTTGAAGGTATAGTATCCATAAGTATATGTTTATGTCCGGCGCGCTGATTCCCCGCCCACCATGAAGCACAAGACAGAGACGGTCCACTTCAAAGAGAGGAGCCGCCAGGGCCACCAGCACGCTATACGCAGACCAGTGTGCCAAAAGAGTTGCTGCGAGAGCCGCCGGGCACGAGTCTGCGGGCGCCAGTGCCTCGGTTCGCAGGGGCTAACCAGGCGCCCTGGTAACAAACCGAGGTACGGCCCTTGATGGTGTCAGGAGGCAGACACTGCACCCGGCAGCTCCCCCCTCATCACCCATCACATGGCCTGCTTGCCTCCAAGCCAGTGTCACGAAAACACGACGCCTGACCAGCCGATTTCCTCGTGTGGAGACTTCACGAGGCATCCGCAGGATCACAAATTCGGGCCAAAGCCACGTGTTGGTAAGCTGCCCCGACTGACCCGCAGTGCAACTCCCTCAGTGACCCGGATCCCTTCATCGTTACCTGCGGATCCAACGGGGTACGGCGAGACCCAGATAAGACTGAAAAGCTGGGGCCGAGGGATTGCTAGTCCCTACACTGAACGAGTCAGAGCCCTTGCGGGAGGCACATTTCGTCTGGCCCCTCCCCTTTGGCCGGAAGGGGCGCTTTACAAGCCTCCCCAACCGCCCGCAGGATCCATGGGGCACGCAATCCTCCCCCCCCCCCCCCCACACACACACACCACGGAAAGGTGGGACTACAGCACTGCGCGCAGCGATGGGTCGACAATGAAGTATTGACAAAATCGTTGTCAACAACAAAGCAGCAACAGCAGTAGCACAGCATATCGTGTTTTGATATTAATCATCTGCCGTAAAAGCTGGCGATCACTATGTTGCGCATGTCAAACTGTCCACGAAGGCTTTTCTTACGGCCAGCACCAAGACAAAAAAATCCACAAATAACCCACCCGCTAATCCGCCTCCCCCCCCCCCCCTCCCCCGACACAGCCCCCGCGACGGGAATGGCCGGTTGGCGTCAGCTTTCGTGTGTTTCGAGGTATTCCTTAGGTCTGGCTGCCATATGCTACCAGGTTTTGCTGTCGTTTCAAACCCATTTCATGACGCCATCACACAACGACGTAATGGGCCCCACTTTTATATACTTCGAAATTTTGCATCTTTGCATCATTTTTGGACTTAGAAAGCTTACCAATAGCTACAAGTAAGCATTTCCCATCATGTGATGCTTAACTCAATAACTTCAAATTTGGAACATTCCCTTTAAAGAAAAGACAAGCTCACCTTCTGTTGCCACGTTGCTCCATCTGAGCAATGCGAAGGAGATCTTCCAAGAAGTTTTCCCGTGTGATGACCATGCCCTGCGTTGCACACTGCTGTAGCCATGCCACCATGTGCTGCTGCTCTGCATCTGAGAAGAGTGGTCCATTGCGACCAGCCTTGCGCTGAGTGCCCAAGTGGTGGGTTGTTTCAGATACCATTTGTTGCTCATCTGAGTCCACTCCTGTGCTGGAGTTCAATCTACATAATGGGTGAGGTCTCATCTTGTGCAGCTAAATGCTGGCTGTCCTCCATCAACAGGCAGGCATCTGAAAATGGATAAGGATAGTGCCCATGATGTTATATATTCTTGATACACATGCCTCTCAAATAGTAATATTTCATGTTATAACCTACACTAATCCTGATTCACAGATCCAAGCATGTCCAACTTCCAGCCAGAATATGGCTGCATCATGCATCAGGGAGGAAAAACAGCAAGACTAATGCTGAAAACCGCTGATGTTAAGAAATATGGCTGCGTACAAGAGACAGCATACTTAATCCAAGACTGAAAACTGTACTTTACAAGCAAAAACATATGCTTGTCAAGTGTTTTTTAAGTTCCTCAGCTGAGAGTAGAACTGTGAGCTGCAACTGATGCATGATAGTCAAATTGCAAAAGAGCATGCCACACAAAACGTTTTCAATAGCAACATTACAGCACACATTTCAGAACATGTGCACTGTATGCCCATCGCTCAGAGCTCGTCACATAATCACCATTGACTTCACCACAGAGCTGGTATTTTGGGGAATTATAATCCTGCTGAGGTAATTTCATGCTGAATTGTAAGGACATCCCAATACACACAGCTCCAATAAGAAAAATCCACTCAATTTGGCCTAGCTTCAGTTTTGTACATTTCAGTAGAAAATGGATTGCACACATGCCATAGAAGTCAACTCCCATAGCATACACAACTGGGCACGGTGGAAGAATATATTTGCAGACAAGCACACATGTGTCCAGGCAGCCTTATGTATGGGGGAAATAATCAATGCAGCAGACACAATATGCAGCATGAAAAAATACGGACAGCTTGATGCACATCTCTCGTGAATTAAGTCTTTCCATTCTCCTCAAAATTGAGCAGGGCATTTAAGATGATCACTTCGTGCCACGCAACACTAGCAACGAACTACAACCACATGACTACCATTTACAATCAGAACAGCCTTCTCCATCACACACCCCCGCCGATCGCTTACAACACTGCAATTTGACTGCAGTGCATCACGTAAACCTCCTTCGGGACAATTGCGACAACACCGACGCATCAGGTTCAGATAGCGGCAAAAGCCGGTTAAATCATAGTGTATCTGCATACCGTAATCTGGAGATAGTCCCTAACCGCATACCCTCGTTTGTGTTCCGTGAAATCGGCCGTGCGTATCCGCTAAAAGGGCCCACCTAGATCACGATAACAGAATATTTTGCTTGAATCTGCTGTCTGGTACCGTCTTATACTTCCTAATGGTCTCCAAGTGTGAATTCTGCCGAATTTCAGCTTTGGAGGCGGTATGTGTCTTTTATTTCTCAGCTCACTTAACATTGTATTTAAATGGGGCGCCTTAAAGCCACCCATATTTCTTTTTCTGACGGGTGGTCACTAGCAGGTAGTATTGCATTGGCCTGAGTTTGCTATGCTGTATGGTGTACTTATGCATGACCATGGCTTTACATAGGTTATATCCTTTGCTTGAGATGTGGTCTAGCTAGTTAAGGTTGCATTGCTCTGGTGCCATCTAAGCAGTGAAGCTAAAAAGAAAAAATGCAACAAAGAATCTTTGTTTTCCTACTTTGTGCTTCAGCCAGTGGTATACATAGCTCAGGGCATGGAATTCATACAGAAGTGTTTTGTGCCCCTTTGCAATGCACCATTCTGTTTCTGTTTTAGTTTTAAATGAGTATGTTTTTGACTATGTTAAGTGGCTCAGCTTAAGTCAGCAATCACTAAAAGGTTGTTTGTTGGTCATCACATTGTTCAGGTGTCTATGCATGTAATTATTCAAAAGGAAGGAAGGTAACATCCCTTGAATTTTCCTTTAAAACAAATGGTGATGCTTAATGCTGCTTGCATGATACTTGTTTTGGTCTATTTCTACTTCAGATGCCATTCTAAGGTTAGGTTATCCCTCTCAAGAGTTCATGAGTTGCTCAGTGTCACTGTGATGAATACTTGGTATCCATAAGACTGTGGAGATGGCCTTTTTCCTCTTTGAAGAACCTGGAGAGAGAGGGAGAGAGATGTATAAATTTTTGGGATACATGCCTTTGTCAAGAGGATTGTGAGCAGTAATCTCAAAATGGTCTGCCATCGCACTAAATTTTTAAGTAAAATATAAATAAAAGCAGAGACTTGTTGAGCTTTTCATAACACAAAACTTGAAAATGTATGAAGGATTGATGAGCAGCTTTGAATTTACTGCTCATACTCATTTTGACAGGCACACATTTGCAATGTTCACATATCTCTGTTTCTCCTTTTTCTTGATCATACCATAACAAGTGAGATTATCAGTATTGTCTCCATATTTCAGTTTGATCAGTCCAATCCATATTTGTCCATCAATTCAGTTTAATGAACTGGTTAAAATTGCTTGACATGGTCTGAAGTGTGAATTTCTCATTTTTAGCTGTGTCACTTAAATGAGTGATGTTCATATAAAAATAGGCCTATCCATGTACACAACTTGTGAAGGCAATCCACACTTAGCCTTTGGCCATTTATAGCACCTTTTCAAATGATTAAACTTTTGGGATGTGTCATTATCAAAAAATGTTATAGCCTACATTCACTCTGCATAGCTTTAAAGTCATGATTTTATACAACCTAGCATGGTCCAATTACCTCTCCCACTTTTTGGATGCATGATGTTTAAGGACATCAGTCCAGTGGCTCCTTGGAAACTGCTCTATTAATTTATTTTGAGAAAAGTTTGTGTTTTGTCCAGTGTTAACATATTTTGCACTGCTGATTTGGGTATATGTGTAAATGTGCCACTTGTATATGGTAACATGAAATAATGCCGATGTTTTTGGGGGGCGTGAAGGGAAGTAGCCAATTTTGTTTTGCCGGGTCAGAATGTTTACAGTCACTGGTGTCATTCATTATAGCATGTTGCTTTGTTGATGTATTATAGAAATACCTCCACTAAAAAATTTAAATTTTGCTCCAAAGTTTTAATGGCTTGATGAGTTCCAACAATGCTTGCTGTGAATGGACATGGTTGTGTTGTTGTTATCTCAGTTGTTTGCATCAAGTTTAACATGATGGAATGCTCAGAGATGTCCTTGTGCTCATATGGCTTGTGAGCATCCCCTCCACTCTCCTTATTTCAGGTGTTTTGGACATTGACCATCATTGGCTGGGTGTACACAGTGCTGGCTGCCCAGTGCGTCGCCGGACGCCAGGTGGCGCCTCTGCCAGTGGCTGAGGACCGTGCGTAGATGCCATGGGTCGCACACCAGGTGCCAAGAACAAGTGCGTCGGTAGCCCCCGCTCGCCGAAAGCTGGCGAGGGGTCGGCGTCATACCGGCGCCTGCGGCTGCCTGAGCTGGTCAACATGTCGTTGACGCCGTACCCGCTCAGCCTCAGCACCGAGATGGTCATGGCCATGAACGCCGAGGCCGGCACCATACAGGTCAGTGCGGCGGTGCCGGGGTCAGGCGGGAGCACCAGCTTGATCTGGGCTGTCATAGTCACTAGCAAGGTTGGAAACAGATGACTATGTTCCTCACGTTGTATGGTGTCTATGTTGTTTGCAAATCAAGAACAAATATCTCGGCTATGTCCGTTATTTGAGGATTATTTTTGGGGGTGGGGGAAATCTTGCATATGGACAAGTTTGTATAGCTGGAAGGAGTTTTCCTCTTATTCATGGTTTTAAGGAACTCGTGCATAATCGTGAAGTGGTCGACCTATAAATCGCCGCAGAAAGCTGACGGTTCTCCTGTTTTCAGGACAAGCTCAAAATTGTCTCTAAGAGTATCTCCGACATAGAAGCTGAGCGAAAGAAAGGTGACCCAAACTTGGAAGCAATCAATGCTCTGCATGACAAAATACAACAAGATGGAAAGCTGACGCCCATGAATAAGGTGTGGTTCACATGTACTTTGAGCGTGAGCCAGTCCCGGGCCGTCTCAGTGGAAGCAATGCACCCCATGTGCTAATGAGTGCAGACCCCCCCCCCCCCCCATTCAACACGTTCATCCACTGTCTTGCTATAAATGCCTGCGCACACTATGGTGACTACATAACAAGCTTGTGTTGTACCTGCGGGACCACCATGTGCCGGGCCCCCATCAGCGTCGACTCCCTCTGCCCAACTACTTCCCAAAGTCGACCATGCTGTGCAAAGTTGGGCTTGCTAGCGTCATCGCAGCCGATCGCAGCCGTGTGATGCAAGCATATCACATTCCTTATGTTAATGGCAGACTTTAAGCTTGCCTTATTTGAGTGCAGTGGTTGGTGAGCATGGCTAGCAGTGGTAACAGGGGGCGCCACACGCATCTTCCGCTCCGGGCAACTCCACGTGTGTGTGTGGGGGGGGGGAGTAGCGGATGCCGCCGGCAGCGACCTGGCGACCGCGTGATTCGGCCACCACACGCATTGGACATGGCGCACGCCTTGCGCAGTTTCCTGCCCTGCAGTCCTCAGCTGTGGCCCGTCAGCATCCGCAGCTGGCATAGCCTGGGGCGCACGCGCTCCCTCAGCTCGCGGCTGTGGGACCCAAATTGAAGCGGCCCATTCAGCGTGACGCAGAGCGGTTTGAGTTGATCGCCGGAACTCACTGTCGTGACAGTAGCGTTGACCTGGCAGTCGATGGCGCCTTGGGACCACTAGGAGAGTACCAGGGCCTGGGTCGCCTCAATAGCTACACTCAACCTGGAGCGGCGGGCCCACCGGACGTGCGCCCGCCGCCCGCCGCTCCTCGCCGTCGCGACGGTGCTGCCACCGCAGTGCACCGTCGTATCGTCCGTGTACACGAAAGCCGTGGTGCTGACAGTCTGTTAGGTTCCGCCGAGTCACCATTTTCGTCCAGTCGTTGATTACAGCTCAGTATCAGCTGCTGAACCAACGCTGCGCTGTCTACGGAGACAGCAACGCCTGCTGTCGAGTTTTTTTTGCTAAGATTTACGAGTGCGCATGCTCAAAACTACGTCACATAGCTTGCATGACCTATCGATTTCAGTGTTGAATGTAATGATTTCAGAAGGTCATCATTTTTGTCCACTGGTGAGCTTCAACTAAGAATTAGCCACTGGGGTTATTTATAATTAGCCACTGGGGTTATATTAGCCACTGGTATTAGCCAATTAGCTTCCGCGGAATACGGAGACTGCAACGCCTGATGGCGAGGTTTTTGTTGCTAAGATTTACGAGCGCGCGTGTTAAAAAACCACGTCACATAAATTGTATCACTAATCGATTCGGACCGAATGTTGACCATTTCCAGAAAAAAACATGGCTTGGCCATGTTGATACACAGTTTTGACCATTCGATCTACAATCAAATTTCATCTTGAAATTGCGAGCAAACATACCGATCTACCATCTACCGTTGCGATGTCTTGATCTATAATCCAGACAAAATTCTGATAAAGCTTCCGAATTTTATCGATTCAGAAAGAGTCCACTAAGCCGTTATAAATTAATGGTGCCGGCGATTTATTCCGTGCAGTCTTTCAACGCCTGATTTCGGCAGTTTATTGACTTCAAAATACAAACAAAATTGATCCCACGGTAGCTTCTGGTTTCTGTTCTGGTTGCAAGGTGAAAATAATCATAAAACGAAGAAAAACCGTGTCCCTTGTTTACGGGTAACCTATTTATGTATTTTTTGGGGGAGGGGGGGGGGGGGGGGCTCACCATAAGAGGGGCTTTTGTCAACAGTGTGTTGGTCCTTGACAACGCTTTGACTACGACCTTGCCTGCACACAAAATCAGATCAAGTCGTCTACGTTGAATGATGGCCAAATAAATATCCGTTTGGCCAATTTATACCTGAGGCAGGCAGCTTCCGGGAGGTTTTTTTCTGCAGTGGTGTGGTGTGAGGGAAGCAAATTCGGAGAAAGATACTGTTGCAGGTGTTCAAGATGTTTTACACACCAATTAGTAGTAACGCTGACTCAGAGATGTGCAACAAAGCAGCCACACGATCAGTTGGCAGTCAGTCAAGAGGGAGGCAGACGGGTCAGGGCAACAGCCGCGAACGTGGACGGGGGCAGGACCCAGATAAGGAATATATGACTGAAGGGCCTTCATTCGGGGGCTTGGTTTCTAAAGGAGAATCCCCAGTTTTATGGCTTTCGTCACTTTTTTTTGCGCAGTTTCGTGTTTTTGAATTTGTTTCCGCCTAAAATGCTGCGACAAGTCTTCTTTCGAAAAACAGCCAGCGAAATGAAGGCGCATGAAAGATCCATCGCACTGCGAGCCATCGATTCACTTTCAAAATTCTCACCGGCCTATGTCCAGGCTGCATTTTGGTATCTGCTCTGTGGAGACAGATGCCTCCCCAATGACCTAGATTGACTACTCGCTTGTAGAATTTCGCCTCTCCAGGAGAGACTGTTGTAATCCACGAATAATCCTGGGAAGCTGGATAGCCTTATTTGCCGAATGACATATATGAGTCGAATAGGCAAGATTGTGCACCAGTGAGAAACAGCTCTAGATGCATATGTAGCACAGCAGCCATGATCTCTGAATGAAAAACGATAACAACCTCCTTCTCTAGCCCCCCCCCCCTCCCCCTCTCCCCTTGGTCATCAGGCTTGCTTTCCAGAAAAAGATCCTGAAGTACGTCCTGAGTTTGGAGCTTCCACTTCTTGAAACTTCCTACGCCTGTATGTCAGTGTCCACACACACACACACACACACACACACACGCACGCACGCACGCACGCACGCACGCACGCACGCACGCACGCACGCACGCACGCACGCACGCACGCACGCACGCACGCACGCACGCACGCACGCACGCACGCACGCACGCACGCACGCACGCACGCACGCACGCACGCACGCACGCACGCACGCACGCACGCACGCACGCACGCACGCACGCACGCACGCACGCACGCACGCACGCACGCACGCACGCACGCACGCGCACACACACACACACACACACACACACACACACACACACACACACACACACACACACACACACACACACACACACACACACACACACACACTCTCTCTCTCTCTCTCTCTCTCTCTCTCTCTCTCTCTCTCTCTCTCTCCTCTCTTCGAGCAAGCGCAGGTCTCCTGGGCATAGGTTCAGCGACTTTAGGTTTTATGAGCGTATGTCCAGCGAGCGCTGGCCTCGTGAGTGTATGTCCAGCATTTGTAGATCTTTTGAGCGTAGGTCCAGCATGCGTAGGCCTTTTGAGCGTAGGTCCAGCGAGCGTAGGTCTCGTAAGTCTAGGTCCAGCGAGCGTAGGTCTCGCGAGTGTGGGTCCAGCGAGCGTAGGCCTCGAGCGTTGGTCCAGTGAGCGTAGGTCTCCTGGGGGTAGGTCTTCTGGGTGGTCCCCGTCGTACGTCTCCTGGGCGTAGGTCTGGTGAGTGTTGGTCCAGCAAGCGTAGGTCTAGCGAGCGTAGGTATCGCGAGAGTAGGTCCAGCGAGCGTAGGTCTCGCGAGTGTGGGTCCAGCGAGCGTAGGCCTCGAGCGTTGGTCCAGTGAGCGCAGGTCTCCTGGGGGTAGGTCCTCTGGGTTGTCCCCTCTCGGGCGTCTCTCCGCCAGCACTCGCAGTGGCGGGGGAGGGGGCGGGGGGCATGGGGCGTAATGGCGGTCGCCGGTCCCGCAAGTGAGCATAAGCTGCCCGAGCCGACGGTGGAGGGATACGCTGGTGATGCTGGAGTCGCGCATGACGGTGCGGCGGGCGACCGCAGCCGCCGTCTCCTCGGAGAGAGCCTGGTCAACGCCAGACAATGCATTCGAATGGGGCGGTGTCCGCTGGCTGGTGTGCGTCGGGGTCGAGCTGCGCCCGCTGCCCCCAGATGCGTCTCAAGAGCATGTATGTGACGGCGCGGGGCGATGCCGAGCGCGAGGCGGAGCTGATTCGCAGTGCCTTAGCCACCATCTACGAGATCAGGAGCATCCGCAACGAGCTCCGACTACAGGTAACTGCATCTGCCTGGCCTGGGGCAGGACGAGGGCAGAGATCGCGTGGTTCGATGGATGGCGCCTAATAACAGAGGCCTGCGGCGGGAATGTGGTGATTTTCAAAGTGGCGGTGTTGCAAAGCTGCGTGTGTTGCTGTGTTTTCGAAGGTAAGGCCGCCGAAAACACTTTGGTTCACCCGCGTTCTTGGGAAGAGATTACAGACCCAACATGGTCCGGTAAACCTCGGTGGGTATTTTGTAAGTGTTTATTTTACTTTTCAAATACGGTTGGCCATTTTGTCGTGTACTGCCGCGCGACGCCGACGCTCTGCCACCTGCTCCGCGTCACCATGCGTTCGCCCCGGCAGGCCAAGCACTCTGGCAACAAGGAGACCATCCGACGCGGCGCGCTGATGAAGATGCTGCAGAACACGGCGCAGACGCTGCCGCTGTGGATCGGGTCGCCCGGCGACGAGCCACCCGCACTCTGCGGTGCCGTCCAGGCCGAGCCCAACTACGCTGCCAAGGTGAGGAGGCGGCCGACGTGGCCCGGTGGGGCTTCGCAGGCGGACCGGGTGTGACACGTGGCGCGGGGTGACATTAGCGTGGCGTCAAGCTCGTTAGGGTGTCACGTCAGGGGCCATGCATGCCGATGTCAGGCTTCACGGATGTGGGTTGGTAATTATAGCGTGCACGTGGACATGCCATGCTGGGTGGGCTTGATGCAACGTCGACCCGACCTGGCTTCGCGGCGGTGGTGCATGTACAGTGTCGATATTAGTTATTTTACGCACACTTGCGGTGGCCCAGTTTGGACATGAGTGGTGCCGTCATATGAAGTGAGTGGGTGACCAGTTAAGAACAATGCATGGGATTGTGTGAGCCGCGTTGCGAAGTATGATCTTACCGTGGATTGGCTCCGATATACGACGAGGCCGGCTATGTGACGGGACGGGGAATGTGCACGCGAGGGGGACATGGAGCTCCTGGTGAGCGTCGTCCAACATATGAGCGACTCCATAAGGAAGTGTCAGTGCCTCAGCAGTGTCCCCTACACTATAGAGACGTCGGTGTGCAGCGCTGCTTGTGCCAGCACTGAGCGTGTGCGTGCGTTGGGCCCTCCGGCGCGCACTGTCTCACCGCGCCCTCCGCTCCGCCAGGCGGGCGACATGGTGGCCGCCCTCGTGCGTGGCAGCGACGGCGAGGAGAACTGGATCCTGGCCGAGGTCATCTCCTACAACTCCTCGAGCAACAAGTACGAGGTGGAGGACATTGACGAGGAGCAGCGGGAGCGCATGATCCTGAGCCGGCGGCGTGTCATCCCGCTGCCGACCATGCGGGCTAATCCGGACACCCAGCCAGAGGCGCTCTTCCAGGAGACGGCCGTCGGTACGTGCGGCGAAGGGAAACACCGACGGGGCTAAGGCTGAACCTTTCCCTACCCTTTGGCTCCAGGCCGCCGTGAGAGGAAAGATGCCTCGAATGCACCCTAATGAGTCGCGAACAAGACTTCCAGAACTCTGCGGACGTTTGATTATGACACGGATAAATTCTGACCGGAGTGAACAATTGAGAGATTTCATCTCTGTGATGATTACAAATGCTTGCAAGAGTGGCTTCAGGATCAAAGACGACGCTAATCGCGGCTTATTGCGTGACTTGCCTCCCGCCGCACACATAGTCCAAACAATGATGTAATTTTGCCCTGGCATGTCTGCCGAAGAGTCTTTGGATTCGGACAGCCGCCGCCCTGCCATGCAGCGTCGTCGCATGGTCGCCGGTTTGGAATCTTTCCGCTTCTCGTCTAGGATACGCGACTTCTTAAAACGATATGGCGACATTCGAGCTGCGCACCTTGCTTTGTGGCGCTTGTTCCTTCGCTCGATTGTCGAGCAGAATGCAAGCGAGATCGTTAAGGCATCAATTTGTTCGCATTAGTGCTGCGCCGTCGGCTGGGTGAGCAGCGTCATTCCTGGAGTTTTCCTCGCTTTTGCGGCCGATCCCCGTGCGACCCCCCACCTACGTCACGCTGACGCCGCCCGTGCCGGCGGCAGTGAACGCCATCTACCCGCAGACGACCTGTTTCTACAAGGGCGTGGTGAAAACCGCGCCGGCCACCGCCGTGGACGACTACGAGATCCTGTTCGAAGACTCGTCCTATACGGATGGCTTCGCTCCGCCGCTGCGCGTGGCCCAGCGTTACGTCATAGTCTACAGGGAGAAGAAGAACAAGAAGGAGTGAGGCGGCGGTGTGCGAACAAGGGCCGATTGGGGCGGGGGGGGGGGGGGGGGTCGGAACACGAGAAGTTGGTACAAAGGGGATCTCTGGCACGCATTACTTTTAAGAAACGATGCCCTTTGCTTGATGTGCTGTAGAATGTGTGTAGGGGGAAGACAAGCGTCTGCCACACTTTGCCCCTGAGAATGATTTGTGGGAGTCTAGTGGTTTTATGAGCATCTCTGTCCATTTTGGGCTTCATCCCCAACTCGTGTGCTGAATTTCATGTTTTGTCATAACCCATGTGCACCAATACAATTATTGTCAGGATGCGTGCGACGGTGGGTTGTAGATTTGTCCCGAAATTTGCATGCATATCATCCACTATGGGAGGGGGTACAAACATAGCTTAGGTGTGGCGTGGTTTTGACCGGTACTTGTACTTAAGATACACCACCCCCTTCGTAATGTCAATGGACCCCAGCTTTCAAGCCCCCAGACGCCTGTAATTTTGATGGCCGCACCGTGTGCGCTTTCATACGTCGTTTTTAAAAGTATCTGACTCGGTCAAGTTGTGTTCAGTGGGCTCGCTGAGCTCGTGCCGTCATTGTTTTGAATTCGTGCTGAGCTCGAGCCGCCATTGTTTTGAACTCGATGTCCATTTTCGAACTGAGTTAAAATGCGCTCAAGTGAGGAGGGTACATTGCCCCCCCCCCCCCCTTCCGAAGCTTTTCTCCAGACCAACTTCAGAACGGCACTGCGTAGCCTCGCTAAACCTGGTATATACGCAGGCAATGGAATAGTCGATCTTTTGGTATGAACACGTTGAGTATAGTATAAGGTCCCTGATGTATGATAGGCCAAAATCAGGAAACGGCTGACATCGAAGACGGTTCCTAGTGAATGGTTGAATCTGATTATACACCGAATGTTAGATGAAGCCATATGTCTTTGAGATAGCTTTGCAGACATTGGACAATTTAAGTCATGATTGCGACTTATTACATCGACCTTGGGTCAGGTACGACCGAGGCCAAAACTGAAGCGCCTTTTTACTGGATAACTTTTCTGATGCGGTAGTTTTTAACCCTCATTTCTGATTTCTTGATCACAGGGACGTCAACAAGCATCTTATATGGATTTAATGAAGGTCACAGGAGTTCATTGACCTCAATAGTACGGGGTGCCGATATTGTAGTGGTTGACGCGTCTGTGTTAACCACTGCGCGTCTGGGAGACTAGAGTTATGGGGTTCGATTCCCCGCGGTACCCGCCCTTCCTGCCAGGGTGAGAGGCAGGCGACGCCATATAGCCTCAGCAGCTGAGTGCGTCGTAAAGCCCCAATTACACACACACACACACACACACACACACACACACACACACACACACCTCAATAGTACTCACAAATATTTTCTTTTGGGAGATATTACCCCTTAGCGCAATCTTTTTAACGCATAGTTTCAAAAATGAAGCCGATTGCGCATATTTTTGGTGATCGTTTTGGTAAATATCTGACGATCCTTATCTGACGGATCTTTATTGTCCCGAGCTGATGGAGAGTGGTCTGTGGCAGACCCAATAGGCAGCGATCACTTCCCAGTGCGACTTCGATGCCAGATCAGTGGAACGTTGGGTGTAAGGCCACGACGTTGGAAATTAAGAGAGACTGACTGGAGTAGGTTTGAGGCTCGACTGGAGACACTGTGTCTAACCGGAGGTGAGAGAGTGACACCCTCTATTGAGGATTTTACTCAACTTCTAGATCGCGCTAGCGATTGTATCCCGCACACTTCTGGATTTCCCCGGCGCACTCATGTTCCGTGGTGGACAGAGAAGTGTCGTGGCGCAATTCGCTCTTGCAAACGCGCTTTCCGAGCCTTTGACGCCAGAAGTACTCTGGAGAATTTAGTACCTTTTAAGAGGGCGAGAGCTTTCGCCCGTGGCACGATAAAAGAGGCGAAACGTGACTCCAGGCGTATGTAAGCGCGCTTAATCGATTCGCGCCAACTTCGCAGGTTTGGGATCGGATCAAACCTATCTCTGGGCGGTTTTCATCCGTGCCATTTCCTGTGCGCACGCCGTGTGCTGTTGGCGGCCTTCAATAGGGTGTGGTCAAGTGGCGAATTCCCTCCGGCCTGGCGGGAAGCTGTTGTGATGCCCATTTTAAAACCGGGAAAGAGTGGCATAGACCCTCTTCATTACCGACCCATTTCACTGACGTCATCGCTGTCCATGCTCATGGAAAGGATGGTAAACGTTCGATTCACCTGGTGTTTTTTATTTGGATTTGGTTTCACTTGATTTGGTTTGATTTGAATTCACTTGAGAATCACGATATTTCTAGTAACTCGCAGTGCGGCTCTAGAAAAAATCGAAGTGCGGTGGACCACCTTTTAGCTTTGGACACTATGATTCGTAAGGCTTTCCGAGAGAAAGCACATATGGGGACAGTGTTCTTTGACATTGAAGCCGCCTATGACACCACGTGGCGTATTCTTCAAAAGCTTTTAGATATGTGGCCATGTGAGTACTTTTCTCCAAAGGTGTTTAGCCAAACAATATTTCCGTGTTCGCGTCGACAACGTCCGCTCCGGTAAGTGCCAACAAATAAACGGTGTGCCCCAGGGCGGCGTGCTAAGTATAGCACTGTTCGCAGTTACCATAAGCGATATTTGTCATGTGCTCCCCCAGTCGGTCGCACGTCCCCTTTTTGTTGACGATTATACTATTTGGACCAGTGCAGCGAGGGCGCCAGCGATGGAGCGACGTCTCCAGCTGGCTGTGGACCGCGTGGAAAGGTGGAGCGACGTGAACGGGTTTCGTTTTTCGGGTGACAAGACCGTTGCAGCACATTTTTGTCGCCCCCTGCGATGCGATGGCCTGAGCATCCGTCTATATGGTCGCTCTATTCCAACAAAGGCCGTGGCCAGGTACCTTGGGATACACTTTGGCCGCCGCCTTACATATCATGCAATCTTACAACGTCCGCGATCGCTGCTTTAAATCTCTCAACATACTGAAGTGTGTGTCTCGCACGTCATATGGGGCAGACGGAAACACGCTTATGCTTTTATATCGTTCACTCGTCCGTTCCAAACTGGATTATGCATACTTTGTTTATGATGGGGCGTCTAATCCAGCAAGCGTGCTCTTGATACCGTCCACCATACTGCCGTTCGTATTGTTACTGGGGAGTTCGCATATCACCTTCTGTCAGCCTTTCAACGGAGGCACACGAGTCACCACTGTCAGCGAGGAGGAAAATGCTCGGCATACGTTATGCCTTGAAGCTGCCGGCAGTTCCCGTCACATCCGACATATTCTGAAGTATTTTCTCGGTTTGCTGTGAGTTCCCTTTGTCATGGAGTGCAGCAGCACGCTTTAACTTTTGGTTTCTGAGTGAGAGCCTTATTGCAAGAGGGCGAAATTTCTCTCCGAGGTGCAAAGCAAGTAAGCCACCTGGCTTCCCGTCCTTGACAAGTGACCATACCCTTCATAAACACCTCGCATACATAAATTAGGAAATAAGACGTCACACCACATCTAGTGAGATCCAGGACGCTTGAGCTTATAGCATCTTATGAAGGATACACTCTGACGTACACGGACGGATCCAAAACCTCGGATGGCGTGGGTTGTGCTTTCGCCAGCGGCTCCGTCACTCGATCGTTCTCGTTACCGGTCCACGCGGCAGTTTTCACAGCGGAATTGATCGCGATTACCAAGGCGGTATGTTTCATAGAAGTTGGTGAAGAATCTTCGCACGCCATTTTTACAGATTCACTGAGCAGTCTCTCTGCACTGAAGTCTCTTTATCCAGCATGTCCCCTTATGCAGGACATGTTATCACCCCTGACGCAGCTGAATCGGGTTGGAAAGAGAGTTGCACTGTGCTGGATCCCCAGTCACGTCGGTATCGTGCGCAACGATTTGGCTGATTGCCGCTGCCAAGCGAGCAACAGTGACACCATGCACCCGGTTTTTGCCGGTCCCTGCCAGAGATTTCTACCCGGCAGTCAAGTCCTTTCTCAAAAGAAAATACAGCGCTGTTGGGACCAGATGGGCGGCAATAAGTTCAGGGCGATGAGAACCGAGTTGGGCTTGTGGTCGTCATGCTTTCGCAGTGCGCGGCGGGAAGAAGCAGCTGTATGCAGGTTGCGTATTGGACACACGTATGCCACCCATGGTCATCTGTTGCATGGAGCCGATAGGTCCCTATGGCATCGGTGTGGTGCCGTTTGCACTGTCCACCATGTCGTATCATGTGCGTGCCTCACCGAAGAACGACGACGTCATTTTGGACCGCAGGCCTCGTCCCTGATAATTAGCGGTGCGCTCGTTGACATCTCCTGCTTTCTTGAGTCCAAACAACTTTTTTCGATTTAAAAAAATGCTGGCTTTCAAGTCATTTTCACAGCACACTAGTTCAGTAAAAGCATCGTTATGGGTGCAAAATGACCATTGGAGTCGACGAGCCCGAAAACGCCAATAACCAACAAAACGACACTTTGGCCACTCAGCGCCTTTCCCACGTGTCTCGGGACAAAACTATTTCACCGCCACCCATGTAGTCAAGTTAAAACAGCAGAATCGCAGACAGGTTTACTTCATACAGACTTCAATTGAAAGTCAGCATACAGTTTCATTACCCTATTTAAAACTAGTGTCCTCAGGTCACCACTTTCACCTTCAAGAAGAGAGGAACTAAACGGCCGACCAAACTTGTTCACAACCCCATGCCCCAAGCCTATGACACCGATCAACACCGGACCTTCCCCATTCGATGTCGCTTGGTCGATAATCCACCGTTTCCAGAATACAGTGACCTTGAGTCAGGTCAAAGGTCATCCGAGTTACGAAAACCAGAAAGCAGGGCTGCGGACAACCTCATGCTCCGCGCCTATGGCACCGATCAGTATGAAACCTTAACCAATCGATGCACCACAGGCGATATCCTTTCCGGAACAAAGTGACCTTGGGTCAGGCCTAACGTCGCCAAAAATGCCCCAAACCACCAAAATTGGTTGCAAACAACCCTGCTCCCCAGCCTACCACACCGACCAAACTGAAACCTTCTCCAATCGATGCGCTATAATCGGTTTTCTATGCTTTCCAGAATATGGTGACTTTCCCCTGACCCAAGCTCACCATATTCTGGAAAGGATAGGATATGGACTGTAGCACATCGATTGATGAATGCTCCTTGCTGAACGGCGCACAGGCTCGCATGGGTTTGTCTCCAACCATGTTTTCCGGTTTTCGGTATTTATGTTAACCTTTGACCTGACTCAGGATCACCGTATTCTGCAAAATACAAAAATCGACAGTGATGCATGGATTGAGAACGATTTCGTTCTGATTGGTGCCACAGGCCCGGTGCGTGATGTTGTCTGCAACCAATTTTGGTAGGTTTGGGCGTTTTTGGTGACCTTTGACCCGTCTTGAGATCACCATGTTCTGAAAAGTATGGGTTTTTGGCTAAGCGGCATCGAAGGGAGGTAGTTCTGGTTGCGATCAGTGTCACGGGCTTGGAACATGAGGCCGACAACGGGCTTGGTCGGCTGTTTAGTCCCTCCCTTCAAAAACCGTATAAACCACTTCGGGCATAGCAGCCAAGTTCATACACGGAAAGCGCGCGACAGATCCTTTCAGAACCGTTACCAGAAGAAAGAGCACAAACATTTTCGTCAACCGTTCCGAAGCTGGTGACCTGAGGTCATCATCTTTACCTTCAACAACCATGTAAACCACTCTGGGGCACTGCAGTCAAGTCCCAAATCGAAAACTACTCTACTGATCTGCGCAAAAACTTGTCAGAAGGTAGGGCATGCACGATTTAATCGCCCGCATATAACTGGTGATCTCTTGTCACCATCTTTCTCTTCAGTACGCGACCGAGTGCTCGGTTGAATACCCTTCTTGTCAATAGGATAGTGGGCCAATTTGACCACCGCTGAGATCTCAAAACTGAGGCTGGCTTGTGGTGTTCTTTAGTCATGATCTTCGGGTCAAATAAGGTCAAACAATGTCAACTTCAAATTGGGGTCCAAAGTGCCGCAAGACCTCCTGCAACCGCCTTGGACCTACGTGTCAGTTCTAAGTAGGTCTAGCTCTACTCTCGATAAGGTTTTGAGAGGATCGGTCGAGCGGTTTTTCACCTTGAACGTGGGTGCAGTGCATTAAAGTGGCGCACGCAGCTTTTAAAAGTGGAGATGGCTACTTGAGATCACCAGTTTCTAAAAAGCTGATAAAATCGCACATTCTCTTTCTTCTGGCAAGGGTCTCGACAAGATCTGTTGAGCGGTTGCCGTCTTTGGACTTGGTTGCAATGCCCAGAAGTGGTGTATGCGGTTTTTGAAGGTGGAGATTGTGACTTGAGGTCACCAGTTTCAGAACAACTGGTCAGGGGCGGATAGGATTTCGCAAGGGGGGGGGGGCACGCAACATTGTGGCCCCCCTACAGTTCGCCTCCCTAAAAAATGTCCTCGCGTTCGGTTCATTACATTGAAGAAAAATGGCATGTAGCACACGTATAATATATATGTATATATATATATATGCATGTTATAAGTACAGAAACCCATCTTACTGCGCGCAGCCCTATAAAGCTAGGCATGCTACGTATGCATACACATAGAGTTCATTTATTTTCTACAGATCATATTAAGTCACGTAATTTGAGGCTGAGTGTTTTGGAACAACAGAGAAAATTAACTCGAGTTGACTTCTAACAACCATCGAAACCAAGCACGGACTTGATTCTTAGCTTATTTACGACTAGCCGGCTGGGCGATGTAGTCAGCTGGTGACCGATGAATAGTGCGGAATTATTCCTTTGTTATAAGTATTACATAATATCCTAGCATTCAAATATGTTAAGAACATGATGCACTAGTACAGTAAGTGTCACCCACTCAAAAGTCAATGATAATGACACATACGATGTCGGCGGCGCGTAAAATTGACTTAACAATTACGCGCAAAAATTCATCGGCGGCATATCCAACTGCTGTTTTGAGGCGAAGGCGCCAAGGGCAAAAAGGACAGAACCTGAGGCGATCATGGGGTGCCGCAGGGGGCAATAAAGCGGCTCCCGTCACAGGTATAGGGTCATCAGAGCAGCAAAAAAGACCCAAGACTAACGTGGGTGGGCCCTAAGCGATCGGTAGTGCCCTACAGGCTGATTTGGTTGCTAAGGCCCCGGCCGCAGCACAGAACCCTCAGAGCAAGGGGGAACTACCCAGACCATAAATTAATGCCCTGTGCGAATGAAGAGTGCACGAACAGGTTAACAACACGAGCCTCGATAGGAGTGAAGAGTCCTCCACAAGGATACAAAGGGATAAGAGACCATCGGATTCAAAGTAGAGGGCCCCTGGGCATCGAGCGTCTCGGTGCCTTACCTTATAGGAGCTCCGGCAATGGCACAAGGCCCTCCAAGCAAGTGGAAAAACTCAAGGCTAATATGAAGGGCCCCGGAGCAACTGAGCGCACCCTGGCATTTGGGGCTCCGGAAAAAACGTATAAGCCTTTCGGTGAGTGGGGAATCCGTGGAGGAAAACCTGCATCGGTCAAGAGTGCCCAAGCGCGGAAGCAGATAGCGTCCCAACAGCAGCGTTAGGCCCTCCAAGAGAATGCAAAGAGATGAAGGGCAACGCTGAAAGCTCCTTAGCGATCAGATTGACCCGGCAAGTTAATATATGGAACCAGGGCAACCAACAGCGTAATGCCTTTGGACAGCGCAATGAGCCCCAAAATTTCCCCAACCCACAGCTTCTCAATCAGCGAAGAATGAACGTCGTCTGCTTATGAACTCTTTACTTTTACTAGCAATTGTTCTTGGTCGTCCGTAGGGTCAATTTTGTTGTTTTTGTTGTCCCGCGGCCGTCTGCAGGACTGCGTCCGTTCGGCCAGTTATGGGCCCCTTCGGAGCCTTTAGATCCCCTCGGCATTGTTCCAGCGAGACGCTGCTCCCGTGCCCCCCCCCCCCCCTGCATGCAAGAGCTTGATAGATGGAGCCCGCTCATCAGATACGAAGTGCTCATGACACATGGTGTAGGGCTCCGAGTGATCGAGTGTTTCCGAGCAGGTTGATATATAGTGTCCCCATCAAGAGCGTAGGGCCCTCCATTCAAATAGTAAGCACCCAAGACCCTGTAGAGGGCCCTTAATGATCGAGCGTGCCCGAGCAGGTCAACACATTTACACATTAACAACAACACATTAACATTTCACTCTATTTGGGTACTGCAGTTTGACGATAAATGAACAATTATTGCCACTTATGAATTTATTGTCAATATTACACATAATGTCCATTTGTTTACGAATAATTATGCATTTCACGGAAAGGCATCGCATGTAAGTGTTCAAGCAGGTTGACTACGACTTATATGGCGCAGGCACTTAAGTTAGAGAACGTGATTTAGTGGGATCTATTTTTGGAAGCGGATCGTAGTACTGAGTTGCCCTTATAAGGTTTTGATACAAAATGTACATTATCTATTCATATAACACTGAAATAAAAATCTAGAACAGGACGGGTAGCCAGTTCATCGGCGAAATCTTCGTTCGTAATCATGT
>NW_023597034.1:13586594-13590023 GCF_011947565.3 Pollicipes pollicipes | reverse complement strand
CGGGCTGAGCAAGCATGATGTCCTCGTCAGAAACCTCAATGGACTCAGACAGATCTGAACCCATTTCCACTGGCAATGTCTCCACCCTGGGAAAGAGCGCATTGAAGCGCGGCTCAGACTTGGCCCAAGTCCTCAGGTTCACGCTGTCGTCCGGGTTACGCTCCATGAACTCGTAGAGGGCGACAGCCGGTACCGAGGAGGAGTTTATCCACGTTACCTTCCTCACGTGCATCACGTCCCCCCCCAGCGTACTGTAATTCCGTTGCAGTTCAAAAATTTGAGAATCGTCTGTGGGCTGTGGGTCCAGCGGTGTCTCCTGTATCCTTCCTGCCAATTTCTTCTTAACGCAGTACATGCCATCCCTATTTTTCGAAACGGATCGGAGTCCCTGGTCATCCATGAGATACAAAGTCTTGGGAGACGACCCGCACTTCCAGGCTGTATCCTCCTCGACAAAGAACCTGGACTTTTGGCCATTCTTTCGCCGTTCCACGTTACTCTCATTCGCGATCAGGTACGCCACGTTCACACCCTTGTCGCGGGGCACTGCGTCGAGAACCTGTGGCGATTCCGACTCACCAAGAAGAAGCTTGAACACTTCATCCATTCGCAGGCCGGTGGGGTATCGGAATGCCTACCTCCGCCGCGTCGGACAATGCCGACTCGGAGCTGACCTCCATCGCCTCGAGCGGTGCCTCGTCCGGGTCGTCCCCCGCGGGGGCGGTCTCGGTCGGGACGCGCCGCCCACCAGCTCTGGGCTGCTCCGTTGTCGGGGCATTGCCCCGCCCGCTGGCGTCCGGCCAGCGGCCCATATACTCATACCAGGCGACTGCGGGGGTCAGGGCCGGCCCCGGGTAGCACGCATTTATCCACGTCACTTTCCGCTTGTAAGACGAGTCGCGTGCCAGCGTGCTGTAATTGCGCTGCAGTTCCACGACGGTGGACTCGTCGGAAGGCTGGGGCGTCATCGGCAGCCACACCTGGATTCCGTCCACCTGACTTCGCACGCAGTACACGCCGGGGTCGCTCTTCATGACACGCCGCACCCCCGACTGGTCCATGACGTACGTCAACTTCGGGGAGAGGGAGTATCGCCACTTGCCAACATCATCCTGGAAACGCGAGCGCTGACCGCGGACTCGACGCTCCATGTTACGCTCATCTGAAACCAAATAACCGACATCCTCTTTCCTACCGAGGGGCACCGAGGCGAGAGCTTTGTAATGTTTCGTCTCGTCAAGCAGGATCTGAATGATCTCCTCCATTGTCAAACCCGCAGGGGGAACTGCAACTCCTAGTTCCTTGACAGACGGCGGGTCGAGGGGAGGCGGTGAGGAGGAGGCTGGTTCCAGTGTGACTTCAAGCGTCACCGAGGGTTCCTCGGCACGTTCGCAGGCTTCCACCACCGACTCCGCCCAGGGGTAGAGCCCGCTAGACCTAAAAAAAAAACAGACACGGACATCGTCAGCTAAGGCGACTGTTGTTCCTAACACCTAATGAATGAGTGACGTTTAACAAAGAGCATTTCATCAATTCTGAGAATTTAGGGAGGAGGAAGACGAGACTAGCGCCTATACAAAACGGTACAAAATTATTTTGTTTCTCTAGGTTCCGCTTTAGGTAGCCCTGTGGCTTATCTATAGTGCTTGGATCTCGAAAATTTACGTTTGATATTTGTGCAAGTCATGCTTATATTGCGTTCAACACGTTATTACCGAGAAATATGGCCGCTAGAACACACACTGGTACAACGATACTTTGCAAAGTGCATTGTACATCAGAGGTGCCGTTTTCTGGAATTTCTTGCCCAACGTCCGATCCGCAGGCCAAGGAAAGGCCAACTGTCCGCTCAAAGTATCCAAAATAATCAAGGTGTCCAAACATTTAAAATCTGTGTATCAAATAACTACCACCTACAACCAATAACCCCAGCCACCACTCGTGGATCGTAGGTAAGCGAAGTGTATGGGTGTTAAACTGCCACACGCCAAGTGAAATCGGCTGCCAAAAACAAACAACAAACAAACAATAATCAACCAAAAAACCCAAGGTTTCTGTCCGTGTCCGGCCAATTTCCAATTCCGACTACACAATTTTTGAAAGTTTGGAATCCAAGCAGCACCTCTACTGTACACATATAATGTACATAGAGTATTGTGTCACTACACAATACATAGTGTATGGTGTAGTGACAATGCACTATAAGACATAATACACACCGGGACATAGTGTATCGTATTGTCCAGACGACGTGTCAACACATTTTGGTGGTTTAATACGCTCCTCGCGTTGCCATGGAAGATAGGGGGTGATGATGTGAAGGTAAGGGAAACAAGTTAGGAACCGGGGTGGGGTAGTGTGATGCAAAGATGCGACCAGAAGCTCTCCAGCCACAGGGCCCAAGCTCCACCGGTCGATAAGATTTGAAAGGACACAAGGTTGCAGAGTTAGAACATGATCCAGCTGAATACAAAATGACTATCATTGATCGCATGAAATCCGTTCGTCGCCTTCGGCATGATGCCATCGTATCACAGTTTTGTTGCCCTCGATTCGGTAGTCTTCGAATTATACGAACTTAGGACACTCTTATACAGAAATAACGTACCGAAGTTCGTACAGAATAGGGGGCCGGGAGCATGCACGATCAGAACAGCCCACCGACGACACAGTGTACGTCCTTCGTCGTTTGAGCCAACGCGTCGCTCAGAAGATTTAAATCGCAATCAACACGGTTCGAAAGCGGTGATCACCGACAATCTTATTACCGGAAGGGGCAGGCTCGAGGTCTGCGGCGAAGGAAGATCTCCCACGTCGGGAATCTAATGAGGAACATCATAATGACGGCATATACGTACGGCTTCACCAATGACAATTTCAACCCGTTAGATATAGGTGACGGGCGTGCTACAATCCGATCCTGAATTCGTCGGTCCGCATTTTCTGATGGCATCAGAGCACATCTTCAGCGGCAGCACGGCGTTCCCAGCTCATTGTAGAATCGTCGAAACCGCTCGTAGCCCAGGTGGTGTGGACCGCGGTCGCTTGACCGACTTCAGGTATTTAGGAGCTTAATGATGGCATCAGGAGGCCGACAGCCCTCGTTACATCTTGGACTGCACGGGCCCCTGACCCGTCACGCCCAATTCTAATGACCCAAAGTTTGCACAGATGCAACAAAACCAAACTGTTACAAGCTTCCCAATATCCAAAATACAGTTTTCAGAAACTAAATGTGTTCATCGCTGGAACACAAACCCCACCGCAGCACGCGAGCGCCACTAAAGCCAGCTCGACTCACGTGACGGCCTGTGCGATGGTCTCCTGGCAGGACGGCGCCGTGGCCTCGGCAATACCTGCCCGCAGCGCGCTCAAAGAGGTGGTGACGGCCCCGCGCGGCCCGGCGCGCCGGCCGCGCCGCACCGACTC
>NW_023597034.1:13511594-13581594 GCF_011947565.3 Pollicipes pollicipes | reverse complement strand
TCACACCACATTTCCAGTTACAAACAATAAGATAATGTCGCAAATATATTAATTTTGGAACGACACCCCATTTCCAGTTACAAACAATAAGACAATGTCGCAAATATATTAATTTTGGCACGACACCCCATTTCCAGTTACAAACAATACGGACAGTGACTACTGTACACATCACATGATTTTGTTGATTTTGTTGACAACAGTTCTGAGGAAAAAACTGACATATGATGCGGGAGGCAGACACCTACGGTGTGATCACCACAAACAAATGCGCAACCTGTTGCTGTCGAGCCCTTGGACCCATCAGTAAATATTTGTAATGAGTTCACATATTGTGAGATCCGTTCCAACGCATAGCTGAGGAACTCTCGTGAAGTGTCATTTTTATGATGCTGACAAAGTTCCAAATCACACTTCACTCAGACGTCTCCAAGGAGCTGGGTCCCGAAAAGTGTGCGGGGTAAGGTCATCCAGCGTAATATCCGCCTCGTCCAGCCAGTACCGGACGCGCAGACACATCGGCCGCGCTGACGTGGGTCGCCCCCTCAAGAAAGAACGGATTAACGTCTGAGAGAAGATGAACTCAAAGGTTGGGTGATCAAGAAATTGTGAAATCTTTGTAGCGTAATTCAAAGCAAGTCGTTGTCTCGTAAGAGGCAAAGGCGGTTCATTCGCTTAAACCAGCAAGTTTCTTGTTCAAGTCGAACGAAACGCCCCAGTGGCTATACGAACACATGTATGGTGGATTGTGTCCAAAACCTGCTTCGAAGATGTAGGAGCACTGTCGTAGACAGGGACATAATCGATGACTGATCGCATTGAAGCCCCATACAAGTTCAACAGGGTGCGTCCATCGGCTCCAAAGGTCATACGAAACATTACTTTCGTGAGGTTCATGTCCTTAAGACACTTAGACTTAATCGTCCTGAAGTGTTGCTTAAACGTAAGCCGGCGGTCAGAGGTAGGGCCTAGAAAACAGATTTCGTTACACACTGGAATAGCGGCATTGTAAAGTCGCAACTCCGGGTCTCTACAGCCTCTAATCCGTGAGCAAAAGTGCATGCACTTAGTATTGGTGGTCGAAAATTCAAAGCCATTCTTTAGGCTCCACTCAGTCGAATCAGGCATAAGTGAGGCTGCCTCTCTGCAGACGTTGCTGTGGATGCTGCACACCAGATGGTAAAGTCGTCCACAAACAGTGACCGACTGATGGTAGGTGGCAGACAGTCGGGGATATCATTGATCATAGGCGCAAGCAGGGTTACGATAAGGACGCTCCCTTGAGGAACACCGTTCTCTTGTCCATAACGATCAGATAGCACGCCACCCACTCGGACGCGAAAAAATCGACGACGTAAAAAGTTTTCAATGAAGGGTGCCATGTGACCTCGGAGTCCACACTTGTGTTCTTTGCTTAGAATGCCATGGCGCCAGGCGGTATCATAAGCCCCCTCAACACCAAAGAAGATGGCTATCGTGTGACGTCTTTGTTTAAAAGAGTGTCGTTTAGCTGTCTAAAATCGGTACATTGACCACTTACCTACAGGTAAGTGGTCAATGGTGCGTCAGTTCTTCCGAAACCCGCATTGCACTTTGGAAAGACAGCCGTGAGTTTCAAGATACCACATGAGACGACCACTCACCATCCTTTCTAGCACCTTGCATAGGGCTGAAGTCAGCGAAATTGGGCGGTAGTGCAGTGGGTCGGAACCATCCTTTCCGGCCTTCTGCATCGGGACTATAATGGCCTCCCGCCACGACTCCGGAAAGTCACCATGCAATAATATGTAGTTGAAAAGTTCAAGCAGAGCATGGAGAGACTCCCTTTTGTGATTTAGCATATCATTGTGGACTTTATCCAATTCAGGTGATACACTCTTAGCTCTCTTAAGAGCAGTGCAGAGTTCCATGACAGTGAATGGTTGTACTCATAAATCTCCGAGTCACGAATTCTAAAACTGATTGACGTCTTCTCACTTTGTTCCTTGCAACGAATAAAGCGTGTGTGGTATGTTCCATGTCGGCACCTTTCTGCAAATGCGAGACCTATTTTGTTGGAAACTTGCTGTGTGTTCAATATCGTGGTTCCCGCCACTTTCAACAACAGAACTGCAGCAGAAACATTCCTACCGGAAATGCGACTAACTCGCTGCCACACCGCACTACGTGGGGTGCGACGATTTAACCATTTACATATTCCCTCCATGATGCACACTTTGCCTCGCGTATTGTGCGTTTCGCCAATGCTGGCCTTTTTAAAAGCGATGAGGTTGTTGGTCGTTGCAGAACGCTTAAAAATCTTGAATGCCTGTTTCCGCTAATTGCCGCCATGCAGTCCTCTGACCACCAGGGGACAGGGATCCTGCGCGGCTCAGGTGATGTCAAAGGAATGCAAGACCTTGCAGTGTCGACAATTGTGGATGTCTCTTGATGCGTAAGAGGTGTTGCATTGTCCTCCTCGGTCGGCTGCATTCTAATATGACACTCGCCGGTAAACCTTTGCCAGTTAGCACATCGCAGCTTCCAGCAGGAAGGCCACCTGCCTGGGTGTCCAGCATTCATCCCAAGCCATATTGGGAAATGGTCGCTCTCGCACGTGGTGCTCTCAACGACCCAAGGCAACCGACAGAAAAGGGACGAAGAGCAGATAGAAAGATCTATGGCTGAAGTGGTGCTGGACGGCAGAGATATATGGATATGCCGGCCGGTGTTAACAACACAAAGATTATTTGAATTCAGCAAACGTTCGAGGTGTCGGCCTCGGCGGCTTGCGTGACTGCACGAAGGGCTATGGGAGTTGAAGTCACCTAGCAGCAAGAGCGGCGATGGAAGCTGATCGAAGATAGACTGCAATATCGGATCCGGTACTTCCTCAGCGGGAGAGAGGTGGATAGAACAGTCACCCTCAACGACCCAAGGTGGACGACGGCAGCAACACCTTGAAGGTCAGTGTTAAGACTCACAGGAGAACACGGTATACTGTGATGAACTAAAACCACCACCCCACCATGGGCGATCGTGTCAGTTCTCACGTCCTTCCGAAAGATGCTGTAACATTCGATGTCAAGGTGAGTGTCATTAGATACCTTTGTTTCTTGTAAGCATGCCACAACCGGGTTACGATTAGATAAGAGTGTATGTAGGTCCGACATGCTGGCCCTCAAGCCACGCATGTTCCATTGTAAAAACGTCAGTGGTATGCTAGATATGCTTGTATGTGGGGTGTACGGTTTAGATCCATCGGTATAGCTCACATGTGCTTTAAACGTTCACCTACGATTTCGCACCAAACAAATCTCCCTGGCAACGCTCTTCTTCAGTGAAGCTAACCCGGACCCTTGGCCAGGCTTTGGGATTTCCACCCTCCGTAGGCGGCGTCGGCCAAGGAGGGACACGCTTTGTTGCACGACCTGCTGCCAGGGACTGCTGGTTGGCTTAACCCGAAACCCCGTCTTCACGTGGAGGAATGGGAGGCGGACCCATTGACCCTCCCGGCGAATGGGGCGGAGTCGACAGCGGGAGCCGACCCGGTCCGCGGTGCACAAGCCGACCCGGCGGCGCGCCCTGCAGGTCCAAGGTCCAGAGAACCCGGACGAACAACGGTTTCAGAAGGGCAGGTCCAGGAGGGAGTGACGACTGGGGGATGCCGAACCTTGTCCGGCTCCCGTAAGCCGAGAGGACCGGCGCTCCCGGCAGGGCCACTAGCTGAGAACCCAGAAGGGGTCAGCTCTCGTAGCGCCCCTGTGCCAGCGACGACAGATCCCGTCGTAGCTGGTATGGATGGAGGGGAGATGGACCCCGGGAGGGCGTGTCTTCAGCACGGGCTGGGCTGGGATGCGATGATGGGGGGGGGGGGGGGGCGAAGTCCACGGCCTCGCTGGAAAGCGATCCATCCCCCCGTTCCCGGGTCGCACCCCAGTCCCAGGTTCTCTGGCAGCTCCACCAGGGAGTCCAACCACGTAGGTTGAGCTTCTCTAGCGACGCCCAATGCCACAGGTGGATCCTTTTTCGGAGGATCCCACTTCCGGGACGACGGGGCAGCAGGTCCAGTTGATACAAGTGTGCTTAGAATCAGCTGTACAAACTCGCCTACAGCCATGCTTTTGAAATTATCAAGTCCACTCAGTTTCAATACTTCGTTGGTTGCGGGTGTTACTTCTGCAAAATGTATTGCCGGTCTAATAAGGGCGTCTTTGTATGTCCTTGTGGTGGTCGCATCGTTGTGCCGGCGTTGGGCCTCCCGATACGAGACGCCTTCCTTCACTTCGATGTTCAGGACAGCTTTCTCTGACAGGGACTGACAGCTATGATATGACACCACATGACCCTGACCCCAGTTGACGCATTTAACTGTTTCTGATTTACACTAGTGTTGGTGACCTATTTCTGCACGCCTTCCGCATCTTACTTCTTGCCAGCACTTGTCCGTGAAGTGACCATACGTCTGGCATCGATAGCACCGGACTGGATCGGGTTCATAGACCCTAACGGGGACCGACTGATATCCGACACGGACCCTATCGGGCACTCTCGCACAGCAAAATGTCGGGATAATGGAATCAGCATCTGTCAGCTCTCCTCTCTCTCCCCTCTTGATACGCATCACCGCCGTCACCCCTTCCTCACACAAGCCCTCAGCAACATCCTCATCACTAACACCGCGATGGTCCCGGCAAGTAATCACACCCTTGGAGTAGTTGTTAGAGGGGTGAGGGTGCACCGATACGGGCGCCCTAACCTATCCCTGTCCTCATACTTTGTAGACTAGTGTGGTCGTCTTTAGCATGCGCTGGATCTCGCGTTCGTCTGTTAAATGCACTTCTATGCCTCCATCCGTATATGAAAGCACATCATTGGGTGTCCCGATCTTTGAAAATGCTTGCTGGCGCTGAAATGGGCTTAGTCGGAGCGGTACTGTTCTTCCTTGGTCATTTACCTTGGCGGATCTTACCACCAGAAATTTGGGCAGTGGCACGGGACGACGGTCGGAGTTTGGGGGTTGGTTGAAGGTATAGTATCCAAAGTATATGTTTATGTCCGGCGCGCTGATTCCCCGCCCACCATGAAGCACAAGACAGAGACGGTCCACTTCAAAGAGAGGAGCCGCCAGGGCCACCAGCACGCTATACGCAGACCAGTGTGCCAAAAGAGTTGCTGCGAGAGCCGCCGGGCACGAGTCTGCGGGCGCCAGTGCCTCGGTTCGCAGGGGCTAACCAGGCGCCCTGGTAACAAACCGAGGTACGGCCCTTGATGGTGTCAGGAGGCAGACACTGCACCCGGCAGCTCCCCCCTCATCACCCATCACATGGCCTGCTTGCCTCCAAGCCAGTGTCACGAAAACACGACGCCTGACCAGCCGATTTCCTCGTGTGGAGACTTCACGAGGCATCCGCAGGATCACAAATTCGGGCCAAAGCCACGTGTTGGTAAGCTGCCCCGACTGACCCGCAGTGCAACTCCCTCAGTGACCCGGATCCCTTCATCGTTACCTGCGGATCCAACGGGGTACGGCGAGACCCAGATAAGACTGAAAAGCTGGGGCCGAGGGATTGCTAGTCCCTACACTGAACGAGTCAGAGCCCTTGCGGGAGGCACATTTCGTCTGGCCCCCTCCCCTTTGGCCGGAAGGGGCGCTTTACAAGCCTCCCCAACCGCCCGCAGGATCCATGGGGCACGCAATCCTCCCCCCCCCCCCCCCACACACACACCACGGAAAGGTGGGACTACAGCACTGCGCGCAGCGATGGGTCGACAATGAAGTATTGACAAAATCGTTGTCAACAACAAAGCAGCAACAGCAGTAGCACAGCATATCGTGTTTTGATATTAATCATCTGCCGTAAAAGCTGGCGATCACTATGTTGCGCATGTCAAACTGTCCACGAAGGCTTTTCTTACGGCCAGCACCAAGACAAAAAAATCCACAAATAACCCACCCGCTAATCCGCCCCCCCCCCCCCTCCCCCCGACACAGCCCCCGCGACGGGAATGGCCGGTTGGCGTCAGCTTTCGTGTGTTTCGAGGTATTCCTTAGGTCTGGCTGCCATATGCTACCAGGTTTTGCTGTCGTTTCAAACCCATTTCATGACGCCATCACACAACGACGTAACGGGCCCCACTTTTATATACTTCGAAATTTTGCATCTTTGCATCATTTTTGGACTTAGAAAGCTTACCAATAGCTACAAGTAAGCATTTCCCATCATGTGATGCCTAACTCAATATCTTCAAATTTGGAACATTCCCTTTAAAGAAAAGACAAGCTCACCTTCTGTTGCCACGTTGCTCCATCTGAGCAATGCGAAGGAGATCTTCCAAGAAGTTTTCCCGTGTGATGACCATGCCCTGCGCTGCACACTGCTGTAGCCATGCCACCATGTGCTGCTGCTCTGCATCTGAGAAGAGTGGTCCATTGCGACCAGCCTTGCGCTGAGTGCCCAAGTGGTGGGTTGTTTCAGATACCATTTGTTGCTCATCTGAGTCCACTCCTGTGCTGGAGTTCAATCTACATAATGGGTGAGGTCTCATCTTGTGCAGCTAAATACTGGCTGTCCTCCATCAACAGGCAGGCATCTGAAAATGGATAAGGATAGTGCCCATGATGTTATATATTCTTGATACACATGCCTCTCAAATAGTAATATTTCATGTTATAACCTACACTAATCCTGATTCACAGATCCAAGCATGTCCAACTTCCAGCCAGAATATGGCTGCATCATGCATCAGGGAGGAAAAACAGCAAGACTAATGCTGAAAACTGCTGATGTTAAGAAATATGGCTGCGTACAAGAGACAGCATACTTAATCCAAGACTGAAAACTGTACTTTACAAGCAAAAACATATGCTTGTCAAGTGTTTTTTAAGTTCCTCAGCTGAGAGTAGAACTGTGAGCCGCAACTGATGCATGATAGTCAAATTGCAAAACAGCATGCCACACAAAACATTTTCAACAGCAACATTACAGCACACATTTCAGAACATGTATGCCCATCGCTCAGAGCTCGTCACATAATCACCATTGACTTCACCACAGAGCTGGTATTTTGGGGAATTATAATCCTGCTGAGGTAATTTCATGCTGAATTGTAAGGACATCCCAATACACACAGCTCCAATAAGAAAAATCCACTCAATTTGGCCTAGCTTCAGTTTCGTACATTTCAGTAGAAAATGGATTGCACACATGCCATAGAAGTCAACTCCCATAGCATACACAACTGGGCACAGTGGAAGAATATATTTGCAGACAAGCAAACATGTGTCCAGGCAGCCTTATGTATGGGGGAAATAATCAATGCAGCAGACACAATATGCAGCATGAAAAAATACGGACAGCTTGATGCACATCTCTCGTGAATTAAGTCTTTCCATTCTCCTCAAAATTGAGCAGGGCATTTAAGATGATCACTTCGTGCCACGCAACACTAGCAACGAACTACAACCACATGACTACCATTTACAATCAAAACAGCCTTCTCCATCACACACCCCCGCCGATCGCTTACAACACTGCAATTTGACTGCAGTGCATCACGTAAACCCCCTTCGGGACAATTGCGACAACACCGACGCATCAGGTTCAGATAGCGGCAAAAGCCGGTTAAATCATAGTGTATCTGCATACCGTAATCTGGAGATAGTCCCTAACCGCATACCCGCGTTTGTGTTCCGTGAAATCGGCCGTGCGTATCCGCTAAAAGGGCCCACCTAGATCACGATAACAGAATATTTTGCTTGAATCTGCTGTCTGGTACCGTCTTATACTTCCTAATGGTCTCCAAGTGTGAATTCTGCCGAATTTCAGCTTTGGAGGCGGTATGTGTCTTTTATTTCTCAGCTCACTTAACATTGTATTTAAATGGGGCACCTTAAAGCCACCCATATTTCTTTTTCTGACGGGTGGTCACTAGCAGGTAGTATTGCATTGGCCTGAGTTTGCTATGATGTATGGTGTACTTATGCATGACCATGGCTTTACATAGGTTATATCCTTTGCTTGAGATGTGGTCTAGCTAGTTAAGGTTGCATTGCTCTGGTGCCATCTAAGCAGTGAAGCTAAAAATAAAAAATGCAACAAAGAATCTTTGTTTTCCTACTTTGTGCTTCAGCCAGTGGTATACATAGCTCAGGGCATGGAATTCATACAGAAGTGTTTTGTGCCCCTTTGCAATGCACCATTCTGTTTCTATTTTAGTTTTAAATGAGTATGTTTTTGACTATGTTAAGTGGCTCAGCTTAAGTCAGCAATCACTAAAAGGTTGTTTGTTGGTCATCACATTGTTCAGGTGTCTATGCATGTAATTATTCAAAAGGAAGGAAGGTAACATCCCTTGAATTTTCCTTTAAAACAAATGGTGATGCTTAATGCTGCTTGCATGATACTTGTTTTGGTCTATTTCTACTTCATATGCCATTCTAAGGTTAGGTTATCCCTCTCAAGAGTTCATGAGTTGCTCAGTGTCACTGTGATGAATACTTGGTATCCATAAGACTGTAGAGATGGCCTTTTTCCTCTTTGAAAAACCTGGAGAGAGAGGGAGAGAGATGTATAAATTTTTGGGATACATGCCTTTGTCAAGAGGATTGTGAGCAGTAATCTCAAAATGGTCTGCCATCACACTAAATTTTTAAGTAAAATATAAATAAAAGCAAAGACTTGTTGAGCTTTTCATAACACAAAACTTGAAAATGTATGAAGGATTGATGAGCAGCTTTGAATTTACTGCTCATACTCATTTTGACAGGCACACATTTGCAATGTTCACATATCTCTGTTTCTCCTTTTTCTTGATCATACCATAACAAGTGAGATTATCAGTATTGTCTCCATATTTCAGTTTGATCAGTCCAATCCATATTTGTCCATCAATTCAGTTTAATGAACTGGTTAAAATTGCTTGACATGGTCTGAAGTGTGAATTTCTCATTTTTAGCTGTGTCACTTAAATGAGTGATGTTCATATAAAAATAGGCCTATCCACGTACACAACTCTTGAAGGCAATCCACACTTAGCCTTTGGCCATTTATAGCACCTTTTCAAATGATTAAACTTTTGGGATGTGTCATTGTCAAAAAATGTTATAGCCTACATTCACTCTGCATAGCTTTAAAGTCATGATTTTATACAACCCAGCATGGTCCAATTACCTCTCCCACTTTTTGGATGCATGATGTTTAAGGACATCAGTCCAGTGGCTCCTTGGAAACTGCTCTTTTAATTTATTTTGAGAAAAGTTTGTGTTTTGTCCAGTGTTAACATATTTTGCACTGCTGATTTGGGTATATGTGTAAATGTGCCACTTGTATATGGTAACATGAAATAATGCCGATGTTTTTGGGGGGCGTGAAGGGAAGTAGCCAATTTTGTTTTGCCGGGTCAGAATGTTTACAGTCACTGGTGTCATTCGTTATAGCATGTTGCTTTGTTGATGTATTATAGAAATACCTCCACTAAAAAATTTAAATTTTGCTCCAAAGTTTTAATGGCTTGATGAGTTCCAACAATGCTTGCTGTGAATGGACATGGTTGTGTTGTTGTTATCTCAGTTGTTTGCATCAAGTTTAACATGATGGAATGCTCAGAGATGTCCTTGTGCTCATATGGCTTGTGAGCATCCCCTCCACTCTCCTTATTTCAGGTGTTTTGGACATTGACCATCATTGGCTGGGTGTACACAGTGCTGGCTGCCCAGTGCGTCGCCGGACGCCAGGTGGCGCCTCTGCCAGTGGCTGAGGACCGCGCGTAGATGCCATGGGTCGCACACCAGGTGCCAAGAACAAGTGCGTCGGTAGCCCCCGCTCGCCGAAAGCTGGCGAGGGGTCGGCGTCATACCGGCGCCTGCGGCTGCCTGAGCTGGTCAACATGTCGTTGACGCCGTACCCGCTCAGCCTCAGCACCGAGATGGTCATGGCCATGAACGCCGAGGCCGGCACCATACAGGTCAGTGCGGTGGTGCCGGGGTCAGGCGGGAGCACCAGCTTGATCTGGGCTGTCATAGTCACTAGCAAGGTTGGAAACAGATGACTATGTTCCTCACGTTGTATGATTTCTATGTTGTTTGCAAATCAAGAACAAGTATCTGGGCTATGTCTGTTATTTGAGGATTATTTTTGGGGGTGGGGGAAATCTTGTATATGGACAAGTTTGTATAGCTTGAAGGAATTTTCCTCGTATTCATGGTTTTAAGGAACTTGTGCATAATCGTGAAGTGGTCGACCCATAAATCGCCGCAGAAAGCTGACGGTTCGCTTGTTTTCAGGACAAGCTCAAAATTGTCTCAAAGAGCATCTCCGACATAGAAGCTGAGCGAAAGAAAGGTGACCCAAACTTGGAAGCAATCAATGCTCTGCATGACAAAATACAACAAGATGGAAAGCTGACGCCCATGAATAAGGTGTGGTTCACATGTACTTTGAGCGTAAGCCAGTCCCGGGCCGTCTCAGTAGAAGCAATGCAACCCCATATGCTAATGAGTGCAGACCCCCCCCCCCCCCATTCAACACGTTCATCCACTGTTTTGCTATAAATGCCTGCGCACACTATGGTGACTACATAACAAGCTTGTGTTGTACCTGCGGGACCACCATGTGCCGGGCCCCCATCAGCGTCGACTCCCTCTACCCAACTACTTCCCAAAGTCGACCATGCTGTGCAAAGTTGGGCTCGCTAGCGTCATCGCAGCCGATCGCAGCCGTGTGATGCAAGCATATCATATTCCTTATGTTAATGGCAGACTTTAAGCTTGCCTTATTTGAGTGCAGTGGTTGGTGAGCATGGCTAGCAGTGGTAACAGGGGGCACCACACGCATCTTCCGCTCCGGGCAACTCCACGTGTGTTTGGGGGGGGGGGGGGGGGAGTAGCGGATGCCGCCGGCAGCGACCTGGCGGCCGCGTGATTCGGCCACCACACGCATTGGACATGGCGCACGCCGTGCGCAGTTTCCTGCCCTGCAGTCCTCAGCTGTGGCCCGTCAGCATCCGCAGCTGGCATAGCCTGGGGCGCACGCGCTCCCTCAGCTCGCGGCTGTGGGACCCGAAGTGAAGCGGCCCATTCAGCGTGACGCAGAGCGGTTTGAGTTGATCGCCGGAACTCACTGTCGTGACAGCAGCGCTGACCTGGCAGTCGATGGCGCCTTGGGACCACTGGGAGAGTACCAGGGCCTGGGTCGCCTCAATAGCTACACTCAACCTGGAGCGGCGGGCCCACCGGACGTGCGCCCGCCGCCCGCCGCTCCTCGCCGTCGCGACGGTGCTGCCACCGCAGTGCACCGTCGTATCGTCCGTGTACACGAAAGCCGTGGTGCTGACAGTCTGTTAGGTTCCGCCGAGTCACCATTTTCGTCCAGTCGTTGATTACAGCTCAGTATCAGCTGCTGAACCAACGCTGCGCTGTCTACGGAGACAGCAACGCCTGCTGTCGAGGTTTTTTTGCTAAGATTTACGAGTGCGCATGCTCAAAACTACGTCACATAGCTTGCATGACCCATCGATTTCAGTGTTGAATGTAATGATTTCAGAAGGTCATCATTTTTGTCCACTGGTGAGCTTCAACTAAGAATTAGCCACTGGGGTTATTTATAATTAGCCACTGGGGTTATATTAGCCACTGGTATTAGCCAATTAGCTTCCGCGGAATACGGAGACTGCAACGCCTGATGGCGAGGTTTTTGCTGCTAAGATTTACGAGCGCGCGTGTTAAAAAACCGCGTCACATAAATTGTATCACTAATCGATTCGGACCGAATGTTGACCATTTCCAGAAAAAACATGGCTTGGCCATGTTGATACACAGTTTTGACCATTCGATCTACAATCAAATTTCATCTTGAAATTGCGAGCAAACATACCGATCTACCATCTACCGTTGCGATGTCTTGATCTATAATCCAGACAAAATTCTGATAAAGCTTCCGAATTTTATCGATTCAGAAAGAGTCCACTAAGCCGTTATAAATTAATGGCGCCGGCGATTTATTCCGTGCAGTCTTTCAACGCCTGATTTCGGCAGTTTATTGACTTCAAAATACAAACAAAATTGATCCCACGGTAGCTTCTGGTTTCTGTTCTGGTTGCAAGGTGAAAATAATCATAAAACGAAGAAAACCGTGTCCCTTGTTTACGGGTAACCTATTTATGTATTTTTGGGGGAGGGGGGGGGGGGGGCTCACCATAAGAGGGGCTTTTGTCAACAGTGTGTTGGTCCTTGACAACGCTTTGACTACGACCTTGCCTGCACACAAAATCAGATCAAGTCGTCTACGTTGAATGATGGCCAAATAAATATCCGTTTGGCCAATTTATACCTGAGGCAGGCAGCTTCCGGGAGGTTTTTTTCTGCAGTGGTGTGGTGTGAGGGAAGCAAATTCGGAGAAAGATACTGTTGCAGGTGTTCAAGATGTTTTACACACCAATTAGTAGTAACGCTGACTCAGAGATGTGCAACAAAACAGCCACACGATCAGTTGGCAGTCAGTCAAGAGGGAGGCAGACGGGTCAGGGCAACAGCCGCGAACGTGGACGGGGGCAGGACCCAAATAAGGAATATATGACTGAAGGGCCTTCATTCGGGGGCTTGGTTTCTAAAGGAGAATCCCCAGTTTTATGGCTTTCGTCACTTTTTTTTGCGCAGTTTCGAGTTTCTGAATTTGTTTCCGCCTAAAATGCTGCGACAAGTCTTCTTTTGAAAAACAGCCAGCGAAATGAAGGCGCATGAAAGATCCATCGCACTGCGAGCCATCGATTCACTTTCAAAATTCTCACCGGCCTATGTCCAGGCCGCATTTTGGTATCTGCTCTGTGGAGACAGATGCCTCCCCAATGACCTAGATTGACTACTCGCTTGCAGAATTTCGCCTCTCCGGGAGAGACTGTTGTAATCCACGAATAATCCTGGGAAGCTGAATAGCCTTATTTGCCGAATGACATGTATGAGTCGAATAGGCAAGATTGTGCACCAGTGAGAAACAGCCCTAGATGCATATGTAGCACAGCAGCCATGATCTCTGAATAAAAACGATAACAACCTCCATCTCTAGCCCCCCCCCCCTCCCCCTCTCCCCTTGGTCATCAGGCTCGCTTTCCAGAAAAAGATCCTGAAGTACGTCCTGAGTTTGGAGCTTCCACTTCTTGAAACTTCCTACGCCTATATGTCAGTGTCCACACACACACACACACACACACACACACACACACACACGCACGCGCACGCACGCACGCACGCACGCACGCACGCACGCACGCACGCACGCACGCACGCACGCACGCCGCACGCACGCACGCACGCACGCACCGCACACACACACACACACACACACACACACACCACACACACACACACACACACACACACACCACACACACACACACACACACCACACACCACACACACACACACACACACACACACACACACACACACCACACAAACCGACGTCAACGCCACGGCACACACACGCACACCACGCACACACCTCGTCTCTCTCTCTCTCCTCTCTCTCCTCTCCTCTCTCTCCTCTCTCTCTCTCTCCTTCTCTCTCTATCTCTCTCTCTCTCTCTCTCTCTCTCTCTCTCTCTCTCTCTCTCCTCTCCTCTCTCTCTCTCTCTCTCTCTCTCTCTCTCTCTCTCATCTCTCTCTCTCTCTCTCTCTCTCCTCTTCGAGCAAGCGCAGGTCTCCTGGGTATAGGTTCAGCGAGTGTAGGTTTTATGAGCGTATGTCCAGCGAGCGCTGGCCTCGTGAGTGTATGTCCAGCATTTGTAGATCTTTTGAGCGTAGGTCCAGCATGCGTAGGCCTTTTGAGCGTAGGTCCAGCGAGCGTAGGTCTCGTAAGTCTAGGTCCAGCGAGCGTAGGTCTCGCGAGTGTGGGTCCAGCGAGCGTAGGCCTCGAGCGTTGGTCCAGTGAGCGTAGGTCTCCTGGGGGTAGGTCTTCTGGGTGGTCCCCGTCGTACGTCTCCTGGGCGTAGGTCTGGTGAGCGTTGGTCCAGCAAGCGTAGGTCTAGCGAGCGTAGGTATCGCGAGAGTAGGTCCAGCGAGCGTAGGTCTCGCGAGCATGGGTCCAGCGAGCGTAGGCCTCGAGCGTTGGTCCAGTGAGCGCAGGTCTCCTGGGGGTAGGTCCTCTGGGTTGTCCCCTCTCGGGCGTCTCTCCGCCAGCACTCGCAGTGGCGGGGGAGGGGGGGGGGGGGGGCAGGGGGCGTAATGGCGGTCGCCGGTCCCGCAAGTGAGCATAAGCTGCCCGAGCCGACGGTGGAGGGATACGCTGGTGATGCTGGAGTCGCGCATGACGGTGCGGCGGGCAGCCGCAGCCGCCGTCTCCTCGGAGAGAGCCTGGTCAACGCCAGACAATGCATTCGAATGGGGCGGTGTCCGCTGGCTGGTGTGCGTCGGGGTCGAGCTGCGCCCGCTGCCCCCAGATGCGTCTCAAGAGCATGTATGTGACGGCGCGGGGCGATGCCGAGCGCGAGGCGGAGCTGATTCGCAGTGCCTTAGCCACCATCTACGAGATCAGGAGCATCCGCAACGAGCTCCGACTACAGGTAACTGCATCTGCCTGGCCTGGGGCAGGACGAGGGCAGAGATCGCGTGGTTCGATGGATGGCGTCTAATAACAGAGGCCTGCGGCGGGAATGTGGTGATTTTCAAAGTGGCGGTGTTGCAAAGCTGCGTGTGTTGCTGTGTTTTCGAAGGTAAGGCCGCCGAAAACACTTTTGTTCACCCGCGTTCTTGGGAAGAGATTACAGACCCAACATGGTCCGGTAAACCTCGGTGGGTATTTTGTAAGTGTTCATTTTACTTTTCAAATACGGTTGGCCATTTTGTCGTGTACTGCCGCGCGACGCCGACGCTCTGCTACCTGCGCCGCGTCACCATGCGTTCGCCGCGGCAGGCCAAGCACTCTGGCAACAAGGAGACCATCCGACGCGGCGCGCTGATGAAGATGCTGCAGAACACGGCGCAGACGCTGCCGCTGTGGATCGGGTCGCCCGGCGACGAGCCACCCGCACTCTGCGGTGCCGTCCAGGCCGAGCCTAACTACGCTGCCAAGGTGAGGAGGCGGCCGACGTGGCCCGGTGGGGCTGCGCAGGCGGACCGGGGTGTGACACGTGGCGCGGGGTGACATTAGCGTGGCGTCAAGCTCGTTAGGGTGTCACGTCAGGGGCCATGCATGCCGATGTCAGGCTTCACGGATGTGGGTTGGTAATTATAGCGTGCACGTGGACATGCTATGCTGGGTGGGCTTGATGCAACGTCGACGCGACCTGGCTTCGCGGCGGTGGTGCATGTACAGTGTCGATATTAATTATTTTACGCACACTTACGATGGCCCAGTTTGGACATGAGTGGTGCCGTCATATGAAGTGAGTAGGTGACCAGTTAATAACAATGCATGGGATTGTGTGAGCCGCGTTGCGAAGTATGATCTTACCGTGGGTTGGCTCCGATATACAACGAGGCCGGCTATGTGACGGGACGGGGAATGTGCACACGAGGGGGACATGGAGCTCCTGGTGAGCGTTGTCCAACATATGAGCGACCCCATAAGGAAGTGTCAGTGCCTCAGCAGTGTCCCCTACACTATACAGACGTCGGTGTGCAGCGCTGCTTGTGCCAGTACTGAGCGTGTGCGTGTGTTGGGCGCTCCGACGCGCACTGTCTCCCCGCGCCCTCCGCTCTGCCAGGCGGGCGACATGGTGGCCGCCCTCGTGCGTGGCAGCGACGGCGAGGAGAACTGGATCCTGGCCGAGGTCATCTCCTACAACTCCTCGAGCAACAAGTACGAGGTGGAGGACATTGACGAGGAGCAGCGGGAGCGCATGATCCTGAGCCGGCGGCGTGTCATCCCGCTGCCGACCATGCGGGCTAACCCGGACACCCAGCCAGAGGCGCTCTTCCAGGAGACGGCCGTCGGTACGTGCGGCGAAGGGGAAACACCGACGGGGCTAAGGCTGAACTTATCCCTACCCTTTGGCTCCAGGCCGCCGTGAGAGGAAAGATGCCTCGAATGCACCCTAATGAGTCGCGAACAAGACTTCCAGAACTCTGCGGACGTTTGATTATGACACGGATAAATTCTGACCGGAGTGAACAATTGAGAGATTTCATCTCTGTGATGATTACAAATGCTTGCAAGAGTGGCTTCAGGATCAAAGACGACGCTGATCGCGGCTTATTGCGTGACATGCCTCCCGCCGCACACATAGTCCAAACAATGATGTACTTTTGCCTTGGAATGTCTGCCGAACAGTCTTTGGATTCGGACAGCCGCCGCCCTGCCATGCAGCGTCGTCGCATGGTCGCCGGTTTGGAATGTTCCCGCTTCTTGTCTAGGATACGCGACTCCTTAAATTGATATGGCGACATTCGAGCTGCGCACCTTGCTTTGCGGCGCTTGTTCCTTCGCTCGATTGTCGAGCAGAATGCAAGCGAGATCGTTAAGGTATCAATTTGTTCGCATTAGTGCCGCGCCGTCGGCTAGGTGAGCAGCGTCATTCCTGGAGTTTTCCTCGCTTTTGCGGCCGATCCCCGTGCGACCCCCCACCTACGTCACGCTGACGCCGCCCGTGCCGGCGGCAGTGAACGCCATCTACCCGCAGACGACCTGTTTCTACAAGGGCGTGGTGAAGACCGCGCCGGCCACCGCCGTGGACGACTACGAGATCCTGTTCGAAGACTCTTCCTATACGGATGGCTTCGCTCCGCCGCTGCGCGTGGCCCAGCGTTACGTCATAGTCTACAGGGAGAAGAAGAACAAGAAGGAGTGAGGCGGCGGTGTGCGAACAAGGGGCGATTGGGGCGCGGGGGGGGGGGGTTCGGAACACGAGAAGTTGGTACAAAGGGGATCTCTGGCACGCATTACTCTTAAGAAACGATGCCCTTTGCTTGATGTGCTGTAGAATGTGTGTAGGGAGAAAACAAGCATCTGCCGCGCTTTGCCCCTGGGAATGATTTGTGGGAGTCTAGTGGTTTTATGAGCATCTCTGTCCATTTTGGGCTTCATCCCCAACTCGTGTGCTGAATTTCATGTTTTGTCATAACCCATGTGCACCAATACAATTATTGTCAGTATGCGTGCGACGGTGGGTTGTAGATTTGTCCCGAAATTTGCATGCATATCATCCACTATGGGAGGGGGTACAAACATAGCTTAAGTGTGGCGTGGTTTTGACCGGTACTTGTACTTAAGATACACCACCCCCTTCGTAATGTCAATGGACCCCAGCTTTCAAGCCCCCAGACGCCTGTAATTTTGATGGCCGCACCGTGTGCGCTTTCATACGTCGTTTTTAAAAGTATCTGACTCGGTCAAGTTGTGTTCAGTGGGCTCGCTGAGCTCGTGCCGTCATTGTTTTGAATTCGTGCTGAGCTCGAGCCGCCATTGTTTTGAACTCGATGTCCATTTTCGAACTGAGTTAAAATGCGCTCAAGTGAGGAGGGTACATTGCCCCCCCCCCCCCTTCCGAAGCTTTTCTCCAGACCAACTTCAGAACGGCACTGCGTAGCCTCGCTAAACCTGGTATATACGCAGGCAATGGAATAGTCGATCTTTTGGTATGAACACGTTGAGTATAGTATAAGGTCCCTGATGTATGATAGGCCAAAATCAGGAAACGGCTGACATCGAAGACGGTTCCTAGTGAATGGTTGAATCTGATTATACACCGAATGTTAGATGAAGCCATATGTCTTTGAGATAGCTTTGCAGACATTGGACAATTTAAGTCATGATTGCGACTTATTACATCGACCTTGGGTCAGGTACGACCGAGGCCAAAACTGAAGCGCCTTTTTACTGGATAACTTTTCTGATGCGGTAGTTTTTAACCCTCATTTCTGATTTCTTGATCACAGGGACGTCAACAAGCATCTTATATGGATTTAATGAAGGTCACAGGAGTTCATCGACCTCAATAGTACGGGGTGCCGATATTGCAGTGGTTGACGCGTCTGTGTTAACCACTGCGCGTCTGGGAGACCAGAGTTATGGGGTTCGATTCCCCGCGGTACCCGCCCTTCCTGCCAGGGTGAGAGGCAGGCGACGCCATATAGCCTCAGCAGCTGAGTGCGTTGTAAAGCCCCAATTACACACACACACGCACGCACGCACGCACGCACGCACGCACGCACGCACGCGCACACCACACACACACACACACACACACACACACACACACACACACACACACACACACACACACACACACACACACACACACACACACACACACACACACACACACACACACACACACACACACACCACACACACACAGACCTCAATAGTACTCGTGCCGCAATTCGCGCTTGCAAACGTGCTTTCCGAGCTTTTGACGCCAGAAGTACCCTGGAGAATGTAGTACCTTTTAAGAGGGCGAGAGCTTTCGCCCGTGACACGATAAAAGAAGCGAAATGTGACTCCAAGCGTATGTAGGCACGCTTAATCGATTCCCGCCAACTTCGCAGGTTTGGGATCGGATCAAACCTATCTCTGGGCAGTTTTCATCCGTGCCATTTCCTGTGCGCACGCCGTGTGCTGTTGGCGGCCTTCAACAGGGTGTGGTCAAGTGGCGAATTCCCTCCGGCCTGGCGGGAAGCTGTTGTGATGCCTATTTTAAAACCGGGAAAGATTGGCATGGACCCTCTTCATTACCGACCCATTTCACTGACGTCATCGCTGTCCATGCTCATGGAAAGGATGGTAAACTTCGATTCACCTGGTATTTTTTATTTGGATTTGGTTTCACTTGGTCTGGTTTGATTTGAATTCACTTTGGAGAATCACGATATTTCTAGTAACTCGCAGTGCGGCTCTAGAAAAAATCAAAGTGCGGTGGACCACCTTTTAGCTTTGGACACTATGATTCGTAAGGCTTTCCGAGAGAAAGCACATATGGGGACAGTATTCTTTGACATTGAGGCCGCCTATGACACCACATGGCGTATTCTTCAAAAGCTTTTAAATATGTGGCCATGTGAGTACTTTTCTCCAAAGGTTTTTAGCCAAACAATATTTCCGTGTTCGCGTCGACAACGTCCACTCCGATAAGTACCAACAAATAAACGGTGTTCCCCAGGACGGCGTGCTAAGTATAGCACTGTTCGCAGTTACCATAAACGATATTTGTCATGTGCTCCCCCAGTCGGTCGCACGTCCCCTTTTTGTTGACGATTAACTATTTGGACCAGTGCAGCGAGGGCGCCAGCGATGGAGCGACGTCTCCAGCTGGCTGTGGACCGCGTGGAAAGGTGGAGCGACGTGAACGGGTTTCGTTTTTCAGATGACAAGACCGTTGCAACACATTTTTGTCGTCCCCTGCGATGCGATGGCCTGAGCATCCGTCTATATGGTCGCTCTATTCCAACAAAGGCCGTGGCCAGGTACCTTGGGATACACTTTGGCCGCCGCCTTACATATCATGCAATCTTACAACGTCCGCGATCGCTGCTTTAAATCTCTCAACATACTGAAGTGTGTGTCTCGCACGTCATATGGGGCAGACGGAAACACGCTTATGCTTTTATATCGTTCACTCGTCCGTTCCAAACTGGATTATGCATACTTTGTTTATGATGGGGCGTCTATATCCAGCAAGCGTGCTCTTGATACCGTCCACCATACTGCCGTTCGTATTGTTACTGGGGAGTTCGCATATCACCTTCTGTCAGCCTTTCAACGGAGGCACACGAGTCACCACTGTCAGCGAGGAGGAAAATGCTCGGCATACGTTATGCCTTGAAGCTGCCGGCAGTTCCCGTCACATCCGACATATTCTGAAGTATTTTCTCGGTTTGCTGTGAGTTCCCTTTGTCATGGGGTGCAGCAGCACGCTTTAACTTTTGGTTTCTGAGTGAGAGCCTTATTGCAAGAGGGCGAAATTTCTCTTCGAGGTGCAAAGCAAGTAAGCCACCTGGCTTCCTGTCCTTGACAAGTGACCATACCCTTCATAAACACCTCGCATACATAAATTAGGAAATAAGACGTCACACCACATCTAGTGAGATCCAGGACGCTTGAGCTTCTAGCATCTTATGAAGGATACACTCTGACGTACACGGACGGATCCAAAACCTCGGATGGCGTGGGTTGTGCTTTCGCCAGCGGCTCCGTCACTCGATCGTTCTCGTTACCGGTCCACGCGGCAGTTTTCACAGCGGAATTGATCGCGATTACTAAGGCGGTATGTTTCATAGAAGTTGGTGAAGAATCTTCGCACGCCATTTTTACAGATTCACTGAGCAGTCTCTCTGCACTGAAGTCTCTTTATCCAGCATGTCCCCTTATGCAGGACATGTTATCACCCCTGACGCAGCTGAATCGGGTTGGAAAGAGAGTTGCACTGTGCTGGATCCCCAGTCACGTCGGTATCGTGCGCAACGATTTGGCTGATGCCGCTGCCAAGCGAGCAACAGTGACACCATGCACCCGGTTTTTGCCGGTCCCTGCCAGAGATTTCTACCCGGCAGTCAAGTCCTTTCTCAAAAGAAAATTACAGCGCTGTTGGGACCAGATGGGCGGCAATAAGTTCAGGGCGATGAGAACCGAGTTGGGCTTGTGGTCGTCATGCTTTCGCAGTGTGCGGCGGGAAGAAGCAGCTGTATGCAGGTTGCGTATTGGACACACGTATGCCACCCATGGTCATCTGTTGCATGGAGCCGATAGGTCCCTATGGCATCGGTGTGGTGCCGTTTGCACTGTCCACCATGTCGTATCATGTGCGTGCCTCATCGAAGAACGACGACGTCATTTTGGACCGCAGGCCTCGTCCCTGATAATTAGCGGTGCGCTCGTTGACATCTCCTGCTTTCTTGAGTCCAAACAACTTTTTTCGATTTAAAAAAATGCTGGCTTTCAAGTCATTTTCACACCACACTAGTTCAGTAAAAGCATCGTTATGGGTGCAAAATGACCATTGGAGTCGACGAGCCCGAAAACGCCAATAACCAACAAAACGACACTTTGGTCACTCAGCGCCTTTCCCACGTGTCTCGGGACAAAACTATTTCACCGCCACCCATGCAGTCAAGTTAAAACAGCAGAATCGCAGACAGGTTTACTTCATACAGACTTCAATTGAAAGTCAGCATACAGTTTCATTACCCTATTTAAAACTAGTGTCCTCAGGTCACAACCTTCACCTTCAAAAAGAGAGGAACTAAACGGCCGACCAAACTTGACAACCCCATGCCCCAAGCCTATGACACCGATCAACACCGGACCTTCCCCATTCGATGTCGCTTGGTCGATAATCCACCGTTTCCAGAATACAGTGACCTTGAGTCAGGTCAAAGGTCATCCGAGTTACGAAAACCAGAAAGCAGGGCTGCGGACAACCTCATGCTCCGCGCCTATGGCACCGATCAGTATGAAACCTTAACCAATCGATGCACCATAGGCGATATCCTTTCCGGAACAAAGTGACCTTGGGTCAGGCCTAACGTCGCCAAAAATGCCCCAAACCACCAAAATTGGTTGCAAACAACCCTGCTCCCAGCCTACCACACCGACCAAACTGAAACCTTCTCCAATCGATGCGCTATAATCGGTTTTCTATGCTTTCCAGAATATGGTGACTTTCCCCTGACCCAAGCTCACCATATTCTGGAAAGGATAGGATATGGACTGTAGCACATCGATTGATGAATGCTCCTTGCTGAACGGCGCACAGGCTCGCATGGGTTTGTCTCCAACCATGTTTTCCGGTTTTCGGTATTTATGTTAACCTTTGACCTGACTCAGGATCACCGTATTCTGCAAAATACAAAAATCGACAGTGATGCATGGATTGAGAACGATTTCGTTCTGATTGGTGCCACAGGCCCGGTGCGTGATGTTGTCTGCAACCAATTTTGGTAGGTTTGGGCGTTTTTGGTGACCTTTGACCCGTCTTGAGATCACCATGTTCTGAAAAGTATGGGTTTTTGGCTAAGCGGCATCGAAGGGAGGTAGTTCTGGTTGCGATCAGTGTCACGGGCTTGGAACATGAGGCCGACAACGGGCTTGGTCGGCTGTTTAGTCCCTCCCTTCAAAAACCGTATAAACCACTTCCGGGCATAGCAGCCAAGTTCATACACGGAAAGCGCGCGACAGATCCTTTCAGAACCGTTACCAGAAGAAAGAGCACAAACATTTTCGTCAACCGTTCCGAAGCTGGTGACCTGAGGTCATCATCTTTACCTTCAACAACCATGTAAACCACTCTGGGGCACTGCAGTCAAGTCCCAAATCGAAAACTACTCTACTGATCTGCGCAAAAACTTTGTCAGAAGGTAGGGCATGCACGATTTAATCGCCCGCATATAACTGGTGATCTCTTGTCACCATCTTTCTCTTCAGTACGCGACCGAGTGCTCGGTTGAATACCCTTCTTGTCAATAGGATAGTGGGCCAATTTGACCACCGCTGAGATCTCAAAACTGAGGCTGGCTTGTGGTGTTCTTTAGTCATGATCTTCGGGTCAAATAAGGTCAAACAATGTCAACTTCAAATTGGGGTCCAAAGTGCCGCAAGACCTCCTGCAACCGCCTTGGACCTACGTGTCAGTTCTAAGTAGGTCTAGCTCTACTCTCGATAAAGGTTTTGAGAGGATCGGTCGAGCGGTTTTTCACCTTGAACGTGGGTGCAGTGCATTAAAGTGGCGCACGCAGCTTTTAAAAGTGGAGATGGCTACTTGAGATCACCAGTTTCTAAAAAGCTGATAAAATCGCACATTCTCTTTCTTCTGGCAAGGGTCTCGACAAGATCTGTTGAGCGGTTGCCGTCTTTGGACTTGGTTGCAATGCCCAGAAGTGGTGTATGCGGTTTTTGAAGGTGGAGATTGTGACTTGAGGTCACCAGTTTCAGAACAACTGGTCAGGGGCGGATAGGATTTCGCCAAGGGGGGGGGGCACGCAACATTGTGGCCCCCCCTACAGTTCGCCTCCCTAAAAAATGTCCTCGCGTTCGGTTCATTACATTTGAAGAAAAATGGCATGTAGCACACGTATAATATATATGTATATATATATATATGCATGTTATAAGTACAGAAACCCATCTTACTGCGCGCAGCCCTATAAAGCTAGGCATGCTACGTATGCATACACATAGAGTTCATTTATTTTCTACAGATCATATTAAGTCACGTAATTTGAGGCTGAGTGTTTTGGAACAACAGAGAAAATTAACTCGAGTTGACTTCTAACAACCATCGAAACCAAGCACGGACTTGATTCTTAGCTTATTTACGACTAGCCGGCTGGGCGATGTAGTCAGCTGGTGACCGATGAATAGTGCGGAATTATTCCTTTGTTATAAAGTATTACATAATATCCTAGCATTCAAAATATGTTAAGAACATGATGCACTAGTACAGTAAGTGTCACCCACTCAAAAGTCAATGATAATGACACATACGATGTCGGCGGCGCGTAAAATTGACTTAACAATTACGCGCAAAAATTCATCGGCGCATATCCAACTGCTGTTTTGAGGCGAAGGCGCCAAGGGCAAAAGAGACAGAACCTGAGCGATCATGGGTGCCGCAGGGGGCAAATAAAGCGGCTCCCGTCAACAGGTATAGGGTCATCAGAGCAAGCAAAAAGAACCCAAGACTAACGTGGTGGGCCCTAAGCGATCGGTAGTGCCCTACAGGCTGATTTGGTTGCCTAAGGCCCCGGCCGCAGCACAGAACCCTCAGAGCAAAGGGGAACTACCCAAGACCATAAATTAATGCCCCTGTGCGATGAAGAGTGCACGAACAGGTTAACAACACGAGCCTCGATAGGAGTGAAGAGTCCTCCACAAAGGAGACCAAAGGGAGAGAGACCTCGATTCAAAGTAGAGGGCCCCTGGGCATCGAGCGTCTCGGTGCCTTACCTTATAGGAGCTCCGGCAATGGCACAAGGCCCTCCAAGCAAGTGGAAAAACTCAAGGCTAATATGAAGGGCCCCGGAGCAACTGAGCGCACCCTGGCATTTGGGGCTCCGGAAAAAACGTATAAGCCTTTCGGGTGAGTGGGAAGAATCCGTGGAGGAAAACCTGCATCGGTCAAGAGTGCCCAAGCGCGGAAGCAGATAGCGTCCCAACAGCAGCGTTAGGCCCTCCAAGAGAATGCAAAGAGATGAAGGGCAACGCTGAAAGCTCCTTAGCGATCAGATTGACCCGGCAAGTTAATATATGGAACCAGGGCAACCAACAGCGTAATGCCTTTGGACAGCGCAATGAGCCCCAAAATTTCCCCAACCCACAGCTTCTCAATCAGCGAAGAATGAACGTCGTCTGCTTATGAACTCTTTACTTTTACTAGCAATTGTTCTTGGTCGTCCGTAGGGTCAATTTTGTTGTTTTTGTTGTCCCGCGGCCGTCTGCAGGACTGCGTCCGTTCGGCCAGTTATGGGCCCCTTCGGAGCCTTTAGATCCCCTCGGCATTGTTCCAGCGAGACGCTGCTCCCGTGCCTCCCCCCCCCCCCCCCTTCTGCATGCGCCACCGGCCCGAGCAGCTTGATAGATGGAGCCCGCTCAGAACATAGGGTCATCCATTCAGATACGAAGTGCTCATGACACATGGTGTAGGGCTCCGAGTGATCGAGTGTTTCCGAGCAGGTTGATATATAGTGTCCCCATCAAGAGCGTAGGGCCCTCCATTCAAATAGTAAGCACCCAAGACCCTGTAGAGGGCCCTTAATGATCGAGTGTGCCCGAGCAGGTTAACAGATGAGGCTCCCAACCAGAACGTAGGACCCTCCATTGCAACAGGATGTTCTCAAGACCCGATTTGGGGTGCCCCTTAATGATCGAGTGTGCCAGAACAGGTAAACATATAGGGTCCCCGTCAACAGCGTAGTGCCCTCCATTTAAGTAAGAAGTACCCAAGACCCAATGAAGAGGCCTCCGAATGACCGAGTGTGGCCGAGCACGTTAACAGATCGGGCTCCCAACAAGAGCGTAGGACCCTCCATTCAAATGGAAAGTGCTCAAGACCCTATGTAAATGGCCTCTGAGCGATGGAATGTGCTCGAGCAGCTCATCAGAATGGGCCCGGCAAGAGTGTAAGGCACTCCATTCAAATAAGAAGCACCCAGAACCCAGTGCGAAGGGCCCCCGAAAGATGAAGTGTACCCGAGAAGATTATCAGATGGCCCCGACAGGAGTAGGACCCTAAATCCAAACATCAATGGGCCCTATGCAGGGCCCCCGAACAGTCCAGCGTGGCCTAGGTGGTGAACATATAGGTGGGGCTCTCCATTCAGGTAGGAAGTGCCTAGGATGGGATGGGTGGGAGAAGTGTATTATGGGACCCTCCATTGGGCAGTAAATGCCCAAGACACAATGTGGAGGGTCCTCGAATAATCAGGTACGCCCAAGAAGGTTAACAGATAGGGCCCTGCTAAGAGCGCAGGGCCTTTTGTTCAAATATGGAATACCCACGACGCGATGTAGAGGGCCCCGAATGATCGAGTGTGCCAGAGCAGTTTAACAGATAGGGCCCCCGGAAACAGCGGAGGGCCCTCCCTCCATCGAAATAGGAAGTACTCAAAACCAGATGTAAAGTTTCCCCAACGATCGAATGGGCCCTGGCATCTTATGAGAAGGGGCCCCGAGAAGAGCGTAGGACCCTCCATTTAAATAAGTACCAGTGTGAACCGCCCAGAAAAATGACGTGACCCGAGCAGGTTATCAAATGACCTCGATAGGCGCGCTGGGCCCTGAATTCAAACACCAAGACTCAATCTACAGGGTCCCAACATTCCAGTGCGACCGAGCAGGCGAACAGAGGGGCCCTCGACAAGTGCGCAAGACCCCTATTCAAATCGAACATGCCCAAGATCCAATAAAAAGGGTTCCAAACGTTCGAATGTGGCCGAGTAGGTTATCAGATAGGCCCCTCACAAGAGCGCAGCCCCTCCAACTCAGATAACAAGTACTTAAGACCTAGTGTGGAGGGCCCCCGAACGACCGAGTGTGCCCAAGCAGGCTATCAGATTGTCCCAGACAAAAGTGCAGGACTCTGATTAAGTGACAGGGAGTTGGAAGCACCCTAGGCTAATGCAGAGGGCCCCTGGGCATATTGGGAGAGTGTCGTTAGGCTAACCGAGACCCACGTAAAGGGCTCCTAAGTAACCGAGAGTACCCCGGCAGGTTAAGATATGGGGCCCCAGCTGTAGTCCACCGAACCTTTCTGGCGAATTGAAAGAATCCATGGAAGGGCCCTTGACTGGCAAGAGTGTCCCGGCACGCTAGCAGGGAAGGCCCAGCAGCAGTGCAGGTCTCTCCGAGTAAATGCAAAGAAATCAGGGGCAGCGTGGAGGGCCCCGTGATTATCAGAATAGCCCTGCAAACGGGCATATAGGTCCCCCAGAAACAGTATAGGGTCTTAAGACAGTGTAATGATGTTTATAATTCCCAACTCGCATCTTTTTCAATCATTGAATATTTTTACCTCTCGTGGGCCCTTCATTCTCGTTTGCAACTGTTCTTGGTCGCCTGTAAATCCAGAAATGTCTAAGTTTGTTGCCTTTGATGTCAAAAAACCGCACCTGTTTGGCCTGCTATGGGCCCCTTTGGAGCCAGTGGGCCCCTTCGGGGCCTAAGGGGGACATGGCCTCGTGCCCCCTCCCCTCTGGATCCGTCCCCGCGACTGATGAATTCGTATATGTTAAAGGTTTAGAAAAAGAAAACAGTGTAACGGTTTCCGTGTTTGGACTTGGCTGCAATGTCTTGAAGTGGTGTATGCGGATTTTGAAGGTGACGGTGTTGACCTGAGGTCACCAGGTACAGACTTAGTTATCAAACAGCTACCTGGCTTTCGACTGGTATTTATTTGAAGAAACTCCATCCAGCGGTTCTGTAGCTTTGACGTGGCAGCATGGTTGGCGGCGAAAAAGTGTTGTCCCCATGCCCCCGCATTACTGCATTCTGGATAGCCATTTAATGACGTCATCATTGGAATAAGTCATATGGCACCAATACCACGATGCGTGAAAGCGCTGTTTTTGCAGGCTGGTTTAAGCATAAATGTTTCCACAGCTCTAATTTTTAAGACTTAGCACATTTGATGAAGGATTTTCTGCTGGGAAATGACGTTGGTCTGCACTAGAGCAACACAACTATTGCTGAAATGCACTGCCAGTGTGCCCCCGACGGAGAGATGGGGTAACCCATTCACCCATTCACCCATTCGCTAGTGGTCTATCCCGGATAACTCTAGCTTGAAGTGCTTAGAAACAGTTTGTGTAAAAGAGAACAACATACGTCAGCAACAACATAGGGTGGAGGTTAGAAATGACGGCCCAGACGGGCTTGCAGCACCCTGGGATGCGCATTGAAAAACTGGAATGCACATCCTGTGGGCTTAGGAGGGGGGTTGCCGGGGTGGATGCAGGGCTGGCTTGCCCTAATGGGGGCAGTGAGGGGTGGACCTCGGGAAGCGTAAATGCAGAGCGCCACTTCAGCTCAAGATAGCAGATTTCCCTGTAAAATGAGACGATTTGTGGCAAGTTTGGCAAATTCTGCCAGTAAAAGAGCGGTGGCCCATATGTCAGCTTGGAAATAGTCTTGGGGATATATAAGGGTGGTCGGGTATTATTCCTTGCGTACCTTTTTCACCTAACCCACACGACATAATGGGTCTGCAAGTTAACCAACGACTAGAAAGATCATTGTCAAAACAGCGAAAATTTTTGCGAATTGCCCTCCTCACATTACTGCGATTTAACATTTCACTCCATTTGGGTACCGCGGTTCGACGATAAATGAACAATTGTTGACATTTATAAATTTATTGTCAATTTTACACATAATGTCCATTTGCTTACGAATAATTATGCATTTCACAGAGAGGCATCACATGTAAATGTTCAAGCAGGTTGACTACGACTTATATGGCGCAGGCACTTAAGTTAGAGAACGTGATTTAGTGGGATCTATTTTTGGAAGCGGATCGTAGTACTGAGTTGCCCTTATAAGGTTTTGATACAAAATGTACATTATCTATTCATATAACACTGAAATAAAAATCTAGAACAGGACGGGTAGCCAGTTCATCGGCGAAATCTTCGTTCGTAATCATGTTACCAGTATGTACCAACCTTCGCGTAGTATCAGCCAAAAACCATACTACGGGCTACGAAATTTTAGTCCCATGGCGACATGACGTCTGCGTACTCTTCTCTAGTAGCCCTGTGTTATCACGCTTGTTCAGCTGGAACACGGGCATGGGCCTTGAATATCGTCTGATCATGTCGCCCTAATTTTCATCTGCCCCTCCCCATCCCAGTGTTGGGCTAGGCCAACCCACTGCGTGTTTGTTCAGCGTGGCTGTCACTGCTTCATCACTTCTCACTTCTTTGAACAAACGTTTCCAGAGCCTTTTAAAAAGGCTTTTATATTTGTATAATACAACTAGTTACAAATACCGCATCTGAGACAAATACGAAGCCAAGCGCTTCTTTCAAATCGGTGCACTTGGGAGGGCATACATCTGTTATGACCCTTATATGGTTACTATCTGACTTGAGTTTTCGCAAACCAATCCAATTTGGTCCAAACTCACCTTACATCCCATTTTATCTCGTATCACCTATTGATGCATTCGTTTCACCTGGCTCTATTAGGCCATATTGTTCTTGTAATCGTTGCGAGGCGCTTTATGGTCAAATACGCCTGAGTTTTGAGTGCGAAAGTTTCATTCGCAGCAGTTCTTGTGCGTCGCAGTTGTATCGTGCGAAAGGTTTGTACGTCAAGTGTGATGCACAATTTGCCTCATGGAACTGCTGTGTGCAAGTTACGGCTAGATGTCTTTTTCCGGAAGAAGTGATGTGCGGGGGTTTTGCCAGTTGCATTTTTCCATGTAGGTGCGACATTATGTAGGAGTCCGGGCCGTTAAAATTTTTGCGGGTGCGAGTTCCATATTATTTTCTGGCCGTGGAAGCTTTGTTGCGTGTATGTGGTGTTGTAGCTATTTTGTCGTCAGGAAAATTCTGCTGTAGCGTGGTGTCGTGAAACTTCTCTGGCTAATGCACTGAACGCTCTCGTTTCACAAGCTTCTACTCCATGTCCTCAAACGCATTCGAGTCTGCAAATGTGTATTTTGGAAAACAGATATAATTAATTTCCGGCTGCTGCCCTTCCTAGGCGTCTCACACGAACAATTCAAGCACGTAGAGATAAAATCATTATGACAACCGTATGACATGGGCAATTGATGGGCGGTCAAAGCGGTTGCAGAACACTCATCCGACGTACTTGTGGGCCGGTCTGGCGTTCTTGAAGTCGTCTTCCGCTTCAGGGGCTTGTGACCCCAGGTTGAGGTACGGAGGAGTACGAGCTCTCCGGGGGACGCTGCTCACTACTTCCCCTTCAGCGTCCTCACGCAGATGTTGTTGCACGGCCCTCTACAACAGTACGTCCTCTTGCCATTGGTTTTGATTATGCATCCTACGTGGCTGTGACACTGGTGGAGGGGCGGATACACCGCGGGGCAGGGAACCGGACCTGTTGGGTTGCCCGGACATGGCCTGATGCGAGGTTTGGCGGCGCTGACTGCAGACAGCCCCAGCAGGCACAAGCACAGCAGATGCCACTTCATGGCGACTCTTTGTCCTCGGCCAGTGTGGGCGCGCTTTATACCGGCTGTTGTCGTCAGCCATCAGCGCTGTCAGGCAAGTGACATGTGGCGCAGTGCGCTGACTGGGCGAGATTGACCTTTCCGCCTGGGGAGGGGACGGCGACACTGACCTTTCCGCCACATCGACGCCAGCTGCATGTCTAATGCAAGGCATGAAGGGCACTGGGGTGGCTTTGACTTACTAGCGGGCAGGCATCAACACGGAACAGGACCAGGTGTGAAGATTTATTGGTTGGGGGAAGGTGAGCGTGGGACGGTACGTTTTGATCCGATTAAACTCCATTATTGTCAAGCAGCACAGCATTTCAATTCGCAGTTGGGATGATGCTTTGTTATATGAATGAAATATGGACAAGGTGTTTTCATGAGACTGGTAGATTGCCCGAAGGTAGGGAATAATGGTGCATGCGCCCCAAAATACTTCCGAAAATTTCATTGCATTCCTATAGAATGAACTACATTGCATCGTAGTGAAATGGATAACGTGCCACAGACGTCACAAATAAGTTTTCACTATTACAGATTGGGTTAGTTGATGGGCTGGTAACTAGGCTTGGCTAAGTCTCAGTGTATTCAGCGTCTGTGTAGTGTAAAAGTATACGCACGTCGTCTGACCGAGTAATATGAGACGGCATTGGTTTGCGTAGCGATTTCATGTCCGGCAAAAGAGTGGAAGCACGCAAAAAAGTGACTCCCGTCAACAAGTATAGGGTCATCAGAGCAAGCAAAAATAACCCGAGACTGACGTGGTGGGCACCTAAACGATCGGTAGTGCCTCGACAGCCTGACCAATGAAGCCCCGGTCATAGCACAGAACCCTCCGAGCAAAGGGAAATTATTTAAGACTATAAATTAATACCCCTTTGCGATGAAAAGTGACAGTGTGAGGTGAAGATACACGTGCCAGGCCACGCGTATCGCATTATGCCTGAAAGCCTGCCCAGCCAATAAACTCCCATCGTTCTGCACTGAACGTGTATGCAACAATCACGAAATCCATCAACTCACTCTGAACCATTTTTATTCTGATCATAAATTTTCGGCCGCCGGGCCCGCATTTCCAGTGGATGGATGGATGGAGTGCTGGTCTCTCGCGCGGTAAGCCCGGGTTTGAATCTCAACGACGGCCGCTGTCTGCCATCTCGCTTCACTTCTAAGCGGAATGCATTTTAAATAAGGATTTTCATATCGGACAGCACCGTAGTTTCTAATGCTAGGGGGAGGGAGTCCACACCCTGCGGAGATGTTGAGGACCCCGTGAAGGTTCACCGTAAATCTGAGTGTGACACACTGAATAGCCAGTGGAAATGACGCGTACGAGTGAGCGGTCGTGGGTGCCGCAGGAGACCAACACAGTGGCCCCCGTCAACAAGTGTAGGGTCCTCAGAGCAAGCAAGCAAAAAACAAAAAAATCAGACCAACGTGGTGGGCCATAAACGATTGGTATTGCCATACAGGCTGACACATAAGGCCCCGGCCATAGCACAGAACCCTCAGAGCAAAGGGGAACTACCCAAGACCATAAATTAATAGCCCTGTGCGATAAAGAGTGCACGAACAGGTTAACAACACGAGCCTCGATAGGAGTAAAGAGTCCTCCGCAAATAAGACCAAAGGGAGAGAGACCTCGATTCAAAGTAGAGGGCCCCTGAGCATCGAGTGTCTCGGCGCCTTACCTTATAAGAGCTCCAGGAACGACACAAGGCCCTCCAAGCAAGTGGAAAAACCCGAGACTAATATGAAGGGCCCCGGAGCAACTGAGCGCACCCTGGCATTTGGGGCTCCGGAAAAAGCGCTTAGAGCCTTTCGGGCGAATGGGAAGAATCCGTGGAGGAAAACCTGCATCAGTCAAGAGTGCCCAGGCGCGGAAGCAGATAACCTCCCAACAGCAGCGTTAGGCCCTACAGGAGAATGCAAAGAGATCAAGGGCAACGTTGAAAGCTCCTTAGCGATCAGATTGACCCGGCAAGTTAATATATAGAGCCAGGGCAATCAACAGCGTAATACCTCTGGACAGCGCAATGAGCCCCAAAATTACCCCAAGCCACAGCTTCTCAATCAGCGAGAATGAACGTCGTTTGCTTATGAACTCTTTACTTTTACCAACAATTGTTCTTGGTCGTCTGCAGGTCCACATTTGTTGTTTTTGTTGTCCTGCGGCCGTCTGCAGGACTGCGTCCGTTCGGCCAGTTATGGGCCCCTTCGGAGCCTTTAGACCCCCTCGGCATTGTTCCAGCGAGACATGCTCCCGTGCCTCCCCCCCCCCCCCCTTTTGCATGCGCCACCGGCCCGAGCAGCTTGATAGATGGAGCCCGCTCAGAACATAAGGTCATCCATTCAGATACGAAGTGCTCATGACACATGGTGTACGGCTCCGAGTGATCGAGTGTGTCCGAGCAGGTTGATTTATAGTGTCCCCATCAAGAGCGTAGGGCCCTCCATTCAAATAGTAAGCACCCAAGACCCTGTAGAGGGCCCTTAATGATCGAGTGTGCCCGAGCAGGTTAACAGATGAGGCTCCCAACCAGAACGTAGGACCCTCCATTGCAACAGGATGTTCTCAAGACCCGATTTGGGGTGCCCCTTAATGATCGAGTGTGCCAGAACAGGTAAACATATAGGGTCCCCGTCAACAGCGTAGTGCCCTCCATTTAAGTAAGAAGTACCCAAGACCCAATGAAGAGGCCTCCGAATGACCGAGTGTGGCCGAGCACGTTAACAGATCGGGCTCCCAACAAGAGCGTAGGACCCTCCATTCAAATGGAAAGTGCTCAAGACCCTATGTAAATGGCCTCTGAGCGATGGAATGTGCTCGAGCAGCTCATCAGAATGGGCCCGGCAAGAGTGTAAGGCACTCCATTCAAATAAGAAGCACCCAGAACCCAGTGCGAAGGGCCCCCGAAAGATGAAGTGTACCCGAGAAGATTATCAGATGGCCCCGACAGGAGTAGGACCCTAAATCCAAACATCAATGGGCCCTATGCAGGGCCCCCGAACAGTCCAGCGTGGCCTAGGTGGTGAACATATAGGTGGGGCTCTCCATTCAGGTAGGAAGTGCCTAGGATGGGATGGGTGGGAGAAGTGTATTATGGGACCCTCCATTGGGCAGTAAATGCCCAAGACACAATGTGGAGGGTCCTCGAATAATCAGGTACGCCCAAGAAGGTTAACAGATAGGGCCCTGCTAAGAGCGCAGGGCCTTTTGTTCAAATATGGAATACCCACGACGCGATGTAGAGGGCCCCGAATGATCGAGTGTGCCAGAGCAGTTTAACAGATAGGGCCCCCGGAAACAGCGGAGGGCCCTCCCTCCATCGAAATAGGAAGTACTCAAAACCAGATGTAAAGTTTCCCCAACGATCGAATGGGCCCTGGCATCTTATGAGAAGGGGCCCCGAGAAGAGCGTAGGACCCTCCATTTAAATAAGTACCAGTGTGAACCGCCCAGAAAAATGACGTGACCCGAGCAGGTTATCAAATGACCTCGATAGGCGCGCTGGGCCCTGAATTCAAACACCAAGACTCAATCTACAGGGTCCCAACATTCCAGTGCGACCGAGCAGGCGAACAGAGGGGCCCTCGACAAGTGCGCAAGACCCCTATTCAAATCGAACATGCCCAAGATCCAATAAAAAGGGTTCCAAACGTTCGAATGTGGCCGAGTAGGTTATCAGATAGGCCCCTCACAAGAGCGCAGCCCCTCCAACTCAGATAACAAGTACTTAAGACCTAGTGTGGAGGGCCCCCGAACGACCGAGTGTGCCCAAGCAGGCTATCAGATTGTCCCAGACAAAAGTGCAGGACTCTGATTAAGTGACAGGGAGTTGGAAGCACCCTAGGCTAATGCAGAGGGCCCCTGGGCATATTGGGAGAGTGTCGTTAGGCTAACCGAGACCCACGTAAAGGGCTCCTAAGTAACCGAGAGTACCCCGGCAGGTTAAGATATGGGGCCCCAGCTGTAGTCCACCGAACCTTTCTGGCGAATTGAAAGAATCCATGGAAGGGCCCTTGACTGGCAAGAGTGTCCCGGCACGCTAGCAGGGAAGGCCCAGCAGCAGTGCAGGTCTCTCCGAGTAAATGCAAAGAAATCAGGGGCAGCGTGGAGGGCCCCGTGATTATCAGAATAGCCCTGCAAACGGGCATATAGGTCCCCCAGAAACAGTATAGGGTCTTAAGACAGTGTAATGATGTTTATAATTCCCAACTCGCATCTTTTTCAATCATTGAATATTTTTACCTCTCGTGGGCCCTTCATTCTCGTTTGCAACTGTTCTTGGTCGCCTGTAAATCCAGAAATGTCTAAGTTTGTTGCCTTTGATGTCAAAAAACCGCACCTGTTTGGCCTGCTATGGGCCCCTTTGGAGCCAGTGGGCCCCTTCGGGGCCTAAGGGGGACATGGCCTCGTGCCCCCTCCCCTCTGGATCCGTCCCCGCGACTGATGAATTCGTATATGTTAAAGGTTTAGAAAAAGAAAACAGTGTAACGGTTTCCGTGTTTGGACTTGGCTGCAATGTCTTGAAGTGGTGTATGCGGATTTTGAAGGTGACGGTGTTGACCTGAGGTCACCAGGTACAGACTTAGTTATCAAACAGCTACCTGGCTTTCGACTGGTATTTATTTGAAGAAACTCCATCCAGCGGTTCTGTAGCTTTGACGTGGCAGCATGGTTGGCGGCGAAAAAGTGTTGTCCCCATGCCCCCGCATTACTGCATTCTGGATAGCCATTTAATGACGTCATCATTGGAATAAGTCATATGGCACCAATACCACGATGCGTGAAAGCGCTGTTTTTGCAGGCTGGTTTAAGCATAAATGTTTCCACAGCTCTAATTTTTAAGACTTAGCACATTTGATGAAGGATTTTCTGCTGGGAAATGACGTTGGTCTGCACTAGAGCAACACAACTATTGCTGAAATGCACTGCCAGTGTGCCCCCGACGGAGAGATGGGGTAACCCATTCACCCATTCACCCATTCGCTAGTGGTCTATCCCGGATAACTCTAGCTTGAAGTGCTTAGAAACAGTTTGTGTAAAAGAGAACAACATACGTCAGCAACAACATAGGGTGGAGATTAGAAATGACGGCCCAGACGGGCTTGCAGCACCCTGGGATGCGCATTGAAAAACTGGAATGCACATCCTGTGGGCTTAGGAGGGGGGTTGCCGGGGTGGATGCAGGGCTGGCTTGCCCTAATGGGGGCAGTGAGGGGTGGACCTCGGGAAGCGTAAATGCAGAGCGCCACTTCAGCTCAAGATAGCAGATTTCCCTGTAAAATGAGACGATTTGTGGCAAGTTTGGCAAATTCTGCCAGTAAAAGAGCGGTGGCCCATATGTCAGCTTGGAAATAGTCTTGGGGATATATAAGGGTGGTCGGGTATTATTCCTTGCGTACCTTTTTCACCTAACCCACACGACATAATGGGTCTGCAAGTTAACCAACGACTAGAAAGATCATTGTCAAAACAGCGAAAATTTTTGCGAATTGCCCTCCTCACATTACTGCGATTTAACATTTCACTCCATTTGGGTACCGCGGTTCGACGATAAATGAACAATTGTTGACATTTATAAATTTATTGTCAATTTTACACATAATGTCCATTTGCTTACGAATAATTATGCATTTCACAGAGAGGCATCACATGTAAATATTCAAGCAGGTTGACTACGACTTATATGGCGCAGGCACTTAAGTTAGAGAACGCGATTTAGTAGGATCTATTTTTGGAAGCGGATCGTAGTACTGAGTTGCCCTTATAAGGTTTTGATACAAAATGTACATTATCTATTCATATAACACTGAAATAAAAATCTAGAACAGGACGGGTAGCCAGTTCATCGGCGAAATCTTCGTTCGTAATCATGTTACCAGTATGTACCAACCTTCGCGTAGTATCAGCCAAAAACCATACTACGGGCTACGAAATTTTAGTCCCATGGCGACATGACGTCTGCGTACTCTTCTCTAGTAGCCCTGTGTTATCACGCTTGTTCAGCTGGAACACGGGCATGGGCCTTGAATATCGTCTGATCATGTCGCCCTAATTTTCATCTGCCCCTCCCCATCCCAGTGTTGGGCTAGGCCAACCCACTGCGTGTTTGTTCAGCGTGGCTGTCACTGCTTCATCACTTCTCACTTCTTTGAACAAACGTTTCCAGAGCCTTTTAAAAAGGCTTTTATATTTGTATAATACAACTAGTTACAAATACCGCATCTGAGACAAATACGAAGCCAAGCGCTTCTTTCAAATCGGTGCACTTGGGAGGGCATACATCTGTTATGACCCTTATATGGTTACTATCTGACTTGAGTTTTCGCAAACCAATCCAATTTGGTCCAAACTCACCTTACATCCCATTTTATCTCGTATCACCTATTGATGCATTCGTTTCACCTGGCTCTATTAGGCCATATTGTTCTTGTAATCGTTGCGAGGCGCTTTATGGTCAAATACGCCTGAGTTTTGAGTGCGAAAGTTTCATTCGCAGCAGTTCTTGTGCGTCGCAGTTGTATCGTGCGAAAGGTTTGTACGTCAAGTGTGATGCACAATTTGCCTCATGGAACTGCTGTGCAAGTTACGGCTAGATGTCTTTTTCCGGAAGAAGTGATGTGCGGGGGTTTTGCCAGTTGCAATTTGCCATGTAGGTGCGACGTTATGTAGGAGCACAGGCCGTTAAAATTTTTGCGGGTGCGAGTTCCATATTATTTTCTGGCCGTGGAAGCTTTGTTGCATGTGTGTGGTGTTGTAGCTATTTTGTCGTCAGGAAAATTCTGCTGTAGCGTGGTGTCGTGAAACTTCTCTGGCTAATGCACTGAACGCTCTCGTTTCACAAGCTTCTACTCCATGTCCTCAAACGCACTCGAGTCTGTAAATGTGTATTTTGGAAAACAGATATAATTAATTTCCGGCTGCTGCCCTTCCTAGGCGTCCCACATGAACAATTCAAGCACGTACAGATAAAATCATTATGACAACCGTATGACATGGGCAATTGATGGGCGGTCAAAGCGGTTGCAGAACACTCATCCGGCGTACTTGTGGGCCGGTCTGGCGTTCTTGAAGTCGTCTTCCGCTTCAGGGGCTTGTGACCCCAGGTTGAGGTACGGAGGAGTACGAGCTCTCCGGGGGACGCTGCTCACTACTTCCCCTTCAGCGTCCTCACGCAGATGTTGTTGCACGACCCTCTACAACAGTACGTCCTCTTGCCATTGGTTTTGATTATGCATCTTACGTGGTTGTGACACTGGTGGAGGGGCGGATACACCGCGGGGCAGAAGACCGGACCTGTTGGGTTGCCCGGACATGGCCTGATGCGATATTTGACGGCGTTGACTGCAGACAGCCCCAGCAGGCACAAGCACAGCAGATGCCACTTCATGGCGACTCTTTGTCCTCGGCCAGTGTGGGCGCGCTTTATACCGACGGGCCGGCTGTTGTCGTCAGCCATCAGCGCTGTCAGGCAAGTGACATGTGGCGCAGTGCGCTGACTGGGCGAGATTGACCTTTCCGCCTGGGGAGGGGACGGCGACACTGACCTTTCCGCCACATCGACGCCAGCTGCATGTCTAATGCAAGGCATGAAGGGCACTGGGGTAGCTTTGACTCACTAGCGGGCAGGCATCAACACGGAACAGGACCAGGTGTGAAGATTTATTGGTTGGGGGAAGGTGAGCGTGGGACGGTACGTTTTGATCCGATTAAACTCCATTATTGTCAAGCAGCACAGCATTTCAATTCGCAGTTGGGATGATACTTTGTTATATGAATGAAATATGGACAAGGTGTTTTCATGAGACTGGAAGGTTGCCCGAAGGTAGCGAATAATGGTGCATGCGCCCCAACATACTTACGAAAATTGCATTGCATTGCTATAGAATGAACAACATTGCATCGTAGTGAAATGGATAACGTGTCACAGACGTCACAAAAAAGTTTTCACTATTACAGATTGGGTTAGTTGATGGGCTAGTAACTAGGCTTGGCTAAGTCTCAGTGTATTCAGCGTCTGTGTAGTGTAAAAGTATACGCACGTCGTCTGACCGAGTAATATGCGACAGCATTGGTTTGCCCAGCGATTTCATGCCCGGCAACACAGCGGAATCACGGTTTCTTGAGCTGAGGTTTTGCCAGAATGTCAGCTGTTACTAGTACCAATCAGCTGTTGGGCCTGCCTTGCCTTGACGTCAGCCTGAAGTAACTGATCCTGAGCGCAGCGAGAGGCTGCTCTTTCCGCCCCGCACACCTGTTGGCAGGGGCGCAGCCAGAGTCTTGGCAAGGGGGGAGAGGAGCACGGGGTTGGCAGAGTCCCCCCGAAATCGCCGGATATGGCCCATTCGTTATTCACATGTTTTTCTTAGACCTTATATATTAGGGTATATTACTATATATATATATATATATATATATATATATATATATATATATATATATATATTACTGGAATATTGGCCAGAGGCTATCTCGAGATAATTTCTACCTTATGTCTGCAGTAACTGACAAAATCAGGCCTTAAATGACCGCATGGAATAAGCCACCGGCGCGCTTCATTTTAAAATGGTCAAGTGGACTGTTTTAAGCCAATAGCGCTCATAAATTTTGTCAGAGTTTTTATCTGGGTTGTACAGCGTGGATGTAGGAACAGGGGGGGGGGGGGGGGTGGCAGGGGGCCTTGGCTCCCCACTTTTCATGGTGGGGGGAGGGGCAGAAGTGTTAACTGCCCCTCCCCCGCTTTTCAATTTGAGGTTGTGTTTAGCCTACTTTTCACCACATTAAACGAACATGCCGATTTACCTAGTTCACCAGCCATCTTCCTCAAGAAGCGTCATCTTTTTCTTCCTTCAGTGAGTCCCCCAGTTCTCTGAAGAACACATAAAAACATGGAACTGAAGTCCATGCGGCAATTATTTGACCACCTGCGGCGGTCAGGGATGTTGTTGCGTCATTAAGAGTCCCTATGCTGGCCCGGAGCCAACTGCGTGGGTCAGAAGGCCTCTCGTGTCAGGGAGGAGAACAATGTGATACGATGCATTCTACTAATGGCCTTCGGGTCGACCAGGAAGTCTCGTCCCGTGTCGCCAGCATGACAGCCAGAAGACAGTTCGTGATGGGCTGGAATGGTCCTTCAGCCCTTAACCGGAAACGGTGGTGTGCCCCTGGTGTTCTACTCAAAGGAGATAAGGGGTGTCCCATTGCCCGGAAGGAAATAAGGGGTCTTATTTTTGTTGAATGGGGTGGGGGTCTCCTTATTATTGAACAGAGTGGGCTGAAATAAGCTTAAAGTAAACGGACAAGGCCACCCAATGTTTGTCTGAGGTGGTAATTTTTTTCAGAATGGATAAGTCAAACAATTTACATCAAAAGGTTTAAACAAAAATATGCGTGGCACTCGTAACTTTCGGTTTCGATTAGATGGACATTACATTACTTTTGTTTCGTCTTTCAAATTTATCGGTGTTGTACTTGACGCAAGATTATAAATGCGAGAACACGTGAAATATGTTCGCTCCTAATATATAAAGAGACTAAATTTTGTAGATGCATATCCAGGTCGCGATACGGTGCCGACCGCCAAACGCTATTACTTCTGTACAAGCCCTTAGTTCTCCCCATCATCGAATACAACTCCGTGGTATATGCGGGAGGAATCCAACATGCTGTTCAACCTCTATCCACCATACAAATATGTTATTGCGAATTACACAAGGATTTACGCACACTTTCCCATTTTCAGCTCTTAAGGTTGACGCCCACGTGATGCCTCTGGCTCTCCGACGAATGGAACAAACGTTGCGATACATATCGAAAATGCGACAGAATTCCGATCACCCAGCATTTAAATCTATAAATGTCTTACCTCGCATTCGCCACAGCTACATAGTGCCGGCGCAACGCCGACCAGGACTGACCACAGCATCTCGAACCACCGTCCACTGCACCACTCTTCATTTTGTTTTACCGCCTCCTTCCGTGCCACCGGCTTTGATAGTGCCACCATGGCAGTTAAACCCCGGGAAAGCTTTTTTCGTTTAGACGATCCCAAACGTTTTGTGACAACAACTTATGTTCGCCAGCTGTTCATCGTTTGACTGCCAATAACCCAAATAGTTGTTTTATTTGCACCGATGGCCCCAAGGCCAATGACCACACCAGATGTGCAGTAGCTTGCACTGAACATTATCGTAAAAATTGTCGGTTACCAGATGACACTTCAGTTGATTTGGCTGAACCACTTGCTCTTCCCCTTGCGTTACAACATATTCAACAGCACACCCATGCAACGAAGACAACATTGATCCGCTCTGATTCTAAGACGGCTGCACGATCACTTTACCCAGACTTCATCCACCACCTCCTTGTTAGCATCACCAATCTCTATCATATATCATACCCAGGGCATGAACATCAAATTCTGGTGGGCCCCAGGAAATAGAGGTGCCACAGGGAATGAGCGGGCTGACCAACTAGTCAAGGAAGCGTTGACAGCCCCTCACATTACAGAGATTCTCGTTGATCATGCATTTACGAAATCTCCGATCCATTCGACAAAACACACTGACAAACATTTTTGGCTTGGACTATGGACCGATGCAGCCAGAACACAATTTCATGATTTTGAACCAGACATTTACCCTTGGCCATCAGCACACCGTGAAGACCGTTGAGAGGAGAAGGTGTTGGTCCGTCTAAGAGACGCACACACTACTCTCACACATAGCTACACGTACTTACGTCAGCCTTGTCCCGAATGTCAGCCGTGCCATCACCCACTTTCGGTTAAACATCTGATTATTCAGTGCACCAAATATCAACAACAACGTGCTGATTTAAAGACCTCTCGTCGGCACAATGTTGATTAAAAAAAAATGTTTATGGAGAGGACCATTCTCAATTGCTTGACTTGCTTTCCTCAGACTTATCGACTTGCTTAACGCAATGTAAAAACCAATAAGGAACGTGTCATCTTTTCTCTTTTCACATAATTACCTTGTTTTTTCCAAATAATGCATTCCAGGTGTAAAATGGCCCGAACAGGCGAAACGCCTCAAATAAACAAAATATACAATGGAAATGATCGCAACACTTCATCAGACATCGTCAACCCACTCACTGGCTGCGCCCGATTGGCTAGACAACTTCTGGTAGAAGCGGTTGCTCCTGTTGCGGCTTTCTGCCAAGGAGTCTTTTCTTCTCATCGTCATTTTCGTTGCTTTTTTCTTCGCGCCTGTTCTAAAACACATATCTTCCATTTAAGTTTAGTGTTCTCTTCCCGCTGACCCACAATGGAGAAGCGTGGAAAGCGCAAGAAGGACGACACCGACACGGATTGGAACCCGGCCTCCAACATTGATGCGCACTGGAACACTGACAACGGAAGTGCTGCCGGCCCCACTTTGGCCGCAGCATCGCCTGATGACTCTCGCGCGCCCAGGCACTGATCATTGGTACGCAAACTTTCACCACTGTGGCTGGACAGCAGCCGTCTCCGTCCAACGCCCCCGGTTCCGACCCTCGTTCGTCTTTGACCACTCCGGTGCCTGCTCACACTGATGCTGATCCTCACTCGACAATGATCAGTATTCGCCTGCCCTCTGAACCAATTCTGGATCCTCTCGGCTCGTACGTTGTCGTCCAGCCTTGTGATGACAATGTGTCGTTTCGAAAGACCAACGTTTTCTGATCATCAAAGCACATTCAGGCTATCTGCGGCTCATACGACCTGAAAATCGAAGCACCGGCAAGCTGATCACTCATCATTAAAACAACCAATCACGCACAGACCAGGCGTCTTCTCAACACAACGGAATCACGTGGCAAGCATGTAAAAGTGCCTCCTCGTCACGCCCCGAAACACCACAAAAGGTACCATCTCCGCGCCTGAGCTCCGTTTCATGACAGAGGAGAAGATCATAGCGGAGCTCGGGGGCGAAAATGTTTGTCATGTCTGACGCCTGACAATCTTCAGAGATGGCCAGCGTCGCAACACTAGCCTATTTGTTTTCACTGTTGCTACCATCCGACTTCCCGAAACGCTCATAGCTGGCTAACTCCGTTATAAAGCTACAGTAGTCATATCGAATCCACTCAGGCATTTTAAATGCCAACGGCTTGGACACAGCAGCAAGTTTTGCAAACAAAACGCCAGACGTCTGTGTTTGGCAATGTGGCGGGACCCCTCACGAGGGGTCTGCGTGTACATCACTTCAGAAATGTATGAGCCGTGGGCGTGCTGATCACCCCGCCAACTCTCCTCAGTGTCCCGAATGAAAAAAAAGAAAAAGGATTTTTCCCTGAAGAGACCGAGACAGATGTGCCGTACCCGGAGGCGCGTCACACTGTTCAGTCCAAAATGGTATCGCAGTCCAGCAAGACATGTGCACATGTAACAAAAGTAACCATGGCCACATGAGAAACACAGACAGACTCCATTGCACAGCTGCCTTCCCTGAAGCTCCTCACCCCTCACTTCTCTCTTTCAACTGAGTCAACCACGAAAGACAACCCAGACGAACAACACTATTGAGCCGCCCCTGGCTGGGCGCTCGGATGCCCAGGCGCCTGTTCACTCCTGTCCCCAGGCTAGCCGGCGTCCTAGCCCTCGGGCCATGAACAGCCGGCAGCCTGCCGGCCTGGTCCCTCTGGCCGCCACACGAGCGTTACCTCCCCTCTCCCCAGCACAACACCTGTCGTAACACGTCCGATCGAAGACTGTCGATCCCATCCATCAGTGAGGGTGGCGATGGCACGGCCGCGGCCTGTCTCTCTCGGCCGATTCCCATCAACCGCTGGGGATGGGCCCATTCATCATTAAACGTGTTTCATCTCACGGTGGAATTGTCGCGATGTGATTTCGAAATGTTGAAATGAAAAACGTTTTGCAGTATTAGCTCCAATGATCATCGCCGTACAGGAAACATGGTTTCGTCCCACCGACACTTATAACTTTATAATGCCAAATTACTCGTTATATCGCTGTGACGCCACATACGGTGAGCATCGACAAGGTGGGGCGGCGCTGTATATCAGATAAGAATTAATTGAGAAACCTGGCTGGCCCTAAAGTTCACATTCAAGAAAATGGGCTTTGACAATGTAGCTGTATATCTCCGATGCTCTCTAACCTAACGATAGATTATTTTTTGATGACTTCCCCTCATGCATGATCTCGTCACTTTTTGCGGATGACAGCGCGATTTGGTGCTCTGATGAAAGGCATGGTCACTCATTACCACGCCTTCAAAACGCACTCCACAACTTATAACAATGGTCAAAACGTTATGGTCTCTCCTTTCACTCAAAAAGTAGCCGTTCTGGGTCTCAGTAAAAGGCGACGAGATACACCGGCATATTTTCTCCAGCTTGACGGGCGCAGTATTCCTTTTGTTTCATTGCTTAAATTCCTAGGCATCGTTCCCGACACGAGATTGTCCATGTCCAAGCACATTAAGCGTGTCCGCACCAAATGCAAGACACGCTTCAATTTGTTTAGGTGCATCTCGGGATCAAGGTACGGTGCTGGCCGGCATACGTTATTGTTATTGTATGAACATTTGATTCTTCCTATTATTGAATATAGATCAGTGGTGTATGCAGGTGGCACGGAAGGCAGTCCCTAACTGTTATTCAAAACATGTTCTTGCGGCTTGCACGAGGAGCACTGCGCACATCCCCAATTTCAGCACTTGAAATAGATGCCTTCATTACGCCTTTAGCTCTCCAACGTATTGAGCACACTATAAGGGTGTATAAGCACACTAAACGCCACATAGTAAGCACACGATATAATAAGCACACCATACACGAAGATGAGACAAAATCCCAGTCACCCAACATTTGCCTCCACACATATGTTGCCACGATTTCACCATACATACTTAGGACCAGCGGAACGTCGCTCAGGGTTTACAATTGCGTTACGCATCACGGTTTTTTTGCCATAGTTTAAATTATGTTCTTCCGCAAGACTCAGTGCCAACTGAATTAGCAGTACCTCCTTGACAACTGGCAGCTCGCAAAGTTTTGCTTCTTTTTACTGACTCTAAACGCACCGTCACAACAACCTATGTACAACAGAATTCAATCGCATGATCGCAAAATATCCATACTGTCGCTTCAGGTACACTGATGGCTCCAGGGCTGAAAACCACACCGGACGCGCGATACTGTGTAGTGGCCATTGCTGGCCAAAATGTAGATTACCCGATGGGACATCGTTATATCTTGCAGAGCTGTTTGCCTTATTTCCTTCCTTGCAGCATATCGAACGACAAAGACATAGGAAGAAACCCATGGCAATTTGCTCGGATTCTAAGGCGGCTCTTTTGTCGATATTAGCCCTGACTTTACTCACCACCTTGTTGTTGGTATCATACACATTTATCATTCTTTACGCACACAAGACATAGATATAACATTTTTGTGGGTGTCAGGCCTTCGGGATATCACGGGAAGTGAGCGGGCCGACCAACTGGCTAAGGAAGCATTGACGTCCCCTCACATCTTACCCATCCCTGCTCACCATGCTCAGGGATGGGTGTGACCATCCCTGAGCATGTCGAACATGCTCAGGGATGTTCATCATGATAAAAAATGACCATCCACAATTTTGCAAACCTTGGCAACGGCAATGCACGCAGAACGCTAGAACCTAGCCTCATGACATAAAGCCTGAGATAACACCTTAACCATCAGTAAGTCGTACAGCCCGTTTAGGGGGAAAGGTCTTGGAACTGGACATACACAAATCACACATAGTTATTTATATCTAAAACGCCCGCGTTCCTTATGTCATCAGTGTGATCGCCCCCTTTCGGTTAAACATATTTTTCTTGAACGTGACAAATTTCAACACCAGCGGAAGCCTCTGGAGTTATACCGTCGTCACCACAACGTTGCGTTATCGTTAGAAGTCCTCATAGGTAATGACCATCCACATCTTCTTGACCTTTTATTCAATTTCTCAGGCGTGCCAAAATGCTTCAATTGTTGTGAAGAGGTAGCAATTTACTAGCGCTATTTCTCTCTTCGAAAACACATTTAAGTTTGAGTTGAAAAACCATTTTATGGCGAGAAATAGAGCGGACGGGCCGAAACACGTCAAACCAAATGAAGTGAAGGCAATGCCCATCAGGACATCGTCGACCCACTCACTGGCGACGCCCAATTGGCTACACAATTCCTGGTAGAAGCGGTTGCTCCTGTTGCGGCTTTCTGCCAAAGAGTCCTTTTTCTCACCATCGTTTTCGTCACTTTTTCGGTCGCTCTCGTTCCAAACATACACCACTCACTTAGTTTTTATTGTTCTCTTCCCGCTCCTCCCGTATTGGGAAGCGTGGTAAGTGCAGGGACAGCACTGACACGGACTCAAATTCGGCCTTCGACATTGATAATGCCCTGGATGTAGACGACGGAAGTGCGCCTAGCCCCGCTTTGGCTACCACATCAGCTGGTGACCCTCGCGTGCTCCAGGCCCATTGCGAACACAGGGCCCTCTGTTAAGCGCTGTTGACCCCTGATAGACGCAAGGCCCCCGAACGGTGTAGATCACTGGCCCCAGCTTTACAGCTGATTGGAAAGGGGTTCCTCAGGCCCACGCCAACGCAGATGTAGCATCTATCTGTCATTTCCGTATCATTTCATTATCTTAAAATGAAAAAATCCTCTTGTGGCACAACCAACCAGATATGTATGTTATGCTGAGTAGTGGGAGACGCATGTACCGCATATGACACAAAACATTTGGTGTCTGCTTGCGAAGAATTGTGAGGTGGCGCCAACTTTCCTCTAAGGTTTGCTGTCCGTGAGGTACGTTATCAAGATTCAAGGCACCGATGAGGATGCTATTGACTGACCTACTGTCAGCGATTGACTGAGATGATTGCCATAACTTACTGTCATCCAGACAATACGACGGCATTTACAGTTCCTATGAAGATATCCAGCTCCTACCTGACCAGCTGAAACCAAGGTGGCAGTAGTTGTAAGATAACCACTGCATTATTATAAAGATAATACATTTATCATTTTGCCGTTGCGGTGAGTTACGAGGCAGCGGATTTGAACGTCTTCTCTTTACACATCGCATTACACTCAGCTTGTTTGCAATGCAGCAGACTCAATGCAAAAAAATCAATACAGCTTGCCCCGCCATGTCATACAATTTACCCCCACGTGGAGCGGGTTGCATCATTTAAAAGGGGCTCATTCACAGGCTATTTACCAAAAACGAAGGCGTACTCTCCAGACTCATTCCACTACAGATGTTCCTGAAGGTTTTAGCTGTCTGCAGGTATACGCACCTTAGCGTTGTCCTCAGTAGTTATAGTATGAGGGAGCTCACATCTCCCCCTTCTCTCCGTACATACAGGGTCAGTGGATGGGGGTGAGGGTGGGGTGGCGGCGTATACTGGGTACAACTGACGGGCGCGGGTTTTCCAAATATCCAAAATGGCAGCTCTAATGGCCACAGCCTTGTATGTAACAAAAGGTAGGCATTGCCATGTTCTTGGCATGCCGCTAGTTAGGACTATGGATGTACCGCAGGACAAGCGCTAAAGAACATCGCGCGTTGGGCTTTCAGGCGGACCACATGCAAGTGGACCGCATTTCCGCGGCGACGTGGCGTGAAGGTGACGGGGTAAGTCAAATAGTTAAGGCCATAAAAAGTTAACTTCGGTGACTTCCCAGCAGAACACAACAACGGCAGTCGGTTGCTGTAATATCTCGTCACTGCTGTCCAGCACGGAGCTGCTCCAGAGGCAGCCACAGCTCCGGTGATCAGCTCTCTAATGCACGCAGGCTGAAAATTTCTGGACAAAATTTTGGTCTCACAAGAAAGTCAACACTATTTATACATGAAGCTGAAAGTGCGATTTATCTTTTTGATGTGTTCCACTACAAAAACATGGGACAAAACTTAATAAGTAAATAAGAAAAAATAGATAAGTAATCAAAGAGCTTCGTCGTAACGCTTAGGCCGTGCATATAATGTTTTACTTCCATGGCGTAAATTAATTTCTGGCCCCTTTTTCATTGCAGCATACTCGCGGCAGTAAATAATGAATGGCGAACATGTGTCTGGGCACACAATCCTATCAGCCATTCACCGGTTCCTAAGTTCTTAATCATCAATCTGTTTTTTTATTAATGCACCGTCATTTTTCGCAGGCAGGGGCTCACGCCGCCTGCGCGTTTGTTGAGGCTCTGTATATCAGAAGTGTTGCCCAGCAGGACATTCTGTAACCCAGGACCTCCATCGCAAGACATTGCACACCTATACAGGTCGTCATCAGACATAACATGCACGGCACCGGACGACTCACAACATTTGCCGCGGTCTGGAGACCCTGCGTCAGCTTACGAGGCATCTTCAGGATGATGTGCGGCATGTGATGCAGAGAATGCTTGTTGCCAGCCGGAGCCTGCCCTGGCAATGGCGCGGACAGCGATCCTGATATTCATAAACGAGCTATCTCACACACGCATTGACAAGTCCATGAACACGCGAGGGAGATAAAGAAAGGATCCCATTAATTCTGGCTGTCACAAGTCAAGTTCCAAGCCAATGGCTAGCAGGCGGTGATCCGCATACAGCGAGCGACCACTGCTGACCAGAGCAGGGCTGTAGCGCAGTTTTCTATTCGTTTGTAAAATACAAACCCCCTCCTTCCCCGAACCTAGGCTTCAGCACCCTCTCCCAGCGTTGGCAATCACATTTTTCTTCTTATTTTAATGACTCAATCCAAAGCTTTCAAATGGATGCCTTTCTGGGGCCAGAGCTCACGCTAAACAAAGGTCGCAGGTCAACAGCAGGATGCGGTAGTAGCGAAAGTTTAATGTGCCGCAGTGCTCGGCACGGTCCGTCCTGCCCGCTGACATCGCCTGAACTTTAGCGCGGCCGCTGCCACCGATTGCAGGCGATATATGCCAAAGACAGGATGACCTTTAGGTATCAAAATAATGACTCACTGCAAAAGCTTGTGCAGTATTTACTTATACGCAAAATTGCTACTTTTGCAGAGACATACATAGACATTTTCTATTATAAAGATTATGACACGAGTGTTGCGCAAAAGTGGGTCTAGTTGGGGGAGAAACCCGTCTGTGCGGCATTTTGTGGCTGGGCTGCGTCACCTTTCACTGATCAGTCCCTAACTCCCCCCCCCCCCCCAACACACACAGTGCAGAACTACGCCCCTGGACCACAAGCGCCCGCCGCCGAAGCTGAAGTGGTGTATCGCTCACGCACAGGCTGTGCAGCACTCGATGCAAGTGGTGACAAAGGCCTCTGCTGCCGCAACCGGAGAGGAGAGCCGGCACGGCTTTATTTGTGCGCGACTCAAGCGCCATATAATAATGGGATTGGTGGTGTCAAAACGTAATGGCATATAGCTAGCAGGTGTGCATTGTGCAGCAGTTCCATTGCCTATTCTGTTTGACGCTGGGCATTTGGCACGTTGAATCAGCCTCACAACAGGAAATTTTCCGATGGTCAGTAAATACATGACAATCCGCAAACCAAAGCTGCTCAAAGTGGTTGACTGTAGTGAAGAGCACGATGCTGCGTTGCGATGTTGCCCAGGTTGTCGGTTTTATTGTAGATTGAGGATCTGAATATAACGAGATGAACCAGCTTTACTGCAGCGCACGCTCTTCCTCAACACGATCGACAACTGTGCGTTAACGCTTACCAAGAGCGTCATCTATGCAACAACAAACAAAAGTTATGAACTTCATCGGTGGGTTCGCAAGAGTAGGACGCGATAGAACTTAGACCGCTGGAGGCCATTTGCGACTGATTTCAATGGATGATGTCTGTCATTTGATTTGTCGTCACTTGCATCCCCGTATGCGTTGCCTAATAGTAGTGTTTACCAGTTTCCTAGTACATTTGCAGACTTTTTGCGACGCGAATGCATCACCCTGCGGCATATTTGTGGGTGTCACGACTGAAGTGCTACGGCAAAAATTCCCACCGACCAGTAGCGCAAGCAAGGAGGGGGGGGGGAGGGGGGGGGGGGCACGGGGGCACGTGCCCCCCCCCCCCCCCTCCTAGGTTCCGAGGGACCCGAAGAGTCCCTTGAACCTTCGATTAAGGACTCGATTTGAGGGCCCGAAGGGCCCGAAAAGCCAGCCAGAGGTCTCATTCAGGGGTCCCGGCCCGCAGGTCCAGTAGTACAATGGCAGGCAGAGGGATCTGCACATTGATCAGGGGCCTACTGAGTCGCTAAGGGCCTACACTGTAAAACAGGCAAGCCTATCAAGAGCTCTTAAAGCATATCGAGGGGTCGATCTTGCCTCTGCAGAGAGCCACACTTAACAAGAACCTCAGAGGGGTATTTTTGTCTCGTGCCGTTCTTTTTTTGGCTAGGTTATCAGTGTCAACGCAAATGATCTCGCATGAGAATGTTTGATTATCTCCGTGACCGGCCAATGAAATATGGAGACAACTGAACATCCTCCAGCGAGATAACCTACACTGATGCCAAAGAACTTGAAAAAACACCCAGACCGAGCGGACGCCTCGATGGTCTCTGAGCATTCCGGAGGTTTTCAACCCCCTATCAATTATCGTGTTGATAAACTAACAATATAGGACCATGCAACATATTTCTGTATCTCCATCGACACCCACTAGCGACAAAAATAAAGATATTCAAATCAGCCTAACAATACAAACGTGTGTGGTCATAACGTAGCCCAAAAGAATGGCGCATCTGCATAAGAACGGCAGGACGACGTTCTCAGCAGATTTACTCATTCCACAGCAAAACGACGCGTCTCCATCCACATACGCCAAAGACGCGTCACAACACAATGTCGTGTCGTCGGAACACAGCACAGCAGAACAACGCACACCACAGCTGAATGATGTATTCCATAGTAGAACAACGCGTCTCCATTGACAAACGATGACGACAATAACCAAGACTTGCAAATCAGCATCGCAAACAAACTTGTACAGCCATAACACAATAGAACAGAACGACGCATGCCATGCAGAACGATAGAACTTTTCCACAGCAAAACGACCCATTCCACAGCAGTGCGACGCATCTCTATCGATATACGCATGAGATCAGGTTTCCAAATCAGCCACAACACAAACTCGCGTCAACTATCAACGACGCTTCAACGCCGCGCGCACTGGCTGGACCTGCGTGTCATCATCACCAATTAGCAATCTCCTTTGTGCCCTCATCCCTTATGTCCCGCCTTCTGGCCAGAGTTCAGCACGACCTGGGCACAACAACGCAGTCACGCACCTGCAGCACGAAGTGTTGTAGGAAGACGTGTGGCTGTTGGCGCTCGACCGGGCCCAGTGGTTGAGCAAAGAATATGTATGACACCGCCTTCAGCGGGACGGCCGCCACTATCCACTGCGCCTCAGCTACCGTCATCTCCTCCGCCTTCACGGTAAAGCGGTCTTCCAGGTAGGCCACTAGCCCCGGCTGCCGATTGTTGTCCCCGATAGCTCGGAACGGGTCAGGTCGCATCACTGAGGTGTTCACAGCAACCACATCTAAAGGAAAGTCTAGAAGCAAGCTGTTAAAAACAGGCTGTGGGTAATATTTGACCCCAGCTTCAGCTTAGACATGAGCAGTTACAAAGGTCATATTTACTATTGTACGTTTGCCGTGCGGGTCGTGAGACGGCTGTGCCAGAAGGACAAGGTGGTAGCCAGGGGCAAGGTAGTAACCAGGGGCAAGGCGTATATTACAATATGTGATATATCCCTCACCTCCGCCACCAGGGCTGGAGGGGGTACGATACGCAGTAGGCACCAGGAGAACCCCTGCCCCCCCGTATATTACAATATGTGATATATACCTCACCTCCGCCACCGGGGCTGGAGGGGGGTACGATACGCAGTAGGCACCAGGAGGACCCCTGCCCCCCCCCCCCCCCCGGTAAGCACACGAGCTCTATGCATTAATCCATAACGACAAGATGAGCCACGATTTACAAGCCAGTGAACCAGCAAGAGCAAGTTGGAAGAGCAAGCAAGGAATACACAATTCATGTTATCGCTGCGACAAAACTAAATATCTGCCACATTTTAGCTATGGGCAAATCACTCATCCGCATCAGCATAGTATAGAATAACTGCAGAGCTTTGCACAATGCTGTTATTGAGTACAAATTATGGTGTTCACAAGCATAATGCATCAAATGCAGTTGCATTAGCATATTTAAATGACAGCTAATTAGGGGTGGGTCCAAGATTTCGCCAAGGGAGGCACCGCGCGTCACTGTTGTGTTCCCGGAACTTGGTGCCTCTCCAACCTCACAAAAAAGGTCCCTGGATTCCGGCCACTTCATTTTAAGATGCTTGTCTTTTAATCAGGAAACTTGTTCGGCGCATCGTGGAGGGCTAGACATAGCTGGTACGTGCTGGACACTGTGTCCAGAGGCGCAGCCAGAGTCACAGTAACAGAGGAACACCGCGGTCAAGAAAGGGCAGAGAGGCAGCAGAGAATCCGTTCCTACAATCATCCTAAAATGGGCCACCGGGCTTAGTCCGTTTCCATATTATAGCCGTTTTATCCTAAGCTATTTTGACTAGACGAGAATTTACCGGATTTTCTGGGTATGTTACAAAGATATTGAGGGAATCGTAAACTTGCATTGGCATGTTTAGCTCTTGCTCGCCTTGGGAAGTTAATCCTGCCTGTAAAATCTGTTGGCGAAGTATGACATAAAAATTAAAACACGTGCACTCGCAGTCTGGGGAGAAAGCACACCGACAACCGGCGTTGCAGTCTCCTTTGGCTATGCAGGGTGGGCTTCGCAGTTAACACTAGGTGGCGGTCAACCGGAGAGCAAAACAGCCGCACACCAGAAAGTGATGCTTTCAAACGCTTTACGAAATCAACTCGTATGGGTGTTATGTATCCCGGACATGAGATTCCTCCAGTGTGACTTCTAGATCAATGCTCATGACGGATAGCCCGTGCAGCACCATAAACTCATGACGCAGTGGCTTAATCTGTATTAGCCGTGTTAGTGGAGCTGCTTATTTTGCTCGGAGCATCAGCTCGGAGAAAATACGGCCGAAATTTTCTGGTCAGGGCCTGAATGACTTACAGCCCAGCCCGGGGTTCCCAGCAGCTGCCATTATGGCGATACGGAGAACGCGCCCCCTGGTCGATCCGGAGGCCCTCAGAGGGATACATCACACACCACGCGGGTTTCCTCACTGGTGCGACAAGCCCTCCGACTGGGGCACCTGGCACTGGATCTAGGCAGCGGCCTTCACCTTCACCGCGCACCGGGTGCCGCAAGTGGGATGGTAGATGCGCCTGCGTTAACCACTGCACGTCTGGGGAACCACAGGTACGGGGTTCGATTCCCCACGGTGCCCTTCCCGCCGGGGTGAGCGACTGGCGGCGCCACATAGTCCCAGCAGCCGAGTGCGTCATGAAGCCCCAGTGGCACGCCTGTAATCTCGGGCAGCAAGGGTAGCGATGGCTTAGGTCGCGCTTTTCGCAAAACTGAACGGCTTTGACCACTGCGAATGACGCCAAGGGACGGGCGCCGAGCGCGCAACAATGCGCATCGTAAAGTAATGTTTCTTAATGTCTTTCAAAAACAATTCGTTCAGTTAAAAACTACACTGGGCAAAATTCTTTTTGAAGCTTTGAGAGATGTTACCTTACTCTTCCAGTTCCAAGACCAGATACCCGCACCACTTCGCGGTGCTGTAAAGGCCAATACGTTATTGTCATTAATCTAAAAAGCGCACTGGTGAAATGTGCGCCTGAAATATCTCTAAACGTACGGTTTAGTGCTCAAAAGCGCTCAAAAATTCTTCTTTCAGAAACAGCACCATTTTCGCCCACTTGTTGACCACAGTTTAGTGCTAGCCACGGAACAGACCAAGCAGGCCTAGGGAGACTGCAGCGCCTGGCATCGAGTTTTTTTATTGCTGTGGTGGGGGAGGTGGTCAAATCTTCCTCCTTCCAAAAACCTTCGGGGACACCCCGAAGGTTTTTCCAGAATGGTTTCCGAACGGCACGGCGTAGCCGTGGCAAATTTTACATAGCAGTAGAAAATTAAAAAGAAAATTGTTTGACATCAAACATTTAGATATAGCTTCTAAGGTCACTGACCTATGGCAGGTCAAAGTCAGGTCATGGCTTCAGCGAAGGCAATTTCTAGGGAATCGTTCATTCTGATATCTGATCTGATCTGGTGAATGAATGATCTGATGAATCTGATGGCGAAGCCATATATCTGTGAGATGCGTTTTTGGGCACCAACAATTTTGAATGAGCAGGTTACGTTGACCTAAGGTCAGGTATGAAGGTCAGACCAAGGTCAAAACCAACCTGATTTATTACTCTAGGGCTTGCTGTATGGGATAGTTTGTGGTGTTCATTTCGAATTTATTGACAGCAGGAACCGCATTATACATCTTTCTTTGACTTTCCATTGACCTAAGATGACCCGGGTCGCCATTTTGTTTTAGGAACAAACTGCCTAGCGTAATCTTTGCCGCTTATTCAAATGCAAAACTCAGAGCAGTCTTGTATGATTGTGGTCATATGATTGTATGACCTTCAAAAGGTTAAACAAGGTCACCAACCTTAAATGGACTTATGACCTTTTGCTTAGAAACAGTTGGCTAGGTTCCGGGGGCACTTTGAAGACCAAGTTGGAATTTGACCTTGTTTGACCTTATTTGACCTGAAGGTCATAACCTAGGGAGCTCAAGCTTTGACCTAGGTGAGCTCACGTACAGTTCAAGACACTATATAAATTTGATGTTTCTAGCTTTCTTAATTCCCAAGATCTCAGGAGGGTGGGGTCAAATTGACCCCCCACCCAAGCGAAGGGTATCTGGCCGGCCACCCGGGCGCGTGTAAGGCAGAACTGATCTCGCGGTAGCGTTTGGTCTTCATTCCAGTCATAGAGGGTAGAAATGTGATATATATATATATATATATATATATATATATATATATAAACATGGCCTCAATAACAAATGGACCATATCGAGCGATTCTTTTGGCGGGAGACCTTCTTACTGTCAGGGGCCCTTTGTTAACCCCGTGCCCCCCCTTGGCAAAGTTCTGGCTGCGCCTCTGCTACCGACGGGAGTGCTGCATTCGTTCTACGCGAAATTGCTTCTACAGTAACATTGTACTGTAACACTTCCTAACAACTCAACAGCAACTTCCTAACAACTGTAACACTTAACTGTACTCTACTGTAACACTTCCCACACACTTTACTTAAACTTGAGATCGCTTCAAATGCAACAACTGTAAACGACATGAGTGCTACAGGACAAAATGTATGCCTCAAAGGCATTTACCAGTCATCACTTCCACCGCAAAAACTTATAGTCTTTACTTATGCGCGACATTACCTCCATTGCTAAAACCCATGCACGGCATGAGTGCTTCACGGCAAAACCTATGCTGCAAAAAACATCTACCCGTCATTGCTTCCACCCTCTTCGTTCTTGGCTGCACCCCGATCGTGTCTCTGAGGTCGCGGGGAAGCAAATGAGGGACGGAGGATTGAAACTGGAATTGGGGGGAAGAGGGGAGGTAACCACCTGACCTATTTGTTTATTTTGAATCGGAAGAACTCGAAACTCTGCGGGCATTCCGCAATCTAAAAACAGGCATTCTACGAACAGATTTGGAGGGGCTAACACACCATTTTGAGCACATCGTGGCTCAGATCACTCCAGGCCCCACCCCGCCCCCCTCCCCTCCCCTGCCGAATGGTTACATCCTTGTCGCCTTACGCTCTGCCAACCCGTCCTCTATTCTCCGCGGTCATACGTTGTCTTGCCCTGAGCTATCTTGTTCTGCCGCCTGGCATGTTTCATCTGCGCTGTCCCACCTTTTGCTCCCAGGCTCCTATTCTCTGTCTTCCCTCCTGCGTGCTCCTTTAGTAAACGCAGGGCGTGAACTTCTATGCCTCCGTGAGGGGCTCGGACCACTGCCGCGGACTGGAGTATAGTCTTCTCTGAATCTCGAGGTATGGAAGTCTATAGACCACTGCCGGTCTGATTTTGCCCTTGTCATCGCTCCTATGTAGTGGCTTCCCTCGGACTTTCGGTGAAACTTCACATATGAATGCAATAACTGACGGCCATTATTTCCGAAGCATGCGTTCTATCACACACACGCACACACACACACACACACACACACACACACACACACACACACACACACACACACACACACACACACACACACACACACACACACACACACACACACACACACACACACACACACACACACACACATATATATGTATATATATATATATATATATATATATATATATATATATATATATATATATATATAGCGTCCGTATAAAGGTGAGTAAACGCTAGAGTATCTTAGAGCAGAAGTTATGATGGACATTAGTATTTAAGGCACACATTTTGTCCTGTAGCGCTCAAATTGCTTTTCAGTGCTGGCAGTGGAAGTAACGTGGTGTATCAATGACCATATGCATTTCGCAGCATAAGCAATAGATAGTGCAATTTTAAAGTTATATACTGCCGTGAGGCGCTAATTTCGTGCATAAATAACAGCAATAGAAGTAATTTTGTGCATACCTGAAGAATGCATGCACTTTTGCAGCATCAGTCATATCTCGCGCCTTAAGGTAATGGTTGTAAAGCTTTGTGGCAAGTGGTTTGGCGGGGGTATGCTTTTAGAGTGTAATTTTTTCGTGTAGCACTCATGGTGCGCATATGCACTCATTTTGCGCGTGGGCATTTGCAATAGAAGTGATGTCTCGTATAAATATCGGCTGGTATAAGTTTTTGCATTTGAAGTGATGGCGGTCTATATGTATTTGAAGCACACATTTTATCGTGTAGCGCTTACGTCGTTTTGTAAGCATTTGCAGAAAAGTACTTGCACGTGTAGGTAAAATCGGTATAAGTTTTGCAGCAAAAGTAATGTCGCGTAGAATTAAGGTAGCACTCTAGTCGGCAGGAGTTGTTGCCATACCGCTATCGTGGCACCCACTAATACGCTGCAGAGTAGTGCGTGCGCAATTTTGGGCGTAACGTCAACAATAGGCTGAAAATGAGGTGCTGGAGAAATACGGCGATACATATGGGAACAAATAAAATGTCACATGTCATCCACCAACAACAGTCTGCAAATGGCCCACAGCGATCAAAGTTGAAAGCTATATGACTTCACAGTTCCATACTTGCGAGCCTACCGGTGAAGTTCAGAACTTCTGTTTCTTGTTGAATAGATGACGCTTGCTGTAGGTGAAAAAGTGAGCGCATCTAGTCGAATTTTATTTTTCATTGTGCACGTGAGACAGAAGATAATTTCGATTGATACCAGTTGGTCTTCTCTGTTTCTACCAATTCGCTTTAACTGGCTAAATATTTCAAGCGTTCCAACTCTTTGCTGGTTGCGCAAAGTTATCGGGTGACCTCGAAACGTTTCTCTCCTCAATTCCCCTCTCATATCGCGGACGCATCGTAAGCGTGCGAATGGTGTTTCGATAAGGGAGCTCGTGAACACTGAAAGCAAATTTCGAACACTCTGGCTGCGGCCATTGAGCGAACAGGAATTTGTTTACGGTTTTAAGAAAGGATTGAGACGATGCATGGAAGGACTGAGATGATGCACATCACGGATGGAATAATTGTTGCGACTGTCGTGCTCGTCTGGTGCCTCTACCTGTGCAATCTATCACACCAGACGAGGCCATTGGTCCAAACAGTGATTACATCCGGAACACATTTGCTTATATCGGACTGGAAGTGTGCACTGCGCTCGGCCGGCGGCTGATCTTGAAGATTTATCTAGAACGTCTCATTTCTTAAATAGGATTTGCCACTGCGAAAACGAATAATTACCGCAGAGAATTTTCCAGGTCAAGGACAAATTTCGGATAATTTTCAGAGCTTGGTCAAGACTGGGAATTTTTCTTTGCCATGCCTAGCTATAGCCATGCACTATGCAAAGCGTACCCGAGACGAAAAAATTGGATGATTTAAAGACCCCCGAACGCAAATTATGAAAAAAACATGAACCGTAGATCATCATTGGAAGAATAACTATCTCTTGACCAGTTTTATCTCGGCCGAATGCGTCAAAACACGTAAGATTGCCATATTTGCCAATCTTATTGGGGACAAATAGTACAGCCGGTTCATTTCAACATGATCATAAACTTACATAAAACTGTCACCGTAGAGCCTCGTATACTTTACTTCAAACTGGCATTTTCATCACCCTCGGATTGCAAAATATCATGCGTTCACCCCAGTGCCAGCCCTTCCTGTCAAGATGAGAGGTAGGCGACGCCTAGGGCACCGGTAATGCAGTGGTTAAGCCGCGCGTCTGGGAAACCAGAAGTACGGGGTTGATTCTCCACGGTGCCCGCCCTTCCTGCCAGCGTGGGAGGCAGGCGACACCATATAGCCTCTGCAGCTGAGTGTTTCGTCAAACCCCGATGACACAGAATGGCATGCATTTGCAGACCATAAAAGCACTTCCTGCCACGAGTTTGATTCGGAGTACGTAATATTCAATGTCAACAACACAGGCAATGGAACTGCTGCACAATGCACACCTGCCAGCTATATGCCATTACATTTTGACACCATCAATCCTATTATTATATAGCGCCTGAGTCGCGCACAAATAAAGCCGTGCCGGCTCTCCTCTCCGGTTGCGGCAGCGGAGGCCTTTGTCACCACTTGCATCGAGTGCTGCACGGCCTGTGCGTGGGCGACACACCACTTCACCTTCGGCAGCGGGCGCTTCTAGTCCAGGGGCGTAATTCTGCACAGTGTGTGTGTTTGGGGGAAGGGGGAGGTAGGGATGGTGCAGAGCAACGAACAATAGCGCAACTCTGGTAGCGGATCCAGAACCTTAATACAAGGAGATGGGTCTCCCAAGTTCTGCACAGTTCAACATTGTACCTAGGACGTTGCATCTAAAGTGCCTCATTTAACAGCCCGATGTCCGCCGACCAGATGATGAATAGTGATGGTGATGATGATGATGCCCACCAGACCACCGCCGCCAGCCAGCAGGCAGCTAGCGTGGCGGGCCACTGTATCCATGTCTCCTGCACTACAGACCAACGTTTGTGCCAAACCCAGCAGATAAAGCTGTGCAGGATCGCCCCAGGTTGAGAAATGGTACCCGTTCAGAAAAAGAACGAGATTTCGCGCAGTCCGACAGCGGGGTAGCTGGTGTCGCATTGGGTGTGATCTCAGTGTGCATATAATTCCAAATATCATGACATTATCGCACGCAGTGCATAATCAGTACCACGGCTGAAAAGCACGCCTCAAAATGTGGCCTGTCATGTACGAGTAAGTTGTAAGTCATCCCATTATGGTCACCAACGCACGGCTATTAAAGGCACTTGAAGGTGTTGAAGCAGTCATTGTTCGGTGTCCATCGCCGCTCATCGTCTCCCACGCCAGTGTTTTCTCCCCGAAGCGGCTCGCGCGTGATTATAGGCGTTTGACATCGTATTTGTGACCGATGGAAGACATATGTGGGATATTTCGAACGTGACTAAAGGAAGGCTATGGGAGGTCGAAGCGTTCCAATGTAACGGTTCCCAGTTTTTGTTGCATGTTTGTCATTGTCACGGCCCAGTGCACGAAACTCTTGTTTTCATGGCCATTCTTTCCGCATTCATTCAACCTCTGCAGACTGCCATACGTGTACCTATAAAGCCACGCAAAATAAATAGGACTTCTCCAACGCAAAACTTCTCCAACGGCATTCCGGAGATGAAGCGTATACTAGTCTTGCAGATTTGGATTCCATGTGCGGTATTTTCGCGAAAGAATTTGAGCGGCATCAAGGACTGTTCTGTCTTCGGGACAACGCACTGCCACCCATGCATCACTATGAGCAACTAGCGAGGGCCCATCCCCATCACCCACCATCCGTAGCATATGCCCTTCAAGGACCTTATAAACTGCGTTAATTTGCGTAGGTGACCAAGTGGGAAAGTGCGATGGGGTTACCGTCGAGGCATGCGGAGTTGGATTGCCACCGTGGAGAACTTAAACTGCACCGGTCTCCACCAGCTGCGTCCACGCTCCTCATCTCAGTCGTTACGGGCGTCAAAAAACAACTCAGGAGTTATGAATTCACAGGCCCTCTACTCGCTTTTGAGCAAATGCATGCCGTTTCCTCTCTGCTACGATTCTGTACTGTCCACGTCGCTTTGCTTGTAGTGCCTCGCTGTGAAACACGGCACTTCCCACCCAACTGTAGATGCGGGCGGTCCGTTACCAACAACTGATCGGCTGCTGCTCTCCGTCTGGATGTGCTCACGGCAGTTTCATGGTTAATTGGCCGACTCGGAAGTGATACGCACGGCCGCGAAACAAGACCTTGCGGCGCGTCATGCCGTTGCGTCATCAGCGCGAGGCAAAGGCTCTTGTCTGTTGTTCTCTACGGGCCGTCGCAACTGGCGGATCACTCTCGACTGCTGCATCCGGCGCTTTAAAAAATTATCTGCAAGGACGTCTGTTGTAAAGAAACGGTAGCGGATGCAGCACCCGAGACCCGACACATTCTTTCGCATTCATTGCTGGATTAGGTCGATCGAGGTCGGTGATCACTCATAGGATACATGCCTCCTCTTGGGCATCCTCGTTCTCGGCCATCTTCCCGCGGCGCCTGCCGAGCCGTTTGTTCACCAACCAGCTTTTTGCCGGCGGAGCGTTTGATTAGCCAGGCAACGGTCCTGTGTGTTAGCCCCCCGCGATTTAACGCTCATACGACGGATATTAGCCGCATAAAGAGTCGATTGGAACCCGGAAGAGCACCGGTGCCGGCGGGCCGGCGGCTGGGGTGACCGCTGACCCGGGCTGACCCCGGGCGCCGACGACTGACCTCAGCCTCCCGCTCATTAGATGGGCCGGCAAAAAGGGCCGCGGCCGGCGGCGGCGGGGCCTGTCGGCTTCAGCCAAATCTCGTCTGTCCTCTGGGGTTGTCCGGATCCCACTCTGGATGGAAGGGGGATAGGAGGAGAGGGGGTGGGGGGGGGGGGGGGGCGGCGGCAGGGTCCGCCCGCAGCGTGACTGGTGCCGGGGGCAGTTGAATCGGGGCTCATGGAGATTACGACAGTGGATTTTTGACGGACTTTCCACACGCGATTTGATCAATCTGCCGCTTCTCTTTATTTCTGCGGTAGCGTCATAGCCTTATTAGACCTACAGATAGACAGCCTTATCAGATGTCTGCCTCGTGGCGGTCAACGGAAGAATCCGGTTTGACAACGATTTTCAACATTGAACGAAAATTGACCATGGGGAGATTATTGCCACAGCTCGTGTTAGGCATGGTACCACTGTGTGACGCTCGGCACAGCCTTGGCCAATATCGGTATTTTTGGTACCTCTCATGAATGCTTAGTGGTCGTGGGATGCTTCTTGTTTGTGCAGTGCACCCACTAGTCAAAATTGTCTTCAGTTGGGGGAAGAAGGGAGAAATCTTAAGCAATCTCCAAAATTTTTGTAAATCCTTTGCCCAAGGATACACAGTTCCTTGCGTTGTTCTAGTCCGTAGGGAAGAGCGGATGATAGATGGCAGTCCTGAGTCACTCAGCTGACGCACAGTAGGTCCCTTTACCTTTCAGGGTTCTTCGGACCGCATACGTCTTGGAATGAACGCGATAAATATGTTTGTCGTATTGTGAATATCATATCTATGTGCATTTTAGGGCTTGCGGTATAATCAGACTAATCTGAATGCTGCACTGAGTGGTGAGAGGTGGAGCTGTTGTATATACCTCTTGACATTTCGCGTCTACTTCGCAAGGATTTCGCGGCGGCGCGAACGTTCTTCCAAGATGTCGGGCGGTACATGTAGCATCAGCTGTGTTTGGGTATGTTGTATCAGTGATGCAATGTACCGATTATGATGCCCATGAGTGACTAGCTGTAATGGTTGACTGACATGATTGTCATGACTTATTATCATCCAGAGACGAGTTGACAGCCACACCAGTTATGTAGACCCCTGATTTCAGCCCGAACGGTTACCGTGTGGTACAATTTAGCCTGGGTTGGGGCGAGGTGTCTCATTTAGAAGAAGGTCATTCAGAAGTCGCTTACCAAAATACGAAAATGTGCCCTTCAAAACTGCATCGCTATATATGAAACAAGAGGTTAGAGATGCCTGCAGATATCAGAATCTTGGTCCTAACCTCAATAGTTACAGCAGGAGGGAGCTCAGAATATAAACTGATACAATTCTCCCTGCTCTCCCCTATCGTCCTGTTCATCACAAGGTCCAGAAAGTCATCAAACTCACGTGGAAAACTTATTTTACCACGGGTATGCGGAATGCAGCTCCAGGCAGCGAAGCAGCACGCGATTTAGTGTCATGAAAACCATGCGATCGTTATCAAGGAGAGGATGAGACAACGAGCCGGGTCTCCCAATACCCCTGTTTGCCAGCAGTCCATTTGCCAGCAGCATTACTAGACAAAAACATTATTAGATACCAGATATGAAATGCTAAAAAAAATCGGATGAGCAGGAGCTGGACAGCAGCCCCCGTCAGGGCAATCAGAATACCCCGAACTCTGTACTTCAATGACGTTTTGGTTTCATCATCATTAAGCTGTTCACAATGCGACGTTTGCAATCCTTTCTGATTTGGTTCAATGGACTAAACCCAGTAACGCAAAATAACAAATTGGGTACGTGATGACCGAAGAAAGGCGTTGCCAGGGGGACGTTTGCTAGCTATTGTGATACGTCGACAAAAAATATGAATTTCCCACCCTATTTATCGCCGATAAATACTGTACTTTCCGTGCATTTCAGAACTAAGTGACTGTGGTACGTAATGGGATCGAATTAGATTCCCGACGAATAAACGCTGACTTGAAAAGGGCTTGCAAAAACCATTTTCATCACGCCAGTATCTAATCTCTACTTTGACATAATGAAGTGCATAGACAATTACCGTATTAATGCAATGCTAACTAGATTTCGTCCCAAATGGTAATGCAACTTCTGTTTTTCTTAGCTGCACATAGCGCTGCATGTAACGCATCAGTGGCGTGGCACTGCAGTAACTCCGTGGCTCTGTCTACCCTTTCTGCGAGCAGAATGGTAATGTCTATCAGTGTGGGGCTGTTGGGCATTCACCGGTCGCCCCACCAATTAACATATATCGTAGCTGGCCGGCTTCCCGGCTCTCGTTTTTATCCAGATGATTGATTTGGAGATTCATTGCATCAATTAGCCGAGGTGAATAGCCAATCAATATCCACATCATGAAAGCGTATTTACGGTACTTCCATAGATGAACGATAGCGCTGCATTACACACTTAGATCGCCTCCAACCTATCTTTGAGCCCTAATGGCGATTGCTGATGGGCCTCTGATATTCATGAGAGGTGCGCATCCCACCTGACGACTCATGGCTCCGAGAATGCCGCCCGTATACCCGTCACGCCTGGGTCGTGCTCGGAGGCCGGCGGCTCTCCAGCACAGCGAGCGTCCAGACGCCAGTGGCGCCAGCTGCCCGGCGGACACTGCTCCCCTCCCCGGCCGTTCTCGCCGGTCGCCTGCGCTGCTCCCCTCCCCGGCCGTTCTCGCCGGTCGCATGCGCTGCTCCCGTCCCCGGCTGTTCTTGCCGGTCGCCAGCCGCCCGGCGGACGCTGCTCCCCTCCCCGGCCGTTCTCGCCGGTCGCATGCGCCGCTCCCGCCCCCGGCCGTTCTCGCCGGTCGCCTGCGCTGCTCCCGTCCCCGGCCGTTCTCGCAGGTCGCCTGCACTGCTCCCGTCCCCGGCCGTTCTCGCCGGTCGCCTGCGTGGAGCGTTGGACGGGTCTGCTGCGACGGCGCCGCGCCGGTCGGCCTTGTCGCCGCCCCGAGCCCGCCTGCTGCCGGAGGAGGGCCCGGCCCGGCCCAGTGGTGCCACACGCGGCCGGACGCACCCGTGACCGCCCGTCACGCGTGCGCCGCCGCCGACCGACGCCAGCGGTCCCCGCCATCGCCCGCAGACACAGCAAGTGCTGATTACAATTACCGTGCCGGGCGCCAGTGACGATCTACTCGGGAGATCCAATTGGAAACAATTAGGCGAGCGGCGTGCCGGCAAAAAGCAGCCATCGGTCTGAGGCGGACTCCAGAGCTTGGAGCGACAAGGCCAAGAGGGTCTGCCGGATGCCAGCGAGCAAACAGATCGAAGCTGGGTAACACGCCTGCCGGGGGAGGATTTATTCGTGAACTTTGGCATGCAAAATCTCAGTTTTATCTGTGTTTTTATCCCCGGTCCTTGCAACAGAGCTTATTAGAATGCCGTATGCGCAGCGTAGGCAAGGCGACATATTCCTTTTACCATTTGCCATTTGCTAAATGTTGACAAAATACGAAATGAAGAGCCGTTGACTGATACAGAGCCAACACCAAAACCATGTTTGATCCAGTTTTCTTGCCGGGGGTCGTATAGGTCCTACAGCGCTTCTTAGCAAATTTCGTTGTAAGCCATGAGGGCGAAGTTACAAAACGTTGATGAACTTTCCCAAAAATTAAACCTTATATACTGATCAAAGATGGACTCAGCATAACCAAGATAAAACCTCAGAAAATATGTTGGTAGTTTTGTCGAAAACTGTGTTTCTCAGTTTGACATGCTTTGCACGGCTTCTGGACCATTCCCGGCTGAAGCTTGGTTGAAATGAGTCGTCATATGGTCTACTGCATTAAGGGTGATCACAGTTCGGTGTCATTTGATGCGTTATGACATGTCGGAAAGGGATCCAATGGTCATCTGGGAGTAGTTCGGGTACCTAGCTGTTCACAGGCACTATGCCAAGCGGTCTCTAAAAAGTGGTCTTACTGTCAAACATCATGATCATATTCTTATCACCAAACACCCACCACTGCACGTCCAGCCGACATCAAACGCCCTATTAGGGAGCTGTAGCGGGTATCTGTTTTGTGCTCAGACGTGGATCAAGGTGATAATAACCTTCCTCTTTCCTGACTACGAGAATACCTGCATGAATAACATTTCGTAGGTGTATATAGGCATGACTAGGGTCAGTGTCAGAAAATAAAGATGGAAGTCGACTTCTCGGGAGTGTCCGATACCGAGGCGCACCGAAGAATTTTCGACGAGCCTGGGTGTGGTAGTAGTCATAAAGGTTTGAGGACATATTCGTTCAAAACAGTAGCATTTTCGAAACTAGGGTAGTTATCAAAATTTTCGAGCGTTTTCTGGTGGAAAGGCATTTCTTCTGGAACCGGGAGAAGGTGCAAAGCTTTGACCTTGATTTTGACCTTCACAGAATTACCTTTGGTCAGCAATGTCGCTAAAAATTTAACATTGAAAGAAAGTGCCTCATCATAACCGACATAGCTTTCATCGACATTAGACAAATGGTATGAAATACGCCGTTCAGTTCCATGAACAGAAAGCCGGGACAAAGCGGTTGAGTAGGTTTCAGAGATGTGACTATCAATCAGTTAGATCAGCTTTACAAAATATAGATACCTTACACATCTCATCCTTTGTGATATATCCGGTAGTTGTCCCTGATTACAAGCGCCGCAAGGCAGCTTTAAGTCTCCTGAAACTACGTCATGGGATATCTGCTGGGAAGGATTTAGTTGCATCACAGCGATTGCACCAGTCTATATGCCTAAAAGCTGAAAATCCAAACGCTACGTAGAGCTTCTAGCCCCAGTCCTGTTGTGAATTGAGGTAGCATTCGGTCATACCAAGAACACAGTTACCTAGTTGTACAAATGTTGCATTAGAACGCTGGTCAAGCTAAGGTTTGTTTGTTTGCAGAAATATTACGCGCACTGTATTTTCGTTTCTGGGCGCTGTCCGCGGTGTAAAGGCTGTGCGGGTACAGCATGTGGCTCAGCAGCTCATCCAGCACATATGACGCGTGCATCACATTGGTCACGCCCAAAAGAAAAGAAAAAAAAACAACTACTCGCCCAACTCCTCTCACGAACAAAATCGATATTGCATTGTGACTTACGTCCCGACTTAACGTGAATCACTAACTTGATCAGTATCGCACATCATCGATGACATGCACGAGCTGCAGCGATAGTGTTCTTAACCTACTCCCATGAAATTAATTTCACTTGCATTTTATGAAAGGGGGTAATCGGCTGCCCTCTTACCTAACTAAAACCATCTTTATCGCAGGTATGCTTGCACGTTTTATGAAATGATGAATGAGTGTTGTACCACAGATTAAGGCAACCATGGAAAGGGAGGGAGAGGGAGGGGTGTGGGGGGGGGGAGAAGGGGGCTCATTGTGCTTCAGCCCACCCCGTCAAGTTTGAGTGCCGTTTTTTCACCACTATACTACTTCATACTTTGTTCCGGATTTTCTTCATCGGGCAAACCATTTTCGTTTTACATGTCATAGACCCTACCATTGAAAGTTACATGGAGAGCCAACAAAGCTGTAAGTAAGAGCCATTTGTCCATAGAAGAACACAATTCGAGAACGCCTGACGTGACACCTTATTTGTCAGCTGAATTAGTAATCTAGCAGCGTTTTGCAAGGATTGTACCAAATGCATTGATAAAACGCATGCTTTATAGATGTGTGTTGGCTGTAGTGATCTGCGCAATAGGCCTGCATGGTTTTCGCAGCAGTTTTACCTGCTCTCGTGGCTCAGGCATCAGCGCCGTATTTGAGACCGAATTATAGAAGGGTAACATCGCTCGCCTCCTGGTCAAATATGCTAAGCTTCCGAATTTCGCATCAGTTCACAGTGAAGTACTGGCACAACGTGTATTACGGTGTTTGTTTTACGGAATACACTTTGAAAGCCATGCTGCTGGCTACGCTGCCGTTAATATCGCACATGCGCCAGCCGTTTCGTGAAGTCGTGTTTTAATAAAACACCACCTGCACATCATTTAAAGGTATAGCGGACATGGCAACCAGGTGGGAATAGTCACGTCATCAGAGGAAACAAGCATACTTGCAGCACGATTAAGGAAAAGGCCTGATGAGGTTTGGGAGATTGCGACACCATACGATTAAAGCCACCGTTTATTACAGGCTCCGAGCTGATGCGCTCGTGTGGTTTATGATGCCGTGAAAAATGCCGACTCCGTGATCTGTGACGGCGTCCCACTTTTTACACGCTGTGCAAGAGTGCTGCTGGAGGGATGCTGAGACAAAAATTTAGTTAATGCTCATTGGATTCCGGAACACTGAAGCCCGTAACATCAAGATACGTTAGTGTTGGAGGAGCAAACAGAGCAAATGCGGAAGACTAGGTAAGGGAGAGAAGGCGTGTTGTAACCATCAGAGGCGAAATATGTCTGAGGGGCATATATTTCATGATACTCCTCTTGACGTGGTGATTATCCATTTTTCCAATGAAATTGGTCCTGAGGTTCTTTTAATTTTGTGTCAGTTCCGTGAATTAAGGAAATATCAAAGTGTTTTAACAGAAAAAAATGAATTAATTTTGTAGAAATGCTCTGTAAATTTCACATGAGTAACCTATGAACTTCTATTAAAACGTCAACGCTTGTTCGAGGTAAACATTTGCCTTCGTTTATTTTCGAAAGCTGCTTAGGACCATTCTCCGCTCAAAGTTGACATTTGGCTTCCTTTACGTAAGTTGTTCAGTACATCAGCGAGGAGCACTATACACATAGATAAGACAGAAGTATTAGCCTCATTCCTCGGTTAAAACCAGGAGAATAGAGATATATTGTTGGGTTGATATTTCGGCAACATTCCTTTATCGAAACAATAGCAAAATATTGTTTCTTCTGCTATTGCTTCGATAAAGGCATGTTGCCGAAATATCATCCAAACTTTATCTCCATTCTCCTAGTTTTTATCCGAGGAATGAGGCTAATACTACCGTCTTATCTATCTGGCGTCTCTCATGTTCAAAAGTCCCAAGAGAACTTCCCGAACGTTCGTAAAAGACACGTGTACGATAGTCGTATCTACATTCGCCATGAATCAGGGCTTATGTACCGCAAACAGAATGTGTAAGTGCTCTTGCGCTGATATCATACTATGGTCATGATGCCACACCTGGTCTGCAACACACAGTCATATAGAGTGAACAAAACTGCCCAGCACCCAAAAGATCTGAAAAACCTGCACCAGTTGTTGACTGGCCATTTACGCCTCTGGACTGCATCCGCCCAAAAAAGCTCATCATTATACTCGGGATACGGAGAAAAAGGAATACATCCGTAACGATCACCTTTTGTAACGGTTTCAAAACCAACATCTTTGTGTGGCATAGCACACAAACACACACTCCGTGAATAGGGCGGGGAAGTGTGAGGGACGTGGACTGATGCTTTCATACTCCAGTGCGTGAGGGAAGCGCGATATTTGTTGCGTCGCGGCTGGCTTATCACAGATGGTAAGCTCAAAATCATCGTTTAGTCCCTCTAGAATCTTGATGACTATTTGGGTCCGTGGCCATCATCAGAGGTGATTTCCGACGTCTAACTTTTAGGTAGGCCAGAACCGCATTTAGAGCTTAATCTGACACTTAAAGGGGTCTCGCACTTTCAAAAGCACAAATCAAAACACCTGAATGACCTCTAAGATTAGTTCCCAATATCCATTTCAGTGTCGGGGTTTTACGATGCACTCAGCTGCTGGAGCTACATGACTTCGCGCGCCTCTCACCGTGGCAGAAAGGGCAGAGAGTCGGACCCTGTACCTCTGGTTTCTAAGACGCTACCTTACAGCTTAATCGTCTTATATTCCCTATTATCAACCCATATGATATACAAATCAGATTATCACCCAGTGTCGCCAGTTACGAACAAGATGCGCATGTTCCCACAGAAAAACTCTCCACTCAATGTCTGGGTTTAGTAATCTGGTTGTTACAAGGTCATCCCCTCTCCCCTACGCGTGCGGGGGACCTTTTTGCGCCGCGTCCGACAGAATTCAGGGAAAGAGAAAACCCACATCCTCTTCGTCATACATGGTCTGGAAAATTGGGCTGGGCCAGCAGCGACTGTCAATGGTCTGCAAAGCCACCCGCCGCTGAGTGGCCGGCGGAGCCTCCAAGTGAAGGAGGCACAAGGTCACAGGCAGGTCCACGGACACGGTGTGAGCGTGCTCCGCCGTCCCCTCCCGCTGTCTGAAGTGTCCGTGCCCGCCCACTAAGTGCACCTAAATTGGCTTTTGCTGCCCCTGAAGCGGCCCCCGCGCGACCGCCAGTCTGTTCGGGAAGGGGATTCGCCGAAAATCGGCAGCGAAACGGCTGGACGCCGCCGTTTGACCGTCTTCCGTGCGTGGGTGAAGACTCGTGCTGTCGCTGACGTGACGGGGATAGGGCGCGGGCTTCAGGGGTGGTGCGCCCTCCACTGGACACAGAGCAGCCTGGGACCACGTCGGGCCGAGTGATTCACGGTGGCCGGTAGGCAGTAAACGCAGTCCGAACGTGTAATTAGGATTACTGAAAATAAATTGAGGTTGTTTTTCCCTGTGCGCGGGTACCGTGTTGGTGTACAAATCATACAAGGAATAATTGACGCTTGTCTACTATTGTGCGCCCTTCATGACTGGAGTTTTGCTTTAATGAGGTGCCGAGGAATCTGGTTTGAAAAAAGACCAACACACGGAGGTCATTGCCACTTCGGTGGGCGATGTCGACGTCCGCATGGAAACTGCAAGAGCTCACAAGAAAGTAACCAAAGTGGGGTGGAAACTGCGCCGCGTCATAGAAGCACATGTTTCGTTCAGAGGCCTATGTACGTTTGTTCTGCGTGTGGTCGTCTCGTCTTTAGGCCTCCGCGTGTATCACGGGGGTAAAGGCCCTTACCAGAGGTGAAGCTCCACAGAATCAGTTGGCAGGCCCAGTCCCAGATCGAGCGGTCATGAGCGTTCCAAATGCTGGTTTGTGCCAGGAATTCGGGCCACTGGGCTTTGCTGGTTCGTGAAAAGCAAAGCGTAAAAGCATGTGTATAAACACACACACACACACACACACACACACACACACACACACACACACACACACACACACATATATATATATATATATATATATATATATATATATACATATATCATATTAAGTGCACCACACATTCGGTTCCGTTTTTGAAGGCTGGGCGAAGGAATCCAAACACGAGGTGGTCAACAGGTTTTGAATGCAGCTGCAACTCTCGAGATTTTTGTGAGCATGCTGTTTTAGATGGGAGGGCTCACTGTCAAGCTGAGAGAGGGCACGTGCAAGCTGGGTGTGAGGCTCAGCCGAACAAGCTAAGGGCCTTGATAACCCCAACAATGTACCATCTTACGCCCGTGCTGCTCGCGATACAGCAACCCATGCGTGTCCCTGTTATATGCTCTGATACTAAGATGGGACAGCGGTGCAGCCATGTGCCCTTAAAACTAAAATTGGTGAAATACATTTTATTAGCAAGATCTTATCCACCATGCTGCTGTGTAGTTTTACGGTACTTCCTGAAGGCAATGCTGAAGTGGTGACAAAAAAGCTGATCAAAAACATTAGAAAGTGTTGTAATGTTGTTTATCGAAGACCCAGCAAGCAGCTGTGATTTTAAAATGCGACTTCTAAAAAACAAGAGACCCTAGCAAACCCTGAGTAACTGGAATTTTTCAGTGTGTGTGTTTTATTTTTAGGCGCAGGTGCATGAACTAAAGCAGTACCTTAGTGGAAGTACTATCACAATGCCTTCGTCAAGTGGTGCTCAGTGCCAAGGATATGACGGCGTAATGAGAAAATGTCACAAGATAACGGCACATCTCCCTGAAAAAGTAAAGATGCTACATGCATCCGGAGAGTGCTCAAAGCTTTCACCATTCTTGAATTCAAAATTTACCAGCAAAACGATGTCTGTGTCATTGGACACAGTCTAAGTTCAAAGTTCTCCGTCGTGCTGCGTAGTTTCATTGTCACACAAAAAACGCCAGCGTTATTTGAGTAAATGACCGGCCAAATCAGTCTGGCAGGGCCGAAGGTGTCGAAGTTCGGTTAACAGTACTGCAGTAAACCATACGCTCAGTCTGCCCACGTGCTAGGCTGTATGTAGCTGCCCGCTGACGGTTTGGAAACAGAATGGCGGTGAACACGGCCTGATGTCAGTACTAACGACCGCTGCACCGCCCAAAACAAGCTGATGGCGATGCAAGTCAGGAAAAGGCATTGGACCGCTTCTCATCGTAATAACTGCGAAAATTGGCTGCTGCCACTATCACAATGACCAGCCTTCGAAAACCGTAGCTTCCATCACTGGAGGAAAATGAATACGATAGGCTTGATGGGTCCTTCCAGTATGTCTCCGACTTTTGATGTGTCTGGCGTCCGATAGCCATGAGCTGCTTGGACTTTGGAATATTGATACCAAACAACCACAGAATTTCAGCCAGTATTTGTAGAGCCAACATCT
>NW_023597034.1:13429094-13506594 GCF_011947565.3 Pollicipes pollicipes | reverse complement strand
ACCTTACTTGGAATCAAACCATATCACCTTAGATCGCACTTAGGTCGCCAAAGGTCTGCATCTACGTCCGTTTTTAACATCCAGAGATCTCAAGCCTCCTGTCTGGTGGGAAAATATTTGTATTGCCATCATTCAAATATTTGGCATCTACCTAACCTGTGATGTCATTGGTGACGTCGCGCAGTGGATATTTGGTATCTTCCTCGCCTGTGACGTCACTGGCGGCTCACCAGTGTAAACTATGTGAGAGGTGCCCTGCGTTTTATGCTGAAATATATGCGCATAGGGTCATGCAATACCATTGCAGCAAATTACGTGAGTCTTCCAATACAAATTCTGGGGGTATTGACTGCGAATTACATGGGTAAAATCGGTCGACCGGTTACGAAGATGGCGTGTGGACCAGGTAAATGCCCTCCCCGTCAGTCACAGGTGAGAAAATACTCAGGTCGACTTCATCCTTGCTCTAACTTGCATCCTTGACACGCCGTTTGTCTCGGGTAAGCTACATGCACCAGCCATGAGCGGGCTTAAGCGTTCCTGACGGTGGCCTCGTCCGAGTGTCGAGCATATACCTCGCATACGGGTCCCTGTGTGAGCTAAACATCAGAGGATGGCTCCAGCTGGATGTAGTTTTGCCACATCACTGTCCACACTCCCTCATCATATAGTCCTGCAATGGCCATTACTGGTCAAAAGGGGACTTACTCAATCCCAAACCGGTCGTGTATCCCCGAATGCCACCTGACCGGCGCACTGTAACTCCTCGAAATAAGTGGTAAAACAAAAAAACACTTTTATAATATGTATGACAACTGAGACGTCTTACCACCAATGTGACATTAAACCGTTCGTGCGCAGTACAAAGTTGGCAGCCCGATTGAGTTTCTGATCTGGCAGCATGTCACGCCGACAGGAAGCGAGCGAGCGACCCACGATCCGGAAAGATTACGTTCCTCCTGCGTGGGAAAACGTGTCCGACCAACGATGAAAATCGAGCAAAACATCCACTCCTCATGTCTCGTCAGAGAACCATGGGAATGAGTGGATGCCAGACTCCTGACCAAAGAACAGCCCTGAATGACAGAGGTCTCGTTCTCACACTATTTTTCACATAGCTTTGAGTTATTATCGCCACCATACGAGCAGTTTTTTCTCAGTTGTCGATCAATGTCAACGCAGCGTGGGTTTTAAATGTGGTATATTGCCATGACGAAAGGCGTATATTTTGGTGGGCGCCTACAGGCTAGCAGTCAAAATTTTCAAAAATACTTGAAGGTAGCGATGTTGAAATGGAGCTGAAAGAAGTATCTTGAAAATTGCATCCCCAGTGCAAATCATGAACTCTTGCTCTTCATCCATCTATAAATGTGTATAGCTTAAATCAATGTGTTCGTTCGTGACACTTGTTTTCTTTATAGTCTGTATAGAACCACAGCTGGTGCAGTTGCCTGACCAGCATGATTAATTTGTCTTTCCGCCGACTTGACTGTCTTTGCATACCTTTTGTGTGGTGTGAATGCACATTGCACTACACATCGTGAGAATTATTGATTATATTTATAAGTACCATTATTAATTTTTCTATGCGATCAAATATTTACAATTGCAAGTGACGTAGAAAGACGGACTTGGCATTCAGGGATAACGAGGTTATCAATAAAACTATTAAAAGTTGCGCATGTTTTTGGAAACGTTGGGATATCGCAGAAGGGCTAGCGCTTTGCTCATTAAAGCTGTCGCGGGTGTTTTCGTCTCCGTCATTTTGTACGTGCTAGGACGTTCGTCAATCGGCAATACCCGGGTAAAGAAGATGGGTATACTGTCAAGATAGTTTTGGAGATAGTCGCCTTTGGTGCTGTCATCGAGAACAGAATGATGTACTTATACCTGGTGGCACACACTCATGCACAATTGCCGGTTGCAAATTATTGACCGGAGCAAACCAGCTAGTATGATCTAAAAAATATCACACCACCAGGAGTTCAACTTCAAAGCAACCACGGGAAAACGGTAGCACGCACACTTGCTTGAAGTGCTTCCCTGTACACTACATTCGTGGGTTTACCATCGTGAGGCAGGATGAACAGCTCGGCGGCTTACATTGTAGCAGACAGCAAGGCGTCGTCAGCACACCCAAAATAGTTGGCAAGTTACCACGAGATTAATTTGCACTTACCTCGTCATAACAGTCGATTATAATCCACTGACGTAGATGCAATTTTGCGGAACGCGTTTGGTGTATAATTACATCTGTTCAGCAACATAAATCCCAAGGGCCATTCAATAAGAAATTGTGTAAGTTAGGAAAGTTTTGAAGGCTGAAAGCTCAAAAGCTTGACAGACATATATACATACATTTCTATTTTATCGTGACGATTTCATGAGACAGCATCTAAAGGTGTGAATACAAGTAGCTTGCATCTGACATTGTATCGATTGCGGAACACTGGCAGTGCAGCGATTGAGCCGTGTGCTTGGGAAACCAGACAACGGGATTCGAGCCTCCGCGGTACCCACCCTTCTAGCCTGGACGAAAAGGAGGTGACACCATGTCGCCTCAGTAGCTGAATGCGTCCCAAAGTCCCAGTGGCAGCAACTTATCAATCGCCTGCAATTAGATTAAATCAGTGTCACCGTATAGCCTTTCCGGATTTGTGCCTGCCATCCTAATGGCATATGTCACCAGCCATCCCTTAGCCATGTCACCCCTTCATGTTGGTTACCGGCTAGCATGCGTCAGGCTTAACATGGCGCCCCAAAACTCTGCCGGGCCTTTGTCGGCAAGCTAGGGCCTTGAAATTATGACAGTATGTGTTAACAGCTACGGTGTCTAGAAGCTTCAGTTCGGATGGCTTAAACTACAGCCGTCAGGCTGAGAGCCGTCTGCTGCAGCCCAAACCGCACAGGAACGAAGTGAGGATTACCGCCTGAGGACTTTTGAACCATGTCGAGGAACAGTCTAGCTTCATGCATCACATCCATGTGCATAACGCAATATTTAGTGGATTTTGGCCAACAGGTCACGGAAATTATTCCATGGCCCTGGCTGCGTGGATGCCCATTTCTGTTTGAAAGGAGCAACTTGTGCTCGGGCTATTGACAACCTGGTGTCATTTTCTGAATGGTGGCAAAATAAGTAGAGGCCTTTTGGGGACTCAAAGTGGGACTCCAACTCCAAGATGAAGAGCACGCATTGCATTATTTGGCTTACATGGTGAACATTTTGGAACACAAACTAGGTGAAATGCACACGGCTGTCACACAACCAATAATGTATGCTCAATTAAACCCTCATCGCCCAACGTCACTGGTGTGATCGTGCGACATAATTCAATTGTCTTTGCTCGCAGCACGTTAACACGCGCCCGGGTGGCCGGTTGGATACCCTTTGCTGGGCGGGGGGGGGGGGGGGGTCAATTTGACCTCCTGAGACCTCAGGAACTAAGAGAGCTAGAGACACTAAATTTGCGCGGTGAGTTGACCTGTACGTGAAAGAGCTTGGATCAAAGCTTGAGGTTCCTAGTTCATGACCTTCGGGTCAAACAAGGTCGAATTCCAGGTTGGTCTCCAAAAGGCTCCCAGAGCCTAGATAAGTGTTGTAAACAAAAGTAACATGTTTATCTAAGGTCAGCGAACCCTTTTGACCTTTTGAAAGTCATTGTAACCAAAATCGTACAAGACCGCTTTGACTTTTGCATTTGGATAAGCGGCAAATGTTACGCTAGGCAGATGTTCCCTTACAACAAAATGCTGACCTGGTTCATTCTAGGTCAGTGACCTATAATGGACCGTTAAGAAGTCTATGGAAAGTGTATAATGCGGCTTCTGTTGTCAATAAATTCGAAATGAGCACCAGAAACTACCCCATGCGGCAAGCCCCAGAGTAATAAAAACGGCTGATTTTGTCCTTCCTGAGCTGCCTGAGCTTCATACCTGATCTTAGGTCCATTTTTTTTGTTCACACAATTTTGTGTTGCCCAAGAAAGTATCTCAGAGGTGTGTGGCTTCGTCTTACCATCCGTTGTTGGATTAGATTGAACGATTCCCTAGAAATTGCCTTCGCTGAAACCATGGCCTGACTTTGGCCCGTCATGGGTCAGCAACCTTAAAATAAACATCTAAATGTTTTATACCACACGATCTCTTATTTAATTGCCGACAGCTATGAAAAATTTGGTGCGGCTACGCCACACCGTTCCGAAACTGCTCCGGAAAACCCTTTGGTTGGGGATTAATTTGATCCCCACCCGAGTGCGTGTTAAGTGACAGTCTTGACCAATGTTAAGGAATCGTGTTACTTACAAAATTAGATGATAGCGCCTTGCACGTTCACACGTTGCAGCCGACGTAAACTGCACCTGACTTGCGCTTCACCTGCAGAATCAGACCCTCGCCGACCCCTCGCCATTTCCGGGCTGAGCCGTCACGTGCAGAGAGAGTCGGCTAACGAAGTGCCACTGTCATTCTTCCTTTGCGTTCCAAAATGAAAACAAAGCGCATATTAATGTTGCTCTATGCGAAGTCCAACATCAGTAGCCAAAACAGGAGCTTCCACAGAGCAGCCAGTGTTGTGGTACACGGGAGCTTCCACAGAGCAACCAGTGCTGTGGTACACAGGAGCTTTCATAGAGCAGCCAGTGTTGTGGTGCACAGGAGATTCCACACAGCAGCCAGTGCTGTGGTGCACAGGAGCTTCCACAGAGCAGCCAGTGTTGTACACAGGAGCTTCCACAGAGCAGCCAGTGTTGTGGTACACACCGGAAGTTGGTTGCAGCTAACTCAGCGCAGGAGCTGGGGATCCGATATGGTAATCAAGGCGTCCTGGACACATGCTTTGCAAGTCCAACTGGTCACTGCGCTCATTGTCCGCCAGAACCTCCGGTCATCGCAATCAGAGCGGCTCATATTGCATCGCACTGCTTAAACACCGACGTCATTATAGCTGGTGGGAATACCAGCGCACAAACAGATGCTCACGCGATGAAAATGACAGTTGATTATGGGAGCGCCAGAGTGAGCGATGCCTCTAAGTCTGTTCCTTATTTCCCTTCGAGTTCATGGGGGCCGGCAGAATACTCGGTTTCGCGTGTCCACTTGATGATATGTGATCATGGATGCTGATGCGATATATCAGGAGGAGACCTGGATGTATCACAATGTCACGGCAAAACATAATGTACATGTCAAAAATGTTGAGGATTATTTTTGGTCTTGTTTAGCCGTGATTCACAACTTATAAAGCGTTGTATGTCCGGTATTTCGTAGCGTTTCGCTTTGACACAAAGGCGTGCTGCGTTTTCCAGTAGCACATCGGTTGTGTGCTTCAAGCTGCTTTTCCAAGTGGATTAGAATTACATGTGTTGTTCAAATCATTCAGAATGTTTGCATTACTACCGAACCTGTAACGCAACAAGTGAGATGCTCGAAGGACGGCCCGTCGGTCGGACTCCCCAAACCGCTCCTGATCTTTGCTCCTGTTGCAGCGGACAGGATGGTGCAGCGTGGCGGCGTCGTGGCAATCGTGGCTGCCCTGCTCGTCGTGCAGGTGGGTGCACTCCTGTCGCGCGGCCCGCCTCTCCCTTTGTCATTAGAGCAGGATCATGAAGGCTCACACGATTTTCTCGCGCCACTACTGTGGAGCGTCCAGTCAGTGCCTGATAGTTAAAGCAATAAGTCACCGGGAAATGAGCCCTAGAAGTTTTCTCCTGCCTGCAAGTCAAGCTGATGTAAATATTCTTCCAAATTTACCTGTAAGTTGTAGAAAGAAAGAAAGAGAGAAAGAGAGAGAGAGAGAGAGAGAGAGAGAGAGAGAGAGAGAGAGAGAGAGAGAGAGAGAGAGAGAGAGAGAGAGAGAGAGAGAGAGAGAGAGAGAGAGAGAGAGAGAAGAGAGAGGAGAGAGAGAGAGAGAGGAGAGAGAAGGAGAGAGAGAGAGAGAGAGAGAGGAGAGAAGAGAGAGGAGAGAGAGCGAGGATAGGAGAGAGAGAGTGGAGAGAAGAGAGCGAGGGAGAGAGAGCAGAGCGATAGCGACGAGAGAGTCTTAGAGAGGAGCGGAGAGAGGGAAGATGAAGACAGAGGCGAGAGAGATAGGGCTCGGATCTAGAACTTGGCGAGTTTTTTCGATGTTACAGTACAGAAAAGTCAGCCTGGCGTGATAACCACTCCCTCCTCATTTCTCTCTCTCTCGTCTCTCTGTCTCTCTCTCTCTCCTCCTCTTCTCCTCTCTCTCTCTCTCTCTCTCTCTCTCTTCTCCCCTCTCTCTCTCTTTCTCTCCCTCTCTCTCTCTCTCCCTCGTATCCTCTCCCTCCCTTTCTTTCTTTCCGTCTTTCCCGCTCTTACTTCATCATTGTCCAACCTTCCGTGCACTTGCAGATGGCCTAATGCAAAGGCTGTGACGCGCACAAACTTACCTTCTGTTAAGCACATCCTTTGTGTGACATAAGTATGCGCTACACCTTATTTAATTCTGTCTAGAACAGGTTTTGGTACAGGCCCGCCCGGAACGTTCAAACATAGGCGTCATGATTATTATGAGTAGATCTTTACGTAGATAGAGCTCGACCTGACACGTCACTACGCTACTGGACGAGACTCTAATTGAAGGACTGAATTGCCGTCCATGTGCTGTTTTTGCCCAGGCTGTCTGCAGCTCTGGTTGTATGGACTCAAGTAAGCTCAGGCATGTTCTAAATAGATGTTGGACACTGCCGCGGCGGTTTAGGGCCGTTTACGGTGTCATCCACTTTTCCTGGGAAGTATACTCACGGACTTGCAGCACTGGACACCATTGATCTGTTTTTGTCGGCATTCAACTAATACGCGTTCTCCTTGGACCATGACATGATACACCGCATGAAATGGTGGAATGCTATAAATGCCTGGTCGTATGAAAAGCGGTTCTATTGAAAGCTGAATTCTGCTCAGGTCACAGTTACCCTTCCAGGTTCCTCAGTTTTTCGAAGTATGAAGTTGCCCGTTGCCTCTGCATCCAATGACCTTTCGGCGGTGTCGGTCATTCACGTCTATTTATGGAAAGCGTTCTGAAGCGACGCTGTCTTTTCAAGTGCGCCATCCGCTGTTGTCTGGAGTTGTTAGATACGCCAGCTGCATCATTACAAGGGACCGCGGGTTTGCGGGTGGATTATAATAACTTTTGACTGATGGGTGCCTCAAACTCGCACGCCTATAAAATGCGCTTTACAGCTTTGCTGTGTGGTCTTCCGTTATACGCCTCAATGTGTTTACAACGAAAGTAAGAACTCAATATATCTGATGGTAAATAAAACTCTGTCTTTGCGGATATCAAGGTTAATATACGCAACTTAATAGATATAAGGTTATTGACTGCGATCATTGCTGAAACACTGAACATTTCATGATTGGATCTGTAAATTTGTTCCAGATTGGCATTATTCCACACAAGATATGCTACAGCAAGATTTCACAACGCCAACATGCCAACCCATAAAAATCGAGAGACGGCAACGGCGTGAGCAATGCGCCATGACTTTGAGAGATGACAGTCGAACGACTGTCGATAGCTTAAGCTGCATCATTTGTCCTATTATCTAAAGTAATATATTAACGAGCTGCGGCCGGTGGCTACCGACGTTTACAAATGTTGATCACACCTTTCGCGTCATGATGGACGCTCCGAGCCAATCACGTTCAAGGTCGTTCCACGCCGCCGCTGGCCACCGCCGTCATTAAACTCGAACCGTGGGCACCCAGTTGACCTCCGGCTTCGAGGCTCCATGTGCCCGAGGCCGTCATCTGTCGGCGGCGTCCAATCAGCAGGCATCTCCATTGTGGAGCGGTCACAGCCGCGACACACGGCGCCGCCGAACGAGGCGACCGCGCCGCCGCTGCCCCCGCTGAATGGCCGCAAATCAGCGACGATAACTGACGCGCGACCGACCCCTCCCCCTCCCCCGCCGGCAGCCAGTGACCCCTGGCTCTGCGGCCGCGTGCCGGGCGGCGTGGAACGCAGCTCGAGCTCAGCCAAGTGTCCTCGATGGTCAAACGCATGAGGGTGACTGCATTTGCCCGGCTGGGCTGCGGTTGAAAGCCGCCGCTTGGCGGACCGCCTCAGCTACAGCCTCAGCCGCGGCGTCACGCTACCCATCTCCATGCCGCCAGTCCATCTATGCCTGCCACTGTGCTCTAGCTGCGTCTAAATTGTTGTTCGTAGTTTGTAATTAAGCATCTTTCATGTGTCGAACATGACTCAGTTTGTTTTAATGCTGTCAGTGCTATCCCGGGTGGTGGCGGGAAGGCCAGCGTTTGCCATGCCGTTGCGCCTGATTGGCGGCGACCGAACAGGCGGACATCCTAGCGTTTGTGTGCAGGCGCACGGCCAGTTCGACATGGGCACGTTCAAAGTGGTGGCCGGTCGAACATCGCGCGACATGGCAACGACCTCGACGGCCGAGGAGCCGCCGGCGCCGACTGGACAGCCGACGGAGGTGCCGCAGGAGCCGGCCACGGCCACCGAGCCGGGCTCGGCCACTGTCGAGCTGCGCTCCACCACACGCACCAGTCAGCTGGCCACGGTGGAGGATACCCCGGCCGCCCTGCGCACCAACGACGAGCTGGTGAGCAGCGAGCGACCTAGCGGGGGATAAGGGCAGGAACGGACGTGAGAACGGAGGGGAGGAAGGGGGGATGGGCAGAGGGGAGAACAGGGACGCTGGGAGGACAGAGGGAATGATGGGGCGGGGCGACGGCGGGAAGAAAGAAGGGGGCGAGGGGGGGAGGGCGGAGGGATTGACGGAAGGGAGACACGGTCACAAAGACCGGGGGGGAGGGGGAGCACAAGGACGAACAGATGGGAGGACGGAAGGAGAACGGAGGGACCGGACGGGGAAAGGACGGACGGGGGCAATGGCGGACGGTAAGACGGGGTCGGACGGAGAAGAAGAGGAGGCGGAAAAAACAGAATGGAAATAGAAAGACATGACAGTGTTTACGTAGGGTGGGGGAAACCTTGCTTGCTGTACAACCCGAAGCCACAGTCACTCGGCAAAGCCTTTAAAAGGACATAGCTGTTCTTTGCTTAATCCTTGGACTTTCAACATGGATCTTCGGCACGTGCCGCCCAGTATGACACTGTCTTGATCCTTGGCCGGTCGTTTGCCGCTGCCCTGTCCTGACCTGGTCTGACCTTGGTCTCGTCAGCAGATTGACGCGTCAAAGCTGCCCCGGGACGCGCGCCCCTCGGACGATCCGGAGCTGTACTCGGGACGCAGCTCCTGGGATCGCATCCGGGAGGTCCGCAGGAGGAGCATGAACATGACCCGTGTGGAACGTGAGTCAATTCCTTGGTCACTGGCTGTCCCGCGTGGGGGAGTCAGGCATACAGAAGAGCAGCATACGTTCACGAAGACCAAATACTATTCAACAAACATCATAACTGAGATGCAAATCTGCAAAGTGATGAATGGCTGCCGTAAGGGCAATTCATCACGCTTCGCCAGTCACGTAGTTAAATCAGTCTTCTTTGTGCAGAAGCTGCGAGTGAACGAATGCAGTTTCTGAGGTCCTTGACTGTGCTGCCCGAGTATCTGGGGATGACGTATGTGTTCTCGTTTCTGCAGATATTGAGGCAGAGTGCCAAGACGACTTCATGCGAATCATAGTCCATTTCAACGGCACTTTCAGCGGGCTCATCTACTCGGCAGGTAAGCAGTCAAGCTATCCCATCAAAAGTGCTGAGGTTCTAAAAGGCGTCTCATGGAATCTTCACAAGCTTAGGATTAAATGGTTAGCTTAACCACTGGCCGTTCTCACAAATAACCCAAATGAACCCGACATCCCATGAAAAGTCTCACTGCTCGAAGTCATCGGTGACTCAAGCGTCATTTCCTTCGCACAAGCACAGCACCGTCGCGTCGCGCACCTTTGGACGGACCTCCAGAGGCGCCCTGTGCGCGGCTCCAGCGACGAGGGCCGAGGCGCGCGCGGTGGTCGCCGGGTGACGTGCGGGACGCCGGGCCCTGCGGGGCGTGACCATCCGGCGGCGCCTCGCACCGCCTGTTTATGGAGCCTGTGCCGTTACCGGCACATTTACCCTGCATTCTCCCCAGAGCGCGGCGCGGGTCACAAGACTCAGAAATAACCCAGCAACGATTAAATTCACACCCGTTGAATTTACGGTCCATGACATGGATCGTTCCTCACATTAACGACGCTACAAAGCGGCGGTGCCGAAAGAGTGCCGTGATTCTTCTGAGGTGTTTTGCTAGCGACGTCTTAAAAAGGCCAGACCAGTCCCGACGGCAGTGCCGCCGGCGCATCGAGACATGTCCGGCCGCCAGACCATATAGCTCCATCGAGAGGGCCGTGGCTGGCTGCCTCCGTCGTCAGACGAGCCGTACACTGGAGCGGACGCAGCGCGCCGAACCGCTCCCCCGCCCCTCCTCATGTCGTTGGCGCGTGCCCAACTAGGTGAGGGCCCGCACGCACTGCGGGGAGCCGCGCTCTCCAGACCAGCACCACGGCGCAGAGCGCGTCGGCGCTCGTGGTGAACGATGCGTGCCATGGTGACACTGTACTACAGGGCCGGCCCGGTTTGACAGCTACTTTAGCCTTCACTGCAGGCTCGGGACAGTCATGAATGAACAAGGTATGACGTCATTTGAAGAAAGAGCAGATGGATTAAGCTGCTCGTCTGAGTCAGTGCTCATAAGATAACGATGAGCCATGGATACCGGCAGGTGGAAGTACAATACTTCCGGTACAGTGGAATAGATTGTCGGCACTGAATTAGCAGCAGAACCGTTTGCTGGAATGGTATAAGGACTGGCAGTGATAAGGCTCAAGGAAAGAATCATAGCGTGCACAGATGACAATGAAATCCCAACAAAGTATACAGTTATGTGCACTGCTGGCTTATGGATAAGTATTCACAATTCCATACATACAATGCTGCTGTGATGTGGTGGTGTGAGGAGCTGGCACTAGTCTTTTACGATTTATTGTGTCCCTCATTGAGAAGCAAGACACGAAATTCCCCTTTCGGTGCTTTGATACGTGCACTAGATGTCGGGTAGTAGTTGTGATAGGTCCTCGCTGGATTCATTATTGTGATTCCGTCTATCGTGTGATGACCCATCACATTTCCAATTTGATCGAAACATTGCAAATGACAAGCCGTTTGGGCTTCAAGATGCGGAGCGCAGGCGCGCGCTCAAGCCACTCGGTCTGATTACTGATCCTCTCTACAGCCAGAGAATCAAAAAGAAAACGAGATTCAAACATTGCATTCATCTAAATTTAGCTGAATGGTGTCCATGCCAATGTCTCTCTGCTTACTTCACATCTGGGACTGACTTATCATGATATTTCAAGCTCATCCACGGCTTGCCCAACGCAATTTTACACAAATCCAGTGAAAATGCTCTAAAAGGACTGAAATAGTCGAACCATGATTTACCAGTGAACCATCTTTTACCACGCGAGACGAGCGAACCGATAACAGACGTGATTATGCTCATGCGGATATTACCTTAACATAACTGTATGGAGCCTGTTGCCTTTGGAACCCATACCGGTGGCAGTTATCTACTTCAAAGATATCTTGAGCGTTGCCAGTGCATTCGGGATATTTCCTCGCATCAGCTTGGCAGGCGTTTGCATCAGCTCATGTTTGGCGTCTGGGAACTAGACATCGACGGCTAACATTTCAGACTGACCCCGGGCCCAGGCCACCAAGGCCCGTCAGTTTGAATTGACTGAGGTGAATCAGATTCAATACTTGATTGTTTGATGGCTAAGGCGCAAACATAGAAGCAAAAGCTGTTAGTTTTTGGTGGTCACTGGTCGCAGATACGCTGTGTAATGTGCTTTGTAGTTCCATGACCCGGCCTGGGCCCGTTTGTAGTTCCATGACCCGGTCTGGGCCCGTTTGTAGTTCTATGACCCGGTCTGGGCCCCTTTGTAGTTCCATCACCCGTTCTGGGCCCCTGACGTGTTGTATTTGAGGTCGGTTTCGGAAAACGTGACGTTGGTGGCTTTCTGATCCACTACTGGCACCCATATGGGTTGAAATGTGTTAGTATCGTTTACTGATTTCTATACAGTTTATTCGCATTGCTGGTTTCATTTCAGTCTAGTCGGTTGCACGGATTCGTCATCAATATTTTAGCCCCCGAGAACCGGCGGATCCATGGTTTGCATGCGGTCGAGCGTGAGAGCGTGGACACGTTGACCGAAGCTTTGCCAGACTCTTGTCTGTTTTCTCCTTCATTATAAGTTCGTTTCATTTTGCCGTGATGCATGGTGGCCAAGATCTTGCTCCGTTTAATACACGCGATCTAAAGCTTTTCCGCGGCCTAAAATTGCATGTTTCCGATGCTGATTTCCTGTGTCAATAAAAAAGTGATGATATTGTAACGCTGCAGAAATACCCTAAATGATCGAACAGCCTGCATTAAGTGTCTTGAAACTATAGAGTTACTGCTTTTAAGGGATAGTATGGCCTGATACCGACAATTTATGGCGGTGCAATAATGGCTGTAACCATTCGGCCATTACACCATCCCGATGGACGGGGTGGCGGGGGAGAGAAGAGGAGAGGGGGGGGGGGGGGAGTCGTACTGGCCGATTAATCCCATCGAGCGGTAGTCACTTTCGTCTCCCGCGTGGAGGTTGATGCTCCTTCAAAAGATGCAAGCTCGTCAAAAGCGTGACTGGTCGGGCCTGACAGCCGAGGCTATACAATGCCCGGTTGGTTGACAGGCAGACTCCCTCGACCTGTCGCCTCACTCGTCACCAAGTGGTTTGGGAAGCATTATGGTGAAGCATTCCGCGTGCATAATAGCTATATTATGCATTTCGCCATAAGACTGCACACTTTATTGCGCTACTGCGTCCTGGTGTGTCTTAAGGGACGATTAAACATGTGTTATAAGATGATCAGATGAAAAGTGGGCTATTCATATGGCTCTGTCGACGGTGGTTTTAAATGATCGCCGAATCTGACCATAAATCTATTACCGGGAGTCTCATTTCCAATCAGGATGTCAACCTGGACCAAACTCCTTACTACTGACAGCTAAAAAGGACTACCAGCCAGCGGTTCCACCGGATCCGCTGTCGTCTCTGCCCAATCACAAGGCGATCTGGCCGGATTCCGCCTGGGAAACTACGTCACCATCAGATCTGTGATGCGAGGCGAGGGCCGACCGGCGGCAGCTGGGCACTCTCGGCACGCCGCGCCGCCCAGCCGTGCAACAATGGCCGTGGTGGCACGCGCCAGCCGCCGCCGCCGCCGCCGAGACGGCTCCATAACAACGGGCGGCGCCATCGCAGAGTTCTCCTTGATGTCCCACCGAGCGGTACTACAGACGGCCAGGAGGGTGGGCGGGCCAAGGGGCGCGCGGCGGCGGCGCAGGGGCCCAACAGTCTGTCGTTTGACAGCAGAGGAATCACGATCATCTCAACCTCTTCATAGTGCGTTTCTGTTGAACAGGACCAAAAGCACACCAACGGCAAGGACATTAATGCCAGCAGAAGATCTAAACACCATTTGCGTCTGGGCGGACATGAATTGCACCGCATATAAAGAGACACTTATTCTGCCAGGGAGACAAGTTATTCGGGCGACTAGCAGTAGCCACACGTCAGGGCAGCCGAGCGAGACTGCCCCGCTCACGTGCCTCTCATGAATGTATCGGAGACATGGGCCGTGACCTTCCGCTGCGTGCCGGCGCCTCGCCAGCACTGCAACATGACGACCGGCTAATGGCCGAATTACGCGTGCTTCCTGCCCCGCGCCTGGCCGATAGCCCCGGCCGTCATGAGCTGGGCAGACTTACGCCCCGCTGCGTGCCGCGAGCCGCCTCCAGACACGAGCCGCCCGCGCCACGGCAAGAATGAAACCATGAGTGAACGAGTCCGCGCCGGATCGGAAGCGTCTCTCGCGTATGACTTCGGCGTGCGTAGCGGCGGCCGGGCGGCGCGCGCGCCACGCTCCAGGGCCGTCACGTCGCGTCGGCCGTTATTTTCCGGTGCGCCAGTGCGCCAGTGGCGCCGCACCTGCGTCGGGCCGGTCGCCGGCTGAGGCGCTGAGCCACCCGGAGGCCTCTGAACGGCCAGGGTGATCGTTTCATGGTCTGAGGGCCGACGGCCGGTAATGGGAGACGTTCGTGCCTCGTGGCCTGTGATTACCACGATTGCGTCAAATGCATCTTCCGTCGGGGTACCACCTGTCTGCGTTTGTCTCCCATTTTCGGCGTTTTAGTGATGGTCTGATGACTTCACTCCATGTCTGGCAAAGGGTGCACGGTACGGACTGCTTAGACACGAGACAGAACGCGTTTTTTGTGCCCGGCTTCGATTCAGCAGTTCGTCCGTCATAGCCGACAAATCGAGTCAATAGTTATCTCCCTGATCGAGACAGGTGGAACAGATCCAGACAACGTCGTCCGCCCAGGTGTTGAAGCGACACCGAAGTCGGTCTGAAAATGTGATCACACCACATTGCAGTTTCCTCGCAATGACTCGTGCCGCCCGCCATGTTTTGCAGGATACGCCTACGATCCGGGATGCATCTACATCAACGGCACGGGAAGGCCGGTGTACGAGTTCCTGATTCAGCTGAACCGGTGCGGCACGCTGGGCGGCAACAACAAGAGAGACGTGGAGGCCAAGGGGCGGGATATCGCCGGCGTGAGTACATGACGGCCGCGGAGACCCGGCGGCAGCCCAGGCCTAGACGTCCTGAAGTTTAATATGTCACTGGCTCGGAGCCCGAGTACCCAAAGTACCCAAGGAGATTGGGCCTTAGAGGCCCTGGGACGGGGAGGAATCCGACGTGAGCAGCGCAGGCAAAAAAGACACACACATGGAGAGCCATGAGCTGGATTAAGGTCCTTCTGTCTCGTGATGACAGCAGCCATTGCAAAAAAGATCGATTCGCTCTTGGAGTGAGCAAAAGCGTTTCTCGTAGACCTGCAACGAGAAAAAAATCATAAAAACCTAATGTTCTCAGTACATCTGATGTGTACCATGTGCATTCGAGCATGTCGACGAACAAACTAGCGTTTTTCATAGCCGGATTAACAGACTGTGAAATCATAAGGCCGTCACCTTGAAGCATCCTGCAGAACGATTAACTCCCCGTTGCTTCTTAGAAGAGACATACCACTCGATCCATTCCCTGCTGCGACGGTTAATTTGACTCATTGTTATGTAACAACGATCATTTTCAAGCTGATGATAGTGAAACTACCTTCTTCCTGTGTGGATTCACGTTAAATAGCAACTAAAAACGTATGTTGGCGGCGGTATTCAGCAGGCCATCCAGGTGCAGGGTCCGCCGACACCTGAAGCGCGCCATGACGCCTTTAGTGCGCCACGCTTGGCGCGCGGGCCGGCCGCGTGCTGCCACATCCTGCGCGGGTTCGGCGCACCGAGCGTGTTACTGACGGGGTGGTCGGACCGGGCACGCTCGTGCGCTGGGCCCGCATGCAGACGCCCATTACACGACGTAGTCAGCTGGCGGAACCGAACAGCCACCCGGCCGGGCCCCGGGTCCCAGAGGGGCCTCCCGACAAGCGACGCGGGCAGATCATGGCGCGAGAAGCTGGAGGGGCTGAAAAGAAGGGGGACGAGTGCTGGAGAGCTGCTCAAAAGTCGGAATCCTTCAATGACGATTGGCTTTGAACCGCGCTGTTGAGGGCAGGAACCTCATGGGACGGACACATGTGTGCTGAGTCTCGGTGCAGACAGATTGGAAAATCAGTAGCCCCTTCCAGACCGTGCGTTGAACAGATAAACTTCTGCGCGCCTTGTCCTCCAGCCTTCGTCCCGTACGAGTCCGTCGAAAAGACATTCCTGGAACGCTGGAGACTGCTGCATCATACCACGGCTGTGCAAGCGACTGTATGTGAAGACCGGGTGCTTTTGGACAGACTGACATCCAGCATCGTAGGCTGAATATTTTAAAACAAATGAAATTATGCTAAATCGGAGCTGCAAAGAACGACCTGAATACAGCTGGACAGGTTTCCCTTGAGTGGATGTGATGGATGCTTCCTGTAAGGGAAAAGTCCGGGGACTGAATGCCAACTCATGCTGATGGAAACAATGACTTCAGGTAACACCTGTCCTGTGGTGACGTCACGCTGGTTCCACTTTCGATGCACTCGGTACAACCCCAGCGTCACAGTCACGGTGTCCGATCCGACCCCGCTCCGCCCAGGGCAGCCACCCATAACCCGCGGCTGCCGCAGGTGGCCGCCGTCAGCCGCCCCCGACGCCCCTCAGCCGCGTGCCAGGCGTCGGTCCATTTGGCCGTTCGGCGCCGCTGGCGGCGGCGGCCGGACGGGACGACGGCGTCGGGTCACCGTCCCCGCCCGCCGGGCCAATCGCCGACCGCCGGCCAGTGACCCTCCGCGCCGATTGGCCGCGCTGGCCGAGCCCCCCGCCGGCGGGCCCTGGGGCGCCAACGCCAAACAGGCAGCCAGACGCCTCGCACCCCTGAACTACCGCCATTCCGCGCGGGTGTAGACGGACCACGGCCACCGGGGTGGAAGGGGGAGGGGGGGGGGGGGGAGCAGACGGAGGCGAGAGGACACACAGAGCGGTACCCCGCTGTCCCCTCGTACCGCTGCAGCGGAATTGTGCCGCTCTTGGGCAGGACACGGGGAATTTGCCGGCTGATTTGAAGCCCAGACTTTCTCAGGACTTTTTCTGGGAGAGCCAGCAAGCGTGCGAACCAGGTATGCCACAGTAACACGCTAGTAAAAGCACGGCTTTATCGCCTCATCGGAAGTGGCTGTGGGCATACCGGAGCAAATTGCCCGTTTGCAAAGAACGGAAACGCTTGAGAATGCAACACCCATACTTCGTTTCTGGGCGTGAGGGGGCGAATCGTCGTTCGGAATTAGCGCAACATGCAGTGTTCTTGTATTATCTCGTCGTGTCTGATCACTGTGTGCACTCTTCCGCAGAAAAACTTCATGTGGAACACGGTGTCAGTGCAGTACAATGCAATGATTGAGGAGGAGTGGGACGAACACTTCAAGGTGACCTGCGAGTACGGCTACGACATTTGGAAGACGGTCACCTTCCCCTTCCTGGACGTTGAGTGAGTATCGTCCCGCTTTTGCTTACACCCGTGGACAACATGCACTGCGAGAGAGAGTCCATGTTTTGCTTACAGCCTTGGACGTATGTGCCTGCCCGAATGCTTGCGTGCGATGCTGACGGCCGTACCCCCGTGGCTCGCAACGCCACACCGCTGTGCGGCCCCGGCGCGCCAAATTTCTAATTCAGAATTCGCACCGGAAAGATGAGAGAGGAGGAATGATGCACGGCTAATGGTTTGGAATCCTTACCGGTCTCAGGTCACTCACCTCAAGCCATTATTGCAAGGCAAGAATATGGCATGCTCATAGCTGTTGCGTGCCAGGCGCCAGGCGGGCTCGGCGCCCCACGCGTTGTCGGCTGCCGGGGACCGCTGTGTTGTCACGGCCGCCAGTGCCGTGAGGAGTGTCCCGCTTGCGTCACGGCGCTACTCACGGCGCCAGTACCGTGAGGAGTGTCCCGCTGCATCACGGCGCCGGTACCGTGAGGAGTGTCCCGCTGCGTCACGGCGCCGGTACCGTGAGGAGTGTCCCGCTGCGTCACGGCGCCGGTACCGTGAGGAGTGTCCCGCTGGGTCACGGCGCCGGTACCGTGAGGAGTGTCCCGCTGCGTCACGGCGCCGGTACCGTGAGGAGTGTCCCGCTGCGTCACGGCGCCGGTACCGTGAGGAGTGTCCCGCTGCGTCACGGCGCCGGTACCGTGAGGAGTGTCCCGCTGCGTCACGGCGCCGGTACCGTGAGGAGTTCCCGCTGCGTCCGCCCTACCGTGAGTTGTCCCGCTGCGTCACGGCGCCAGTGCCGTGAGGAGTGTCCCCTGCGTCACGGCGCCGGTAACGTGAGGAGTGTCCCGCTGCGTCACGGCGCCGGTCGCTGAGGAATGTCCCGCTGCGTCACGGCGCCGGTACCGTGAGGGTGTCCCGCTACGCAGGCGCCGGTTCCGTGAGGATGTCCCGCTGCGTCACGGCGCCGGTACCGTGAGGATTTCCCGCTGCGTCACGGCGCCGGTACCGTGAGGAGTGTCCGCTGCGTTCACGCGCCGGTACCGCAGTCGGATTGGTCCCCTGCTCACGGTCGCCGGTACCGTGAGGAGTGTCCCGCTGCTGCACGGCCCGGTTCCGTGAGAAGGTCCCGCTGCGTCACGGCGCCGGTACCGTTGATATGGTGTCCCGCTGGCGTCACGGCGCCGGTACCCGTGAGGAGTGTCCCGCTGCGTCACGGCGCCGGTACCGTGAGGATGTCCCGCTGCTGCACGGCGCCGGTTCCGTGAGAAGTGTCCCGCTGCTGCAACGGCGCCGGTTCCGTGAGAAGTGTCCCGTGCTGCACGGCGCCGGTACCATGAGGAGTGTCCCGCTGCTACACGTGCCGGTGCCGTGAGGAGTGTTCCCGCTGCGTCACGGCGCCGTTCCGTGAGAAGTGTCCGCTGCTGCACAGCGCCGGTTCCGTGATAAGTGTCCCGTTGCTGCACGGCGCCGGTACCATGAGGAGTGTCCCGCTGCTACCGGTTGCCGGTGCCGTAGGAGTGTCCCGCTGCGTCACGCGCCGGTTCCGTGAGAAGTCCCGCTGCTGCACGGCGCGCGTTCCGTGAGAAGTGTCCCGTTGCTGCACGGCGCCGGTACCATGAGGAGTGTCCCGCTACACGGTGCCGGTTGCCGTGAGGAATGCCCCTGCCGCACGACACTGCAACAGTGGGGGTGCCCCGCTGCCGCACGACACTGCAACAGTGAGGGGTGCCCCGCTGCCGCACGACACTGCAACAGTGAGGGATATCCCGCTCCTGCACGACACTGCAACAGTGTCACACCACGCGCGGAACCCTTCATTCTTTTGGAATCAGAAGGTAGAAACGCCGAGGTGATTCCAACTCTGACTTATCGCACGCTGGCTTATTTTGATTCTGCTTCGAGCAACAAAACGCAGCTTTAAGTGATCAAATTTTCAGCCAAAGTGACACGTGTCCATTCTGGAATCGATTCCGATGAAGTCGATTTTGGTGCCAGCAGTTGACATAAAATGTTCATTTTGGCCTCATGAGAGCCTGCATTGGCTTTTTGAAGTGATAAAAAACCAGCTATGCTCTAGTGCAGTCTAAACTGTCACACTTTTCGTGTATGCTCTTTCATATATTTCTATTGACTTGACTCACGTTTGACTGACTCATACTCGTCTATGAATATCAGCAAAATCGACGGAATCACGCTGACTGAATGCAATTTTGGTTCATTTCGGGATTGGCCCCATCCCTACCCGCCGTCAAACACAAGCCTGGTCTTCATCATGGCGGGAAGCCGTCTTTGGTGTGACTTCCTGTCACCGACGTGGTTTTTGCAGTGCGATTGTTTTCATGAGTGGTGTGTACAATGCACACCGTGTACTGCGCGTGACGGTACCATCACCGTGAAGCGGTAAAGCAGCAGCATAATAGGATCACCATGTTCGGTGCAGATGTGCGCTAAGTCACTGCATGGGGCTTCCGGCTAGGACAATGACAGGACAATGCTAGGACAATGATAGGAGGACAGCGATAGGGACCTTACATATCATGTTTGCTTCTTCCTTTCCGTTAGGCTACACTTGCATTTCCGTTTTCCTCCCCTCGCTTTCCTTTTCCCGGGGATGCGCTACCATCTTTGTTCCACTCGCGCCTCTCGGTTTCCGAATTTTCTGGGGTAACCTCAGGTGACCCGAGTAGTCCGATGTGACCTCAGGTGACCTGAGCCGTCCGGGATGGCCTCAGGTGATCCGATCTGTCCGATGTGACCTCCAGTGGCCCGAGTCCTCCGGTGCGACCCCAGGCGACCTGAGCCGTTTGGAGTGACCTCAGGTGACCTGAGCTGTCCGGAGTGATCTCAGGCGTCCTGGGCCGTCCGGAGTGATTTCAGGCGTCCTGGGCCGTTCAGAGTGATCTCAGGTGAACTGAGCTGTCCTGAGTGATCTCAGGTGACCTGGGCCGTTCGGAGTAATCTCAGGTGACCTGAGCTGTCCGGAGTGATCTCAGGTGATCTGGACCGTTCGGAGTGACCTCAGGCGTCCTGGGCCGTCCGGAGTGATCTCAGGTGACCTGAGCCGTTCGGAGTGACCTCAGGCGTCTTGGGCCGTCCGGAGTGACCTCAGGCGTCCTGGGCCGTCTCCAAGCCTCACGTGGGCTCTCCTTACAGGACCCAGACAGGTAACCCGGTGGTGTTTACTCTGAGCCCACCCGAGTGCTACATGGAGATCCGCTACGGCTATGGCACCACCGGTAACCGGATCACGGGGCCGGTCCGCGTGGGTGACCCGCTCACGCTGATCATCTACATGCGCAGCCAGTACGGTAAGTGGGACCCCCCAACGTTGAAGGGTTGGCAGCCAGACAAAATCCCACGCATTGAGTTCTGAGTTGTACGGGGTTAACCCAAGTCTTTTGTCTCTCATTTCGGCACTCTGAGGGTGCGACGGAAGAAGCTATCCACCTTGGTCTGTGCTTCCCGCCGTTGAATGCGAGGTTGCAGCATATTCGAATGCTGGCCTCGCTGGCAGCAGCTGCTGGCCGCTGGTCGCTGGTCGCTGGCGGTACGGCCGCTGGCCGCTGGTCGCTGGCTGTACACCACTGGCCGCCGGCAGTTGCTGGCCGCTGACCACTGGTCGCTGCAGTACGGCCACTGGCCGCTGGCAGCTGGCAGCGCTGGCCTCTGGCCGCTGGTCGCTGGCGGCACGGCCGCTGGCTGCTGGCCGCTGATCCGCTGGCGGTACGGCCGCTAGCCGCTGGCAGCTGCTGGCCGCTGACCGCTGGTCGCTGGCGGTACGGCCGCTGGCTGCTGGCCGCTGGTCGCTGGCGGTACGGCCGCTGGCTGCTGGCAGCTTGCTGGCCGCTGGCCGCTGGGTCGCTGGCGGTACGGCCGCTGGCCCGCCGGCAGCTGCTGGGCCGCTGGCCGCTGGTCGCTGGCGGTACGGCCGCTGGCTGCTGGCCGCTGGTCGCTGGCGGTACGGCCGCTGGCTGCTGGCACGTCGCACACCCCTGTCGCGGCTGACCGTTATCCGCCGGTCGCGGGTCCTCAGCCGGGCGCCCTCTGTGCCGGCGTTTTTGTGTTGTTGGTTTGCCGGGAAGTACGTCTGTCGTGCCGATACGGCCCAGTGGCGTCCAAGCTGTGGCGACCCGGCCGCCCTGACTAACGGCTCCTGCTGGGCCGGCCGGCCCGCGCGGAAGGGGCGGGGCAGCCGATCTGCGCGCGCAGGTCGCACCTCCTCCGATAAACCCTCGTGGTAGCGGACTGCAGCAGACGCCGAGCGCTCTGAAGCTTGCTGTTTTTAGCCATCGCTGCCAGATCTTAACAGACCGATGTTGACGGCTACCTTTGCAGATGGATTTGACATCGTGGTCAGCGACTGCTACGCCCATAACGGAGCCGACAAGAAAATATCGCTGGTGGACCACTACGGGTATGAAAAAACAGGCAACTGATTCAGTTGCATCAGAGCTATTTCGTCCATGACGCACCATTTTGGACCTCTAAGATGAGAGTTGTATAGCAGTACTGTGACTATCCCGAGCGTCACTGCTACCAAGTCTTCCTCGGCACAATAGCCCCAGTTCGGAGCGTGCTCTTGTGCTCGGGATGGGCTCTCAGTCAGGGCGAGCTTGAGGCCGGCCCCTGGGTGACGGCTCTAGCATGTTCCCTAGACGGCTATAGCCTGTAGTGAGCTGAGTCATCGTGAGGGTTCAGGATGAGGCGGGGACGAGGTGAAAGAGTGCAAAAAGCACCTGGGTCAGTTTGTTCCTTGCGGTTTCTGTGCCGTTTCATGTCACCGCAAGATTGTGATGCATGCGATCTGGCTCGCGTGAGCACTCAGTACCACACAAGGAAGCGTCAGATTCTTTCGCCGACGGCCGGTGCCAGCCGTGCGTGAAGGGAGGCGCACGCTGCTCCGCACCGCCAACCACACAGAACCGCTGCAATTAAAGTAATGCCGTAATGTATGACACCGGAATGGAATTACGGTATGCGACGACGATTCGTACTGACACTTTTATTTTCTCCCACTAGATGTCCGGTGGATGAAAAGCTCATCAGCCCGTTTCAAGGAACCTTCTCCGAAGACGGCGTGTTTGAGACGCAGGTGTACGCTTACATGAAGACATTCCGATTCACTGGAAGTCCTGCCCTCTACATCGAATGTGACGTTCGCATGTGCCACGGTGCATGTCCGGTAAGTCAGCGCCCTCTGTTCAGCGAGGAACTGCTTCAGCTGCTGCCATCTATAGAAATCTCCACATTCAAACTCAATTCTATGCACGAAGCCACGTGTCCGTTTACCTATCACCGCACGAGGATTTTACCGCAGCCGGTCGCCAACAAGCTTCGAATTTTGAAAAAAAATGGTTTCTCATTCCAAAAAAGTGCCCTCAGAACAGGTCTCGCCACTCGGCGAGGAACCTTTTACGCGTTTATCTGCGTCATAATTTTATTGTTACCTTTACCAATTATTCCTTGGATCCGAAATACATGGCTGAGTAGAGGATTTCTAACTTATCCCCATCATTAGGTGCGTCATTTTCTTGTCGCTGGCAAAAAAGACGTAACAGGCGGGATTAAAAAAAGATTGGCATCAGCTTAAGCGTCAGCATGTTCATATTCAGTTTTTCAGCTTATATTCAGGTCAGACTATTCTATTCGAATCCTAAGCTTCTTAGTTGCCGGTATTGCAATAGAGCTGTCTGTTCGAGTAAGAACAAAATGGTCACGTTGTGAACGGAATCTTAATGCCATTACAAAGACCCAATGGCAATTCAAACACCATCTGTAATACATTATACAAGGCAGCGCACTGACCTACGATGAAATAGTCACGAAAAGCATAAAAACAACACCTCACATGATTTAAACCTATTGATTTTCTGTGTCGTGCTCAGCTCTGCCGTATCGTCGTCGCGCGCAGTCTTTGCATATGGTACGTGTCATCGTCCGGCTCCCACTCTACCGTCACTGATCCGTCCTCCCCGCCGATCCGGCTCCCCTCTGGCGGCCTTGGTCCGTCTCCCGCCGTCCGGCTCCCCTCTGGCGGCCTTGATCCGGTCCTCCCCGTCCGGCTCCCCTCTGCGTCCTGATCCTCCTCCCGCCGTCCGCTCCCCTCTGGCGGCCTTGATCCGCCGTCCGGCTCCCCTCTGCGGCCTTGTCCGGTCCTTACCGCCCGTCCCGGCTCCCCTCGGCGGCATTGATCCGGTCCTCCCGCCATCCGGCTCCCCTCTGGCGGCCTTGATCCATCCTCCCGCCGCCGGCTCCCTCTGGCGCACTGATCCGGTCTCCTGCCATCCGGCTCCCCCCTGGCGGCCTTGATCGTCTTCCCGCCGTCCGGGCTCCCCCTCTATCGTCGCTGATCCGTTCCTCCCGGCATCCGGCTCCCCTCTATCGTCGCTGATCCTCGGTCCTCCGCCATCAGGCTCCTCTCTGGCGGCACTGATCCGGTTCTCCCGCCGTCTGTCTTTCCTCTGGCGGCGCTGACCGGACCGTGCCGTCGTTCGCAGACGCAGCCGTGCCACTGGCGCCGGGGGAAGCGTCGGTACCACAGCTGGACATGGCAAGAGAAACCGACGGCCGGCGAGCCCCCAGCGCACGCCAGAGCCTGGCGCTCTTCCAGGCGCTGCAGGTTCCAAAGGACGACGAGGAACCTGGAGCGGACCAGGAGCGACTCGAGTGGTGCGCCACGCTGCCCCCCCCCCCCCCCCTTTCGGTTTTGTCCAGTCCCGATCAAATAGCCGACCACTGTACTACCTTGTAGCCTATAGGATCGTTAATAAAGCACATATGTTAGTTCATTTTTATTCATAAAGGAGCTTTACTGTAAGCACACCATAACTGAGTGGTGTTATCGTAAATCGTTGGGTTGCATATGTCCCAGACGATGTCGGAGAAAAGGCAAACTTTTTCCCTCATCATGTCACGGCCTTGGGGATGATATTCTCCTATTCTGATTTCTATAATAATTCCGAACGATTCCAAGTAGTTTTGGCAAGGTGTTTCACTTCCCACATTCCGTAGCCAAAAGCTTGATGCTCGTTCAGGACGCTGAAATATGAAGTCACAAATTGGGGCTTACACTGCCGCAATTCGCAGTTCATTACTTGTTTTCGATATACCTGACGTAATTCGTCGACCGGTTTGGCTATCTGTTGGTCAGGGTCGCTCACACCACTCGGGGTCACGCTCAATCACCATCAGAGGTCCTTGTGAGGCAGCCTGCAGGCGTTGAATCAGTGTGTTGTTACGCCATTTGTGATATTTTCCCACTATCATTTTACTATTACTACTAATATTTATCATGATCACACAGTAGTATGACCAACAACTTTGAGTATCACGGACTTGTAGGAACATGTGAATTAAAGCAGCAAGTCGGGGAGCAGTGAAGTGACCTGATCCTAACTTATGTGTATACGCATCAACAATAAAAGAACCCTTGAAGTTATACGAATTATTTTGGGCGTGACGGCCGTGGTAGTAGCCAGGTGGTTTGGACCCCCGTTCGTAAGTAAAGGTAGGATGAAAGTATGTATTGAAGGGGGGGGGGGGTGCTCGAATCTTTGACGGGACAGGGCCCCCGGGTGCTGATATGACCTCCTCGGACGCTGGCACTCCGTGAACGCTCCACGACAAAATGCTTTGTGTCCGTCAAAAACGACGTCTGCAGCTGCTTGTTGAACTTATTATCGACCGCAAACTCGCGATGAGCTTGTCGGATTTTCAAAACTAAGACAGGAACGCCCTCCAATATCAGTGCTTATGCTAACTTGAAAGCCGTCAGAAAAGCCGGAACATGTAGGGAAATCTACATAACGGATGTAAAAAAGTCGCACGGCAGAGCTTGCACGGACGCAATCAAAGACCTCTCGGCCTCGACGCCGCTCTCAATTGCCTATTTGCCCCGCCGTCCGGGCAGTGTGGGCGTCATTACCATTGCAACCACTACGTCCTCGGGTCTGCAGATCACGACCACTTGGCGAAAACCGGCTCTGCATGGCACGGTCGAATTGACGCGACTGGCGCGTGGGCGTCCGCCCCACCGCGTAGACTGTGTCCCGAGGTGTTAACGCCGTCTCGGTGGTGCCGGCCGCAGGTCAGCGGCTGGACGTCGACAAGCGTGTGCCTCAAGCCGGCCGTGCTGCTGGCCGCCGGCGGCATCGGCGGCTTCCTGCTACTCGCTTCGGCCGTGGCCTGCTGCGTCTTCTGCCGGCGCCTGCGCAGACAGCGCAAGGAGGAGGACCAGCAGGTGGTGGAGACGTTCCGGCCGCCGCGCATGGTACGTCCGTCTCGCCTGCCGTAGGGGTGGCCGCGAGACACGTCGCAGGGAGCAGACGTCAGACGCGGGCTGGGAGCTGCAGAGTCGTGCCCGGAGCTGGAGAATACAGCTCCTGGAGCGCTGTGCGCGGGCGTCCCGACTCTGCAGCTCAGCCCCGGGTCGCTGGCGAAGAGCTGGGCATTCGGCGGCCCGTGGCATGTTCGAAGGCCACCAGACATTGAAACGTACGGCTCCAATGGCCTTGCGGGGAAGGCAAAGACATGATGCGGGGAGTGTGAGCCGCGATCGCTGGGCATTCTGTGACTGAACTCGGTAGCGTGGACGGCGTGGTGACGCCGCAGGAGCCGCGGCGACACTGCCAGAGTGGTGCCGAGCGGCGAGTGGTGCGCGCCAGGCGTCGGACTGGTGTACAAACTGCCGGCGGACGGAGTGCGCACGCCGCCTCGGAGCAGCCGGACCTGCCGGTCACGAGCAGCCGGAGCAGCCGGACCTGCCGGTCACGAGCCGCCGCGGCCGTGAATCCTGGTGACCGGCCGGCCGGCTGGCATCGCTTAGTGATTAGCGCGAGGGCCCGAGCGATCAAAACGCACATATTCGATATGCTCGTCTCACTGCTTGAGTGCGACTTGTTTCATGACTCTGTTTCTTCATTTCTCATCATTTCACACCAGAGAGAAGTGAAAGCGGGACGCAGTCATTTTTCGTGTGTTTGTGTGAGGATGGGTACACTTCGGAGTCGCTGTCTGTCGACGTGCTGGGGTAGATGTATGCCTTAGACCACAATAGATCTCAGATGTGCATCATGTTATGATCTATGCTCCGCTGGTTCTCCTTCTGGTGCGCATGATAAACATGACTGTGTTCTCTTATCAGCCCGGCCCTTCAGACAGAATGCTCGTCGTGTTTAATAGGTACGGCTTTTGTTCGCTCAGACGCAGACACGTGTGGCAGCTGCCGCAGAGGTCTGGGTAGTGGTCAAATAAGGTGTGTCTGTCCCGCGTCATACCACTTTCTACGGCAAACACCAAATAAACAAGAGCATCGGGCCATGCGTTTGTTCTGAAATTACAAGGCGCCAGGAAATCATGGGCATGGCAGATGCCTCAAAAGACAGCAGCTGATACTAATGATTGGCCAAATCGAGTTATCCATGGCAATCGATTAAGAAGGAACGCAACTTTTATAATGCATAATTAACTGTCTTTTGTGAGTTGCCGTCACAACACGCCAACTTAACCAGTCACGTAAATACCACCGTCTCGAATCCGGAAAAAACTTAGTGTTTAATGTTATCTCGCGCACTGATCGCAATTTGGAAGCTCTTAGATCTCTGCACCCAACGGTTTTCCATCGGTGATGAAGCCTTAAATGGCGTAATGATGGTCATGCAGTAAGTTAAATAATGATAACTCCGCAGCTATGGGACATTTTCCCGTCTGGACAAAATATTACGTAGGCAATGCAAGCCTTAAGTGGCGATTTCCCAATGCTGATCGCACCTTCGGTTGTTAAATACATCTGTTTTAGAAATAGCCGTTCAATTCTACATCGAAAGCCTTCAACAGAAAAATGATGCTTGTTATACATCGGTGCAGTGCGGATGCGGTCGCAGACGGGTGGACCGGCGCGACGCGGGGCGGTGCCTCAGGTCGGCCGGCCTCGTACGGCGCGCGCGCGCGGACCCCTCCCCCCGCGCCCGCCTGCCGGCCGGCCCGGCGGCCCCCGCCGAAGCCACCGGCAGTTGTCTGCGCCCTCCCGTGCTGGTCCAGGCCCCAGACGACTGGAGACTTTGAATGACCGATGATAGCGTCGTGATGGGCAGCCTTCTTCCCCACACACAATGGTCGCCTTCTTCCCCACACACAATGGTGGCAATGAGCAGCCTTCTTCCCCACACACAACGGGCAGCCTTCTTCCCCACACCCAATGGTCGCCTTCTTCCCCACACACAATGGTCGCAATGGGCAGCCGTCTTCCCCACACCCAACGGGCAGCCTTCTTCCCCACACACAATGGCCAGCCTTTTTCCCCACACACAGTGGTCGCGATGGGCAGCCTTCTTCCCCACACGCAATGGTCAACCTTCTTCCCCATACGCGATGGTCAGCCTTCTTCCCCACACGCGATGGGCAGCCTTCTTCCCCCCACGCGATGGTCGTACCCATCGGAGCTACCCCATATCTCCCGTCCTTGATATTAAATGGAGACCTTTGAAGACCATTCAGGCGGCGTGGATCAAGCATTCCCGATCCGCAAGCCTCCTCGGGTGTCGCAGCGATCGCGCCAGATATTCCAGCAAATCTTCTCCGCCGACGCGTGGGTCACACATTGTTGTCAGTTTGTGTTCGCATTTCCCACGGTCAGGAGATCAGATGGTCTTCGGTACCCTCCACCAGCCCTCCCCTCGGGCACTTTGCATCACAATTTCTCCTCTCGTTAGAAATGGCCGGAATGTTCTGCCGATAAAAAGCACGCCATCCGAAGGCTGAGTGAGTTCCACATACGCATTTTGCTTTAAAAGCTGTCGAAGGTTGTGACCATCTCTGGGCGCCCATTTGTCTCCCTCTGCCCGGGCGTGGCGTGGCTCCTGTGATCTTGAAGGACACGCATGCAGGATTCAAGTGGAAAGAAGAATATCGTAGCTCAAGTGAAACTGTATCAGATCAGCGCATTTGCACGTCAGCACAATCAAACTTTGACGCCAGGTCAAGTGGAGCCAACATTGCAAAATTAGTGCATTTGGACCTCGCCTTCATCAACAGAACCAATTAGTGCTAGGATAATGAGGGGAGAGGCATTGTATGACCCTTGCTACGCTAAATCGCCGACGAACAGTCGCGCATTATTGGGTGTGGTCCGCGACACTTGACGCGTCAAATAAGCCACACGGGCCAAACTTCACCATCTGAAGAACTACGCATGGCGCGAAAACGAAGAGAGCGAGCATGAATAGCACTAAGCCTTCGCAGGTGGTGGCATGTTTATGTATTCACAGCCTTCGGTACTGTGTGCTATTCATGCCCACCATCATTGAAAGGCGTAGCACGAGGGACCTCACTCATCTATCACCCCCCCCCCCCCCCTATCGCCCGATAAGGGGGGGGCTGCCAGGGCCTCACTGAGATGGTCTTGTGTAACTGGGACACTAATAAAGATGTCGGATGCTTACTAGTACCAGACATTGTACCAGCTTGTCACGACCTGTCAATTTTTCAGCTTCTTTATAGTTCGTGACTTATGACCGATTTGTTAAGGTCATGTCAGTCAGTTTTTTTTTACCAAATCAACAATACAGAGCATTTGTTGGCAATTCGTATGCGCTACTAGTTTGTTTTATAGATCAAATCCATTTCGATGTCAGTGCTGTCAGTCCTGATTGTGTCAGAGTGTAAGGGATCCGGTCATCGGAGGTCAAGCTAGTTAAAACATATCAATGTTTCTCTTTTATGTACGACTCATGACACCTACACTTGCAATTATGCTGTTTTCTACAATCTATTACATAAACATCATTTTGACAATTATCACGAGACCATCTAAAGCAAACTTCTTTGGCAAAGTCATGCTAGGTAAGAAACATGTAAAAGGATAAATCCTGCTAGATATGGTTTTCGTCGTGATTAGTGTAAAAACTATTCATTGGTTTTTATGTATGTTCCGACTACCTTTGTTTGTTGACCCTTGTATGCAAGCGACACTGATCTTCAAAAGCTCAATAATTTCACGGCAAAGCAATACAAAACATGCGTGAACCCAAAAGCCTACCTTGACCTCAGAGGTCACGAATTGACCCAGGAGAGGAAGGTGATACTTGGAAGGTTGGCCATCTATTGCCATTGATAGATGTCGGCAATGGTGATGTTTCCTTGGCTACAGAGGTCACTCATTTGACGCATACCTTAAACTCGCACACTTCCAGAACTGAACTAAACCACAGGAGAACCTTGTGCTTATATAATTGACTTTCGTCTGAGAGTTTGGAGATTATACCAGCGAGAAAATTATTTATCATCTCCAGCATGGAGAGTTTGTTGCCATTAACGTGACCTGGAAACAAGAAGCCGCGTACCTTTAGCTAGCTAAGATAATGAGCAACACACTGGTTTCCATCCCGATCCTCTGTCTGTCATAGTTCAAAGTTAGTAGGGATGCCTGTCAGCCCCCCTCGTCATGCGAAGGGTGGAAAATGGTTCCGTCGGGCGTGGGTTCAGTTTGCAGCTTCTTAATTTTGGTCCATCCACTGGTTATGTAATTTAATGTTAAACCTCCAGACATACGTGACTTCACGCGCAGCTATTGAACAGCCGCAAAACGTGGCTTTTCGCTCACGCTGATATTTAGGGAGAAAAATCGTCATTATCTTATGCAGCTGCGGCCGCAAATGGAAGTACCGTGCATGATAGCAGCCTTAGACCTATCACACTTTTTGTTGCACAGTTTTCGGGTCCGCTTGTCAGCGTTATTAATTTTCTGTTGGTACTCTCCATCTGTTAGTCTTATGAGTCCGACGTCGGGTGGAAACATAAAACGCATAACTGGTGGTCAATAAACGAGTTAGAGGACACATTTGAAAAATTCAACGTCCTTCGCCTTCCAGAGCATGTGTAGTCAGTTCACTGACTTTTGACGTTCATATCTTAAAACGACTATGCAAATATTAGGGAATTTTACGCTGTATTTGAATCGAACCATAACTGAAAGATCCATTCCCACAAACTCCTGGTGCAAAAAAATACCACTGAAAATACACCTTTGTTCGCTGGTTCCCTGGCGAGAGCATACGGGATGAATCTATCATGTAAAATGTGGCAATTAGCAGTTCATCTAAAAACATCCAAAATGTTGTAGCCATAGTCAACGGTCTGCCACTCAAGTTGATAAGCAAAGCGCATATTCGAATGCATGCCAGACTACACTGCAACTTCAACTGCTTTAAAAGATTTGGGATATCTTTACTTCGATTGTTAGTGATGCTCATTGGCCTTAGCTTTATATGGATTGTTAATATTTATGTCCTGAGTATAAGTGATTTGGTACCTTCGAAGCCAACACCATGTTTTACCGATGGCGACTGTCCAAGTGCATTGGAAAAATGCGCATACGGATCTTGGAAAGGGTAGGTACATTTCAAATCTGTTATGCATTGGCTTTTCCATTACGAATTAGAGTGTGGTAAATGTGGTAAATTTATAGTCCGTCCGTTCCATTGCGAAACATTAAAAATGATAAACGACGCTTGCCACTGAAATGCACATTGAGCACAAACTCTTGGCTCTTTGGTCGTGTTCTCTTTTGTTTTGAATATTGCATGATGCATTACCCAAACGCTAAAAGTAGCGTGCATGTTAAGCAAAGCGATTTCTTCAGTCGTAGATAAAGATGACAAATATTGTTTACTTCAGTGTTCGTAAAGAATGCATAGATTGCTACAACATCACAGACGATGAACGTCTACATTTCCCAGTAGCAGTATAGCTTCCAACCGCAAGTTTATTTTTTACGCCAACAGTATCAAAGCGCTGATAAACATGGGCGCGTGGGACATGATAACGATTTAATGCAGGCTTGTAGCTTCCAGATTCCGTGAATTTGTCATTGCGTCATCGCTATCTTAAAGCTCAAACAGGGCTAGGGCTATAGGCACCAGAATGCCATACGCATCAGCGTATAGTAAGCATTTCCCCAATACAGGGGGTGGAGCAGGCCGGACACGCGTGGTCATTCAGCAGCTCTACATTCTGGTCATCAACTGCTCTGTTGTTGATATTAGACATTAAAAGTGTTTTGCATGCAAACCACAGCGGATGATTTTTTCCGCGTCAATCCTACAGAACATATCACATACCAATTTCGTTTTTCAGCCTTGGAAACTGTCACAGGAAAAACAAAGAATTTTCTTCCAGTCAACTCAAGAGAAGCGAGCACATGGATGCCAGGAGAATTTTCAGAAAGAGAAGATTGGTACGCCGGAAACGGAATCCAATCAATCTATGGCAAGATTCGCACTTGCCACAGAAAATGTGGCAGGTTTGGGTGTCATTGAAGCAGACCGAGGAAGTAACACCTCCAGAACTGTTCTCGCCGATTGACAAGCACGGGTCTAGAACGCCCTTTGATAATATTGTAGCCGACTTATTGTCAACAGGACGATCTTATGTCACATTCAACGGTGTGAACATTACTGTTACTGTTCATCCAGCTGCAGATAGCTCCTCAGACTGGTTTATCGCACTCAGAACAGACGTCTCCGGCATGAAAGATAGGAGACCAGAGCGTCGGATATTAAACAGTGTCGGTCATAAGCATTACATACATTCAACGCGTCATCAAAATCGTAACTATGCAACCTCACTTCTAGAAAAACCTCAAATGACAGTCATAATGGAATGGGAGGGAATACGTCTGCTCAGTATCCCTTGACAGTGCCCACCAGTCAAAGCGAAGGGTTAGGTATTCGTAGGCGCTTTCGCCGACAAGTGCCATTGAGATCAACATTACATCTATCTGCTGATCCACTCATTAACCGCGTTGCAGCTGTGAGCCCCATTATTCCAGCCGCAGAAGATATTATCATGAAAAGCATCGACAAACGCTCACCTAAGTCAAGAAAATGGAGCCAAAGAGCCCGACGGGGGGACGAAGAGGCAGAAAGCGCGCTGAGGCCTCTGCCAGCAGTTCTGGAAAACATCGAAGACGGACCAGTCATCATCGAAGACCTCTTTGCTCCGAAGCAAAGCTTATCCCCCCTAAGAAAAAAACGACATCACAAACACTTAACTGAGGTAATTAGAACTACGAAAAACGCCTACGATGATGCAAATCTTGAAAAGCATGGACTAGCTATGAAAAGAGCATCACAAAAAGGGATTAAAGAAAGGCAAAGTGCATGGAGCGTCAAGACCGGAGCTAAGCGTCAAAGTTCAAAAGCTTCTTCATCGCTGAATTCAAAGCGAGACCGCCGTAGGGAATTTCATCAACAGCCCACAGAAAAAAGGGATCAAGACACCACGCAGCAACTAGTCAAGCCGATGAACAAAAAACGTGTTGCCAAAGAACCTTTTTTTCAAGAAAAGTCGGCAACGATTTCAAAGCGATCCCACCACAAAAGAAATCCACTCTCCTCGCTCAGCTGTCCACGGATCCACAAATACCGCTCGTTCCATTAAAAAGCCGAGGAGTATGGAAGGGTTGAGTGCTCAACGCCATCAACACTCTGGCAGAGATGTCAGTATTGATAGTGGAAAATTGAAGCAGACAAACAATAAATCAAAGCGTAAAAACAATGTCTTGAAAAATACACAGATTTCTCGGCTTGAGAACAGAAATATAGGAAAGCGATCAAAACACACGGATTCAGACGACAGTAAAGAAACTAAAACAAATTCGACGACAGAAAAACCAATAGATCCCTTTGCCTATCTGCAAAACCAGGAAGAAGAGCATATTGATTATTATGACGTAAGCAAAAGAGGCCTTTTAAACGATGTTACAGACCTTGACCCCGAGGCTTCTATGAGCGCTGCCCCCTCGGCAGCTGACAGCTCACGTGCCACAGAACCCTTCCAAAGAAAAAAAGCCAGAAAGAAACGACAGACGATTGCCGAACAGGTGGAGGACGATGATGAGGTAGACATTCCCTTCTGGCCTGAGACAGTGGAGCTGCTGCAGCGTGCTAACACATTTTCCGTGCCTGCACATGACAGCAATGGTCATATTGTGTTCGTCCGTCGTGTGCGCGATCTTGGGTCCTTGGACTTAGGGAGGTCACTTGCGAAGCTTAAAGAAACGATGGCAAAGATATTCGGACGGTGCTCACAAGCCCAGCGCAGGAAACGGTCCCACCGTGGAGCTCCCGCAGTTGTCACAGACCAGCTGTTGAACCGGGAAACGTGGGAAATACAGGGTGAAAAAAATGAAATGGTTGACTCAGCGAAAATTGATGTGAAAATGGATGACGACAAGCCCTTTAATGTGACAACTGTTTTACGGCCAATGGGGAAAAGAAGTAACGTATTCAAGAAATTACGCAAACAGCCTGCAAACGAACAGAGGCTATGGCCAGGGGGTTTTGTTTCCTGATGAGTCAAGACATCTTAGAGGTCTTCTAAGTCAAGGCAGATACACAAGCAAAATCGGCGACCTGAAAAGCTTCGAAAGTCATTTAGAAGAAAACATGCCTGAAAATATCCATCCCGGATCCAATGAATATTCCGAAGAAGATTTTTTGGAATTGAAATCTCACTCAAAGAGAGCGTCACCTTTCAAAGCCAGTGGACAAACGCGGGTTCATGGTATACCGAGGACTCCAGGAAAGGAGCAAAGGGCTATAGCTTTCAAACGAGAAGAGTATAATTTAACACCGAACAAAACAATTAATTTCAACGTCCCACCAGACTCAACTGTCGGACTTGACCTCTCTGTAGACCAGTCGCCAAATCCTTCCAGCCCCATCGCCAGGGCCAAAGTATCCTCCGACAAGGGCCCTACTTCCAAAGTCTCGGTAACGAAGAAAAATGTTGAGCATCTGTCGGCAGACGATAACACGTCCTGGCACCCAAAATTTGGTCGGGCAGAAACTTTACGGAAGACGTCGAGCCATTTTCAAAACCAGCGTTCTAAGACAGCTACAAGTGAGCACATGGATGGGTCACTTCGTGGCGAATCTAAAAAATCACCTTCTACAGGATGCGCGAGTTATAAAAGTATGGTCCATCGCGCTCTGAAGAACGCGTCCGGCAGGAAAATCGCGCGAGAACCGTATGTCATCACACGTAGGTACAACGATTCCAAGACTCGCTCAGTGAAAGACGAAAATGGCGTGCGGAAAACTAGGGAGCTCAGTTCACCCGCAAGCCTGGAGCGAGTCAACCTGCTCTACATTGCTGATGGTGACACCCTGCCTACGACGTGGCAGGCACCCCTGGGGAACGTTAAGCGTGATGTGGACGTGTCAGCAGAGGTCAAGGTGGAGAGCAGCGATGGTGACTCGGCCACCACCGACACATCTGGTGTGGAGAGCACAAGTACAGAGCCGCCAACAACAATGGAAATCATTATAGTGAAGGAAGGCCACGACAATGTTTTCGGCGAGAGTTCGAGAGATGACAACAATAACACCGAAGGCTCAGTGGGGAAAATAACGTTTACGACATCGGAAGATAAGGACTCAAAAGTTTTTGAATCTGTGGATGCTCTTTTGGACAATGCAGTCTTGCCTAGTAATCGTCATGATGTCAAGACAAAGGTTTTTAACACACATTCTTCCAACCGAAAATCTCCACTTCGAGATTCCAGTGCTGCTCAGATAGTCACGGCGGCGGTAGCGGCCGACAGCAGCGGCAGCCGGCGGTCTCAGGCCGAACATGTGAATAACGCTGTCACCTCAGATGGGCAAGACTGGAGTCTATCAGGCAGCTCTAATCGACTGATGGACCTGATCTCTGATATCGAGAAAGCCCTTCGCGTTCCTCTTGGAGGATCCGAGGCTCCTCCCAAAACCGAGGACATAACAGTGGTCGATAGCAGAAGTAACGCTGATGATTTAAAGCTCTATAACAGTCAGCCCGAGATCGTGGAAAATAAATCTAGCTACTTTTATTCTTTGAACGACCCTAGCTCAGCTGTAGTTGTCAGTAGTGCTGACAGAAAAAGGCCAGATAATGTGAAAGCACGCCTAGTGAACAGCTCACCCAGTCTAAGATTACAGTCCTATCAGTATGCGTTTTCAGATCCCGTCAGCACGGGAGACGTGAGCGAAAAAATTTATCTGAAGGGATTCGACCCTCCTCAAAAGCCAACAAGACCCATCTTTGTTGATTCTGCAGCCAAAAATATGATACGGATTGATCCGTCCTATAAAACAGTTGTGTCGGCAGTGCACCCGAAATACCGTAAACCGTTGAACGGCAGAGGATTCTTTCGAATATATAACGACGGGCTTAAGAACTCGAAAATACAGGATGTAGACCTCGTTAGTGGTCTGAAAATGAATAACAACAAGGAGATAATGGTAGAAAGCTTTGAAGAACGGCCTCTTGGTGAGGAAATCGGAGACATCACCACCAGCAAATCTTCAGGAAAGCCACAGTTTCCGCATGTCTTTGACATTCATGGAAATATTGCAGTGAACGGCCAGTTATTTGGTGAACCGTCACCAAACGATCAGCAAGATACAATGGTTAAAGTTGTTTCCTCCGTAAGCTCAGGGTATTCTGATTCACCGAGTAATCCTGATCCATCAGTGTCGGTTGAAATAATCAACGACGATGACGACACCCGAACGGATAAGCGTGATGCAGGCAGCCCGACAAACGCCAACATGTTTGGTAACGAAATACACGCAGGAGGTAAGACGATGCCCGGCTTGGAGCGCCAAAATTTAGTCATCACAAAAAATGACTTGAACGAAGGAAGCCTGCAGTCCGATGGCACTCCAAATGTTCTCAAGAAGAGGTCAGAAACATCGAATGCCGACAATAATGATCCACCACATTACGCACCTTCGACGCAAATCAAAGTACAAAGCATTTCGAAGATGGAAGGCGGCACTGACACGATGAGTGACGCAATAGAGAGAAGGGATGTGAGACATGTCTATAGAGTTCCAGACAAAATTGTTCAAGGCTCTTCAAAACGCAATGCAAATCTTGGCGGCTCGAGTGAACGAACAAATCACACTGATCAGAGGCCTGGAGCACCACCGCAAACTGTAAAGGTTTATTCGAAAGACCCTGGCGTGAAAGGTGCGACAATGAGTCTACTGAATAACTTAGCATCAAAGCTTTCACTTCAAAATGCAGTGAAAAATAACCAAAGGTCATTGCACGATGGTAGAGTTATATGTTCAAGAGCCGACTCGGGCTGCTTCCAGAAGCCTTTATCATTGCCTAATTGGCAAGACAGAAGATTTGTTACACCGAGAAGTAAGGATAGATATGTTGCACCTTCAAAGGCCCGGCGTCTTCTTCGAGAAGCCAGAAGCCCTGTGTCAAGGCAGAAATCGAAACGGGATGTTTCTCGCGCAGTTTTTGAACAGCGTAAAGTGTATTTTGAAAGTCCAAACACAATTTACGAGGCCCCTGGATCAATATATCAGATTGTCGATGGTCAGGAGCGAGGTGAGCGATCGAAACTTGCAATTCCTTCAACTGTCGCGGGCAATACTGACGCTACAAAAAGTGAGCTCTTGCTGATTCACGAAGCACCAAGCTCAGCATTCACACCAACTGCGAATGTAAAATCTACCGGATCAGTCAACCTGTCCAGCATTCCCAAAGCGCACAAGAAGGCTCTGAAAGAGGCTACAGTACGTGAGCAAAATAAGATGATCGACTCCGATGAAGGATTCTCAGGCAGCTTGCCTACCTTTGAGACGAAGATTAACAGTGGGGGACAAATATCCGAGGACCAAGCAATTCCTATATTTCCACCAACACTGGCGAATGATAAAACATCCTTACACCGCAAGGACGATGCAATAACGACAAATACCGAAGTGAAACAGCAGACATTCAAAGCTGGCGAAGAAAAAGCTGAAATTGATGTGGCATATATCAGTGGGCGTCCGAATCCAATACAGCCTACCAATACGGCTAAGCCTACCGGCGGAACTAGAACCAAAGAAATCGTTTACAGTGAAATCGGAGCGGACAGATCTTTGCTCGGAAGATTTCCAGCATTGTCACTGAGGAAAAAGAGGCGATCTCCGAGGACGAGGCAACGTATTAGAAAAAGAAAACATGATGTTGATGCTCTTAGATCGGAACTACAGAAGCTGAATGATATCGGCTCCAGGATGGGTATGAATTTCTTTAATAGGGGTTCTATTGACAGGATTGTGAGGGAAGAATCAAAGCGCAGTGGGAGGAATGGCCTAAGAGGGAAAACAACAAAAAAGCGCCGTGGGAAAAACTGGAGAAAAGGCTCAAAATCTATTAGCAAAAGAAAGCTTCTTGCTAAAGGAAAGGCAGCAACAAAGAGAAGGACGAGAAGGGTTTCTGAGCATCTCTTTAATAAGCATACAAACCGCTTCTCCCCTGATAGCGTGGTGAAGCCCAGGAAAAGTCGTGGCGAACCAACCAAACGATGTTTGGAAGGTGCCAATGCGGTGTCTAATTCAGCCTGTCAATTAGCTGATTACCACGATAAATCGCATAAGAAAAAAAGACGCAGCATGAATTTGTCCGGACAAAGTCGCATTCGGCAGATTTTCCAACAGCACAATCAGGAGCGGCAGCAGTCAAATAAGCCGACATGGTTTGAAACCAGACGCACATCGAATGAGGGACCGGCGTATACGTATTTTAACGCTGTCGGTAATGGGGATCCTCTAGAAATAGCCAACCCAGAAGGATATGGCTTTTCAAACGACCGTGAAAGAGAGGAAACGCTGAAGGTGACCAACTCAGCGGGAGAACCACTTGAGTTAAAAGCAGTACTGAGGGGAAGGAGGAGAAAAAAGCGAGAGATTTGGCCCATCGATCACTTGGCAACAGCACACAAACAAGCAGCGCAGCGAAGTTTAACTGCCAATAATCTAACTCCCGTCGAACATGCACTTTCCAGCGGGTGGCAAAAGGCAACCTTTCCAGCACAATGGCATGGGACTGAGGAGCTGTCAAAACGCAGTGAAGACTTTCCATCGATGCGTAAAAGATTTTTTGACAAATCGAGACTCGCAAGTTCAGCTTCTAAGCCTGCGGTAAACTCTCCGAGGGCAGCGACGTCTCACAGGTCCAGGAAACAGCTGTACAACACATTTACACACCACAATGCACCTGACGCGTACGTATCCAAGCGTCATAAAATTCTGGACGGATGGAGGGCGCAAGGAAAACTTGATTCGTTACATGAACACCTTGCCAGTGCTGCAGAAAGATCTCCGAAGATCATTAGCGAAAGGGCTACTGTTATGCATAATCCAAAGAACTCCACATCAAATCAAATTTTTGCTACAATGAGTAACCAGACACGAGCAGAAGCACTCAAGAAATCACTTCGTCCAGAAGTTTCCAACAAAAACCCCGGTTCTGGGACGTCGGAACCTTCACCGACACCGAAGGAGCCCAAGGTTACTGGTTTGGGTGTTTGGAGAAAGCTGGGAGAAATATTTGATATCAGTCCCAAGGTAACGGCCGACAAACTGGCCGAGCCGACAGCAATGTCTACGTCTAGCCCCAACCCTCTTCAGTCAATGGTACCGGCCGAAGAATCGATAAAAACCGCGCCTCTAGCTCAGAAAGGCGGCTCACGTGACTCGAAAGCCCAATCTGAGCAGAGTTCGAAGGGCACCACAAAAGAAGATCGTCCATATAAATCAGCTCTTCGTGCAGCCATAGTAGACCGCCTACTGCAAGATCTGAGGAAGATGTCCTCTGCCAAGGGCTCCGAGATGGCTCGGGCAGAGTCAGATCTCATCGAAATCCTACACGATTATCAAACAGACCTCATGGACGACGATGAGCACACCATAGCTGGAGAACCGTTTCAAGGTAAGTTCCTGTTGAAATATGATCGTGGTTTTACTAAAGCAAAGAAATGATGGTGTTCACATATGTCACACAGCATTGCTGATCGAAGGATAGACCCTTAAGGAATCCTCGTAAGACTGCTTGGCTTTACTTAGATTCCATGCAATCCACTTATTATTTACATCCCTTGGAAGCGTGTGTAGTAACCCTTGAGCTAATCGAGCGCCTCATACTTCCAGCTCTGGCTGTCTTACAAGCAGCCAAAAAAGCAATGGCACTAACTGAAGCTTTCATTGCTTTTAAATGGATACAGAATGGTTTCATTTCAAAAATGATTCGTACGTTCTGGCGCGGGTTTGTTATAGAGGCGTCGTAGGCTTCACCGAGAGTTTTCAAGTGATTTATTTTGCCGCCTGCTGTGCTATCTTAATGCTACGTAATGCCGTCGGACAAAACTGTAATGGCAGATAAAGGAAGGGACACTCAAAAATCCAAAAGTCAATTTTCCAAACGAAGGTCAACTCAGTCATATTGGGTCACGTGAGGAATACTTACGGACGAAATGGCCTGTCTATAAAATATAAATATTGACTACATAAAGATGCTGATTGCTTAAATGGTCAGTGCTAAAAGGGACAACATCTATGTCCTCAGCTTCTTAGCTTTATCTATTGGTTTCCGTTCTCATCTTTGTTTGGATTTCATCGAAAGAATGTATTACATCAAGGTAGCAAATCCGACGTAGGTCAGAGCAGATAATAAGTGAAGGGAGATTTCAGTCGGATCACGCTGAGCCCCTTGTTCTTGTTCCTTTTGCGTTCCGATTACAATCATTAGACAATCATATGATGATCGATGATCGCAAGCGTTTCTTTTCGATCGATGGACGGTAGTATGAAGTTCACAAAATCACAGAGTTCGCAAAGCACAAGATAACATCTCGTCGGTATAACCACAAACAAAGTGTGAACACCATAAGCTAATCCGGCCCTGGAAGCGCAGCTCGCATGCTTAGTTATAGGGATTGCACAAAGACAGTTTGAACTGAGATGAGAATGATCAGTCTAAACCCTGAGCCCAAGTTCTACTCCACCTTTTTTCGGATCACATGTGTTCCTATTTTCAGGTCAGTCCGATCCACCAGATCGGATTGACCTGAAAACATTAATGTCATGAACAAGGTGGTGTCAAGGTAACGCATAGTGCCTCCCATATCGACTGTCTCGTTTTCAGCGAGGCTACAAAAGGTCACAAAGACGTCTCAATTTCAGCGATAACCAGACGTCACACGGACTGTCTCACTCTCAGTGACCTTCAGACGTCACATTGACTGTTTCACACCCAGTGACATTCAGACGTCACACGGACTGTCCCACTCTCAGTGACATTCAGACGTCATATTGACTATTTCCCCCTCAGTGACATTCAGACGTCATATTAACTGTTTCACTCTCAGTGACATTCAGACGTCATATTGACTATTTCCCCCTCAGTGACATTCAGACGTCATATTAACTGTTTCACTCTCAGTGACATTCAGACGTCATATTGACTGTTTCCCCCTCAGTGAAATTCAGACGTCATATTAACTGTTTCACTCTCAGTGACCTTCAGACGTCATATTGACTGTTTCATACCCAGTGACATTCAGACGTCACACTGACTGTCCCACTCTCAGTGAACTTCAGACGTCATATTGACTGTTTCACTCTCAGTGACCTTCAGACGTCACACTGACTGTCCCACTCTCAGTGACATTCAGACGTCATATTAACTGTTTCACTCTCAGTGACCTTCAGACGTCATATTGACTGTTTCATACCCAGTGACATTCAGACGTCACACTGACTGTCCCACTCTCAGTGACCTTCAGACGTCATATTGACTGTTTCATACCCAGTGACATTCAGACGTCACACTGACTGTCCCACTCTCAGTGACATTCAGAAGACATATTAACTGTTTCACTCTCAATGGCATTCAGACGTCATATTAACTGTTTCACTCTCAGTGATATTCAGACGTCATATTGACTGTTTCACCCTCAGTGACCTTCAGACGTCACACGGACTGTCCCACTCTCAGTGACATTCAGAAGTCATTTTGACTGTTTCATTCTCAGTGACATTCAGACGTCATGTTAACTGCTTCACTCTCAGTGGTATTCAGACGTCATATTGGCTGTTTCAGTCTCAGCCACTATCAGCTGTTGTATGTCATAGCAGCCCATATTATTGTGGTGTTGAGTAGCTGTTAGGTCCCTTGTGCCATTGTCGCGCATAGCTTTTCACTTCACTTCGACCCAGGAGTCGTAGTGTTCTTGTAGTAAGAAATACAGGTATTTAGTGGTGCCGTTGCTATTGTGTTCCACTTGTTTTGAGCTAGTCCTGCGCCTCTATCGGCACGTTCAGTATCACATCATGAGGTGCAATCGAAGTCGCTGTGACAGCAGTCATTGTTAATCAACATGTGAGCAAGAGTATACCAGACTGTTTGACTATACTTACGTACAAACGAGGTGGTGTCTAAGCTGTTCACGCTACTTGTAAACATTTCATCTTTGAACGGACGTATCGAACTACATTATGAGCCGGGCGGATAGTTCAGCTTCACTAAACCAGAGACAAACAACAGTCAAAATACACGGCATAGTGTCCAACTACATGTACGTGCCGGCTTCCGGTGAAATTGGGCTCTTAATTTCTTGACATACGGCCAAAGTTGTGATTGGAGCAGCTGATTGTTTTTCCTTCACATATCCTTTGATGTCACTAGTGATCTCCTTGTCAACACATTACACTTTGCCACGACGCACATGCTGAGCCAGTCGATTTATGTTTGAGCCACTCCAATCGGCTGGTTAGTTAGGAAAAATATATCGGGCTAAAGCCCCTCCCCAAGTGTGACATGCATGCACAAATATTCAACCCCTGACCAACGAATGCCCACGCCGCTTAACGTTCAAAGGGTGACATGAGGGATGCATATGACACACCGATCATCAGTCACCCGGGACCTCGAGAAAACGGCTCGCGATAGTCGGCAGGAAGGGTGTCCAGGCCGCGTTAAAATGGCATTGAGACAAACCTAACAAACTGATGCGGCGCAGAACGACATGAGGCAGTGCAGTGGTTCACACTACGCGGAACGACATTTGGCAGTGCAGTGGTTGACAGTACGCGGAGCGACATGTGGCAGTGCAGTGGTTCACAGTACGGTCCCCGAAAAGCGGCGCACATGACCTGTCGTCGCATAATCTGGGAGCCCATTTATGAAGGCTTTGACAAACTACCAAGCATAGACTTTTCTCTCGGTAGAGATACAGAAAAAAACTACTAAATCTTTTGTACCCACAACCTATTTCTCACATGAAAGTACAGTCCAAACCCGAATGCGTTCATCAGCTCAGACCATATTAGAGACCAAAAACCGCCACCCACCCCATGCCAGCGAGGTCATACTCACACACTGGTGGTCTCCAACAACCTCTTCATAAGGATCTCCCTGAGGAACTGCTTATTGAGAGTTTTAACAGCAGTAAGATATCCCCCGGAGGTAGACGGCAGTCCGTGGATTGTCATCTTCACATTAGCCCAAGACTATTTCTTCCAAGACTATTTCTTAGATGGAAAAGCATTTCCACGGGGGACAAACTGGCGTTGTCATGAGCACACTGAGCGAACAAGTTTACAAAATCTGGCCAGCTCATCAGCTTGAAATCAAGCCTTAACACACAAAGCTCCAATTTGGCGCTTGTAAACCACTGGACCACAAAGGGATAGTCTTCTCCAAACAAGCCACAATTCACGTGCGCTTAGACGGACCTTAGCTCAAATCCTTCTGCTGATCCCTACTAGGTATATTTTGAACTGTGTTCGAACAATGGATCCTGAAGTTCTTTCAACTGGTAGTTTTGTTGCCAATCTACGTCGCCATAGAACAACAGCAAATCCTTCACTTGCAACACAGGTATTCTTTGCCTCAAAACCGCTTCTGGGTGCTTTTCTGCCTACACCATGGCAAACCGTCTCTAAATTGACAACAAGCTCAAGACTCAAATGCTGAACAAACGGTAAGAAGCGGTGGTAGATAGTTTCCGGACCGGCCCGGAAGGTTGTGTTTCGAAACGGCATGACGACAAATTTGACGCACTGATACGGTACGCCATCCTACGTGGCGGCAATTCACAGTGTAGTCCCCTGGAAGCAGCGCACATGCCCCCTTGTCATAATCTGATACTCATTGATGAACGGTTTGACAGGTTGTCAAACCGATTATTTTGTCATGGTAACGATGAGGAAAAGCTGCTAGATCCTTTGCACCCACGCTATTGACCGAATATAGGTGACACAGTGGTTCAGTTTATTACTGTTTGGGATTGGATATACTGCACGCAATTTCTTACGGCCAGCCGATAGCTTTTACTCGCAGATAGGGGATCCTCAAAGTGCGCGAGTTAAGCCCCTGTCGACACTCTCGGTGTTGTGCCGGCACCACCATATATGTGTTTGTTCAATCGGATAAACTGCCGGCTGGATTGGCCAGGGCTGCTTAGCACGCTTCCTATGTTAAGAGCCGCGTTGGACGGATACGTGACAGTTTTGTTGGCGCTATTGCAACAACTTACAGGTGAATTATTCCTAAGCCCGCTTACTAGTTTACCAGTTCGCTCGTTAAACACCAGCTTGATCAAAAGAGACCAATACTTATCGCGGGCTTGAGTACTAAGCCCTCTCGGTGTATTTAGCCTGTTGAGGGCTCCATGATGGAATATTCCATCCTCCTCTTTTACTTTGTCCGACAGCGATGTTGTACAACCTGGCGAGAGTCACAACTATCTGTTCAGTTGTTCGTAGCGACTCTCAGTGCAAAATGTCTGCAGAGTGTGGTACGACGCAACGGTCTTGGATTTTCCCATCACAGTCGCATCCTATGCAGGTCACGAGTGGTGAGACTTAATGCCTTAAAACGGGTCGAGGAACTTCTAAATTGCTGGTGAAGGCTTGCATTTATAGAGCTTCCAGATCGCGCAAAGCAATGGCTTCGGCATTGATACCCCACCGGTTTTCCATTAATGCGCAAATGGGACGATCCAGCAAACATCTCCCACTAGCTCTTGCCGCCTGCCAAAGCTGCATGCCCCCGTCGCAGAATACGTCATTATGTAATGATCTTGAAGTGCATGGCATCATTTTGACATGCTTCGGATGAATCATGGCTAGCGAGAAAAAATGTTACGAGACGAAGACGATGCTTAACGTCGTCTAGCTATCTTACCTTTAACACGCGCTCGGGGGTCAAATTGACCCCTCAAAGGTTTTTCCGGAAGATTTTCCCAACGGCGTGGCGTAGCCGCGTCAAAGTTCCCATCACTGTCAAAAATTGAATAGCGGATCGTCTGGCATACAAATTTAGATGTACCTTGTACGGTCGCTGACCTATGGCAGGTCAAAGTTGGGCCATGGTTTCAGCGAAGGCCATTTGTAGGGAATCGTTCAATCTGATCCAACAGCGTAGTGCTAGACGAAGCCGTACATCTTTCAGATACTTTCTTAGGCAACACAACAATTTCACGTGGACTTCTTAATGGTCTGACTAGGTCACTGACCTAGAATGACCCAGGTCAACGTTTCGTTTTTTAGCAACATACTGCCTAGTGTAATCTATGTCGCTTATCCAAATGCAACTCGAAGCGGTCTTGTATGATTTTGGGCACCATGACTTTCAAAAGGTCAAACGAGGCCACTGACCTTAGATGAGCATGTGACCTTTTGGTTAGGACAGTTATCTAGGTTCTAGGGGCTCTTTGGAGACCAACTTGGAATATACCTCGTTTTGGCCTTATTTAACCTAAGGTCATGAACTAAGAGCCTCAAACTTTGGCCAAAGTGAAGTCACGTACATTTCAACAAACGTTGTGAATTTGGTGTCTAGCTCTCTTAGTTCCTGAGATTTCAGCGGGGTCAGGTTGACCCCCACCTGAGCGAAGGGTATCTGACCGACCACCCGGGTTGTGCTAAACCAACTGTTTGTAAATGAGTGTGTCAAACCCCACACAGTGCCGCTGCACTCTAGAACACACCAGTCTTTATCACTTTATTTCAGCTGAGGTTACTAAGAAATCATCTTTATACAGCACGTTTAGATTCGCTATCAAATGCGCTGAAAAGTATGCAGTCAAACTCGCTTTAACATGCCACCATAGATAACCCCGAAAGTTAATTGACGAACGACAGTTCAGATCGTAGAAATAGGACGGAATCAGCCCACCGCTTCAGCGCTAGTGCGTGCTTTCGTTACGGTGACGTAATTGTTTCACCCCGTTGTCACGTGCGGACACGTGAGGAGCTTTGGATTTTGACATGCCCATACGCATACCGAATGAGTGCCCCTGCTGCCGGCCAAGACGCAGTGCCTCGGACGAAGTGTAGCAAATGTCGACGGACTGATAAAAGCTTATTTAGTTCCATTTACTATGCTATTCGTTGCACGCAAGCTTCGAAGAGAGTGCTCTTGTCTGCTATAGTTTTGGTTTTACCGCTCCACCGGACCGCACCACAGTCGGCATTGCTCGCACACCTCCGGATGGTGTGGTCCCACTCGTAGGTCAGCTTTATAGCATAGAACAAAAGAGATCTGCCCTGCGTACTTTCATTTTGTCGTTTGCTGTTTTTCTGTCTGACATCGGAACTCAAATGTGAACTTCCGCAGGTAGGCTGTGTGAGTCCTTGTATAGTTTGATCCCGCAACTCCGCACTGATCCTCAGCAATGCGGGGATCATTCACGTCTTTGAGCAGCACATCTGAAACCGTGCTTGCATTATTCTAACAGGCTTACTGTGCCGTTGAAACGGACCACAGCACACAAAATATTCTATCGTATCTCTCGTACCAATCCACCATCGGCCGAGCAGGCTGGCAGCAAATCACATTACCCGAGGCAGCACGGCCAGCGAGTGTGAACACTGGACGTTTCCAATGCCAGACCACCCTTTTTGCCCGACCAGATGATAGCCATTCAACTTGGTAGCTTCTTTATTTTCGACGCGTGAGAACTTCGCTGGTTGCCAGTTTGTAAGTAAATAATTACTGACAAATAAACATCTCGTAATTAATCAAAAGATCAACGTATGCAACGTTGACTAATCCTTCGCAGTACTATCGCTAGACTGCGCTGAACTACTCCCCGTCCCCACCCCACCCCTGACTAATCTTTCGCAGTGTTGTCGCCAGACTGTCCTGCTCCTACTCCCCCTCCCCACCTCAACCCTGATTCATCCTTCCGAGCAGTGTCGCCAGACTGCCCTGCTCCTTCTCCCCCTCCCCACCCCACCCCTGACTAATCCTTCGGAGTACTATCGCTAGACTGCCCTGCTCCTACTCCCCCTCCCCACCCCACCCTTGACTCATCCTTCCCAGTACTGTCGCCAGACTGCCCTGCTCCTACTCCCCCTCCCCACCCCACCCTTGACTAATCCTTCGCAGTACTGTCGCCAGACTGCCCTGCTACTACTCCCCCTCCCCACCCCACCCTTGACTAATCCTTCGCAGTACTTTCGCCAGACTGCCCTGCTCCTACTACCCCTCCCTACCTCACCCCTGACTAATCCTTCGCAGTACTGTCGCCAGACTGCCCTGCTCCTACTCCCCCTCCCCAGCCCACCCCTGACTAATCCTTCGCAGCACTGTCGCCAGACTGCCCCGCTCCTACTACCCCTCCTCACTCCACCCTTTCACACCTCCAGTGCCACCCGGTGTACCCTGCAGGGAGACCACGAACGTGTACTTTCCTATTTTCACCTTATTTGATTTACACCTGTCTATTTTCGGCCAAACTACAACGAAAGCTCTGCTCAATTTTGTAGAGTATCGGAAAACCCCCAGCCAACCAGCCCCCATCTGGAGTTCGTCGCTTTTGACAGTACAGGAGCGGCTGGTATGGGCCGCTGTCCATTCCTCACCAGAGTAAACATGCAAGAACGGTGCGGCATATTCGTACCTGGTCCGGCACTTTCACCAAATTATATTACCGTACGTATGCAGGTTGACACGTCTGACTGAGTTGAGCGAGACGAAAAAAATATCCCGACGTTTTGGCACAATATTAAGATAGCAGTACAGTGATATCATCCATCATATCGTCGCATGACATGCCTCACCACAATGGCCTTGACTTCAGCAATATTACATCGCTTAAACTTATCACTACTGAGTGCTATTTTGAAATATCACGAAAACGCCTACTTATGCCTGGTTTGGAAAATATTAGTGACAGTTCAAAAGAAAGACGTTTTTTATTGTGTTTTTGCTTTTCATAGAGGTACGATTATCCCTCCTTTCGGTTTAATGCCAAAATGAAATAAGAATGTTTGAAATGTAAAAATCATCACAGGACCTTTGGTCATGATGTCAAAATCGGGAAATTTCGATGAACGCAAAATTGGAGAGATCCTCAAAATGCGCCGGGTCATTGCGAGTTCAGGGACACATAGATCTGTATGAATTAAATTATCATAAGTTGAAAAGATAGTACCAATAGCCTGATTCATCGGAGACAAACCAGGAGAATAAAGACACAACACATTTATATTTTCATTCTCCTGGTTTTTTCCGAGGAATAAAACCATTTCTACTGTCTTATCTATGTGAGTATTGTTCCTCGCAAACGCTCTTAACGACTTACGTAATCCTATATTCAGTTGTGGGCCCTCGAAAAGACACCACTGTCAGCTGCTCTGTTGACAATGGCCGAGGCCATAAGATTGCAACCGTTGCTCTGACCTTTTCCAAGACTGCACTGCTGGATTATAGGCATGAGACGATCTCGTATTAAACGAGTGGGCATTCTGGTCGGTCGATTTGGCTTGGAATACCCCAGCAGCAGCAGAGGCGGGCCTTACGAGGAGCACTTTCACTAGCGGGACGCTAAATTGCACTGATAAGTGTATGTGCTGGTTTTACCAGTGATCAGGTTTCCTTGCCGGAGCTCTGGAGTTTGTCGCTTTTGACGGCTCAGGGGTGACTGGTATGAGCCGCTATCTGTTCCTCACCGGACGCCCTAGAGCAAAAATGCAAGAACGGTGCGACATCTTCGTACATGGTCCGGCATTTTCACAGAATTACTTTGCCGTGAAAGTTAACAGGTCTGACGGAGATGAACAAAGCAAAAAATAACTCCCTTTTTGCCGTCTCTGAATGACTGTGCGTGTATGCACCGAACGAAAGCGGAGCAAGCCAGTCTGCCACCGTTTACATCTAAGGCGCAATTCAAGCCCTAACGTCATCCTGTCACCCATCATGACAGTGGTCTTGAATTTATCGCACTTTGCTTCGTTTTGATTGGAGCTGATGCCGGTGCACTGTTAATCGTCTACGGATAAGGCTTCAGACGGTTTTAAAGAATGATAGCTACTTTGCGTTGAATGACTTACTGAAACATTTCAGTCACTTTGGCACATCGATAGCGAAGTTGACGTAATACTTCAGATTAGACCTGATATAAACTCAACCTTGATTAGAGGAAAGGCCGTAAGCGCTGACTACGTTTATGCAACAATCCTTTTGGGTCTTCAGAGGCACCTTAAAAGTGATATGGTGCGCAGAGAAATATTATTGAAACGAGGAGCTCAGATTTGCCGCACTTTCGCCGGGTAGGCCTCTGAGAGCATCGTTGTAGGTCACTGACACGGTCCACTTCAGTTCTGAGATCAAATATAAAATGGTTAGAAAATGGTAAAATGACCCGGCCCAAGATACCATTACCATGCACCAAACAGACAGTGGGACACTCAGAAAATCCCGAAGCATTGCATAGACCCGTCTGTTTTACCAGCCCTCGCGGCTCTACCCGGCGAGGGCTGGGTAAAGCCGCCTGTTTAAGGTGGCCACTGCTGTGCCGGCGAGGACTGGGTAAAGCCGCCTGTTTAAGGTGGCCACTGCTGTGCTGGCGAGGACTGAGTAAAGCCGCCTGTTCAAGGTATCCGTGAGTGCGCTCATACCTACCGATGACATGGCTCTGTCCGCCTGTTTAAGGTATCCGTGAGTGCGCTCATACCTAGCGATGACATGGCTCTGTCCGCCTGTTTAAGGTATCCGTGAGTGCGCTCATACCCACCGATGACATGGCTCTGTCCGCCTGTTTAAGGTATCCGTGAGTGCGCTCATACCTAGCGATGACATGGCTCTGTCCGCCTGTTTAAGGTATCCGTGAGTGCGCTCATACCCACCGATGACATGGCTCTGTCCGCCTGTTTAAGGTATCCGTGAGTGCGCTCATCCCTACCGATGACATGGCTCTGTCCGCCTGTTTAAGGTATCCGTGAGTGCGCTCATACCTGCCGATGACATGGCTCTGTCCGCCTGTTTAAGGTATCCGTGAGTGCGCTCATCCCTACCGATGACATGGCTCTGTCCGCCTGTTTAAGGTATCCGTGAGTGCGCTCATACCTAGCGATGACATGGCTCTGTCCGCCTGTTTAAGGTATCCGTGAGTGCGCTCATACCCACCGATGACATGGCTCTGTCCGCCTGTTTAAGGTATCCGTGAGTGCGCTCATCCCTACCGATGACATGGCTCTGTCCGCCTGTTTAAGGTATCCGTGAGTGCGCTCATACCTGCCGATGACATGGCTCTGTCCGCCTGTTTAAGGTATCCGTGAGTGCGCTCATCCCTACCGATGACATGGCTCTGTCCGCCTGTTTAAGGTATCCGTGAGTGCGCTCATACCTGCCGATGACATGGCTCTGTCCGCCTGTTTAAGGTATCCGTGAGTGCGCTCATCCCTACCGATGACATGGCTCTGTCCGCCTGTTTAAGGTATCCGTGAGTGCGCTCATACCTGCCGATGACATGGCTCTGTCCGCCTGTTTAAGGTATCCGTGAGTGCGCTCATCCCTACCGATGACATGGCTCTGTGTCCCAGTCAAGCAGCACTCTGCGGCCGCCAGGTGTGCGCATCCACGACAACGTCGCCATCCCGGTCGTCTACCAGGCGGTGCCGATCAAGATGGAGGGTCTCACACACCACCGCATCATGGTCCGCTCCAGCCGACCGCGTGGCCCCCGGCACCACTCAACAGGTCGACGCAAGGTCACCTTCAATCCGCCGTAGAATCGCATCCGTCCAAGGGGCCGTGGACTGCGCGACAGTCAGCGGCGTCATTTCCTGTCTCCTGTGTGTTCAGTGCAAATAAAGGTGATTTGTGATACAGCTGGCATCTGTCGACAGCTGGCTATCCCACTTTTGTTCACGAGTCAAGGATGGCGGTGTCAATTACATATTTTCGAACTACTTTGTTTTGATGTTCCCACACATGCAATTTTCTTCCAATGCCAGCACTGAAAGGAAGTGTCCCATCTTTCGGTAAGGCTCCAAAAAACGTACTCTGGTGAAACCTCAGAATCATTTAACCTAGTAATAATGCTGGGTAGTGTCCCTTTACCACCATTTATATTAAATAAGGATACGAATTTTGATTTTGTCTGTTCAAAATTACGCTGCAAACGCTTTATACCAGCACTACACTACACACCTTTCGTGGTAGCCCCGGGCTGTATCCCGAGAAAGCAACAGCTGAAGTTGTCGCGACCTGTGGCACAGACAGGGGGGGGGGAGGGGAGGGGGGGGGAACAGGGGACACGTTCCCCCCTCTTTTAGGTCCCGGGGTGGCCGAAGAACCCCTCGGAACCGATGATTAAGGACCCAATTTGAGAGCCTGAATGACCCAAAAGGCAAGGTGGAGGTGGTGTTCAGGGGCCCTGGCTCGCAGGGTCGGTCACGCTATTGTTAGTCAGAGGGCCCTGTGCGTCGATCGGGGGGGGGGGGGGCTGAGTCGGTAAGGGCCTGTATGTCGGTCAGGCACCATCAGTATCGCACCGTCGACGCCGTGGCCGCAAAGACCTGATGGCCCATTTCCGAACCAGGGACAGGGCCGTGGCCAGCGATCTACATTAATCGAGGCCCCAGCGTTTGTCAGAGGTCAGAACCTAACAGGGGACCCTGTATTGACAAGGGTCCTGAATGGGCGAGAGAAGGTGTTCGAGGAGACCCGGAGAGAGCCTGGAGGGCCCACTGAGACTGGTAATCATGGGCCCGATAGTAGTGCCTAAGGATACGAATGGCTGGCCGGAGTTTTCTTCAGGGACCCCGTTCTGTGTGGACGGGCCCTCGGATGTCAGCCAGAGGGCCTTTAGCGCCGATCGGGGACCCTCTGAGTCGAGAAGGGCCTCCAAAACGGTCAGGCAACATCAGTGCTGCACTATCGGGTCCGTGTCGGCATGGGTTTAAGGGTCCACTTCCCAAGCAGCGGCAAAGCCCGGGCCAGCGAAATGTACTGGTCTGGGCCGCTGTATCTGTCAGGGGCAGTCATCTAAAGGATCCCGGCCCCTGTGTTGGTCACGGACCCTCCGTGCCTTACACAGGGTCATGTGTCGGCAAGTGGTCATGAACCCATCACGAGGCTTAACTGAGGAGACCCGAAGAGAGGAAGAAGAGCTACCAGGATCGAGGATCAAAAGTCCGATTGGAAATCTGGAGGGGCCACAGGGCCGGAAGGACAGGCCACAGGTCACAAAAAGGACGGCCTCCGCCCGTACCGCTGCGGCTTCAAATGCCAGTTAGAGGGCCTCTCCATCGAGTGGGGGCGCGTGGGACAGTGCAGGCCTCTATTTCGGCCATAGACCACCAACACCAAGCAGCCGGCTCCGTGTCGGTTTGAGCCCTGCAGACTCATTTGCTAAGCATGAGCAAGGCCGGGCCCACGGTTTCCATTAGTCGGGTCGCTGAAACAATGAGGATGTCAGTCAGGGGCCCGCAGTGCTTAACAGAGTGTCCTGTTTTAACAAGGCGCCTCGATTCGACCAGGGGAAAATTCGCTGAGCGGAGATGGAGACGGGATCCCGAATGTCAGAGGCCTCTTGCGCTGGTCGGAGCACCTTTACAACGAAAGGAAACCTGCAGACTTATAATGTGATTTCACGCTGAGACGATGTAAGAGCCCTGTGGCAGTCAGGAGCCCAGTACCGAACGGCGGAACCTCCAAGCCAATTTCAACCACGAGTCCCTTAAGCCGAACTGAAGTCATGACGACGTCAGGGTCTCATGAGGGTCGTTGTCAGCTGTAAAGGGTCGGAGCTACCATTTTTGAGCTGTTTTAACCTCCAGACGTCGGGCATGCGGGCTTTCGCACGCGCTTGGGTGGGGGTCAAATTGACCCCGATAATTTTTTCGAAATCACTTTTGAACGGCGAGGCGTAGTCGCACCAAATTTTGCGTAGCTATAGGCAATTAAATAGCAAATCGTGCGAAATAAAAAATTGGATGTACCTTGCAAGGTCGCTGACCTACGACAAGTCAAATCCAGGCCATGGATTCAGCGAAGTCAATTTCAAGGGAATCTTTCAATCTGATGGAACAACGGAGTGTTAGACGAACCCATACATCTCTGAGATACTTCCTTAGGCAGCAAAACAATCGAATGATCAAATTCCACTGACCTACGGTCAGGCATAAAGGTCAGACCAGGGTCAAATCAATTGTTTTCTTATTATAGGGCTTGCTGTTTGGGTGGTTTCTGTTGCTAATTTAGAATGTATTGATAACATAAACTTCATTATACATCTTCATGAACTTATAGGTCCGAATAGGTCACTGACATAAAATGACCCACGTCAACATATCATTTTTATGAACATGCTGCCTAACTTAATCTTTGTCGCGCGTGGAAATGCAGAACTCAAAGCAGGCTTCTATGATTTTGGTCACCATGACCTTCGAAAGGTCCAACAGGGTCACTTACCTTGAAAAAGCTTGTGACCGTTTGATTAGAACAGGTATCTAGGTTCTGGGGACACTTTGGAGACCAGCTTGGAGTCTGATCTTGTTCAACCTTATTCAACCTGAAGGCCATAACCTAGGAGGCTCAAACTTTGACCTAAGTGAGTTTACGTACAGGTCGAACACCCTATGAATTTGGTGTCGTCTCTAGCCCTCTTATCTCCTGAGATCTCGGGGATCAAATTGACACCCCATCCAAGCGAAGGGCACCCAACCGGCCACCCGGGCGCGTGTTGAACGACCAGTTGCCGAGCAGCGCATTGGTTAAAGCTTCAACCAGTGCGTCACTATAGATCACGTGATGCTCCATTCCCAAAGCGAAATGGTGCTTCGGAAAGGGTCACTGTGGTAAACGCCATGGGGAAGAACTAAAAGCCATAATTTTACGCCTCGTTGAATTTGCGGGATAAAGCCTTATGTTTGCATGTACTTTTCGCTATAGTGTTTCAAACTTTTATACGCTTATTAACACACTAATGTTTTTTTACAGATAACTGTGTTGCAAAAATTACAAAACACGTTGGAAAAAGCAAGGCAAATAGAGTTAATTGTTTTCAGAGTGGTGAGCAGGAAGTCCAATGAGATCTCTCCCTCAGAAGTGGCACTTTAAACCGAAATTATGAAATTCTGGTAGTACCGATTAACTCGTACGATAAGTGAGAAGTGAGAAAATCACAAGAAGTGAGAACAATAAGTGAGATCCAACAATATGTGAAAATATAGCATGCTCCCTTTATGCTGAATATTTTCATGGTTTGCCCAGACTTTCAAAAGAAGACGGAAACTGCCAGAGCCTTATGCATGAATGGAGATAGGAGGGGGGGGGGGGGGGGGTCATCACGTGCTGTTTGGGATGAAAAAGCTTGTATTCCGTGGTCTCTATTATATAATGTTGTGCACACAAAAGGTCATGTGTGCGCATTTGTATACGTACGTGGGTCTCGAGGCTGAGCTCAAGGCTCTGAGCTCGAAGCCACCCCATCAATGTGGGTTGAGAGCTGTCTCTCGATACACACGTATGTACACAATGTGTGCATATTGTTTGCTTAGACGGGAATCTTTCTTTGTTCAAAGCATTAGCCCAGGCATGGTCGCCGGGCACGGTCACATACATAGTTGTTCATGGACGGGATTCAGTATGCTCACGCTACTTATTTATGGTCGATGTACTTAGAACCATGATGGATACCTCAGAAACGAAAATGAACACATTTCACCTGCGGTGCCCGCCCTTCCTGCCAGAGTGAGGGGCAGACGACGACATATAGGCTCAACAGCTGAGTGCATCGCAAAGCCCGATGACGTCGACGACAAACGCCTGCTACCGGGGTGCTTATGCTAATTCGTTGACAGATGGATTTGTACCAACTTGATGCTCATTGGCTTTCATCTCTCCGACGTGTCGGGGAAATATAAGGCACTTGCACTTGCACTCGCATGCATGCGACTGCATTGCATGTCGGCGAAGCGGGCATTCCGGATCAGCTTCGGGTGGTGCACTCCCGCGGCCCAGTGGGTAACAGGACACCTAGACCTGGGCGGTCCTGAATTCCCTTCCTGGTACGTCGGCCAGCCAGGAAGGCTAGGCCGATCCTTTCCTGGTCAAGGCTTTCGGGTTGGCTCTGTGTTCCAGCCCGACTGTAAGCAGATGGGTGACCCAGAGGCGGCTCGGCCGCGCGGTCGGCAGCTCTGTGGCCCGCCTCTGACACAGATCGCCGCCGCTCATTACCGTGCCGGGTGACGTCAGCACACACCTTGGAGCCGGCTCTTTACGAGGGCCAGCGGCGCCGGCCCGTCTCGACCGGCGGCGTCGTGGGGCCGCGCGGCGACCGCCACCTCTCGGGGTCGGGCGGGCCTCCCAGCCTATGCGGCCCCAAACGCATCCGGCTTCCGGGCCGCCGCTGCACCAGGGACACCTCTCGGCCGGGGGGAGGGGGGAGGGAGGGGAGGGCAGTGCGTGCACGCATGCCCGGCGGCCATACGTGCGTGGCGTGATGTTGGGCGAACGGACAGGCGGCGACTGTGGCGGCGACGGCTGAAGGCTCGGCCCGGCTGGTGACGTCACGCCGGGTTACCCAGCGCCTGGCCCAACTATAAAGCGGTCCCGACGGCGGCGCACCGCATTCGACCCGCTCCGGCGCCGGCAGACAGAGAGACATACAGGCAGACAGACAGGGCGCAGCTCGAGATGTGCAGGCTGGCGATCTTCATGGCGCTTGTGGGGCTGGCCGCGGCCTACCCCTCGCTGCAGGACGCGTTTGATGCCGTGCTCGGTGAGTGCCAGCCAGCCGTGCTCCGGCCGGCTCGACGACCGGCGAGACGAGACCGGAGCAAGACGGCAGGGCGGACTCCTGTCAGAGGCTTTTCTAGATCTGCTCTCTTGCATTTGTCTCCCTTCCCCGATCAAAACACGTGGTGAGAGCATTCAGTCGGTTTGGCTTGCTCTCTGCTCAGTTTGCAGCAAGGCCTGTCTATGTCGGCTATAGGCCGGGCTCTGGCTCGCTCAACAGACGACGATGTTCTTTGCCAGCTACCGAGGAAAGAGCGGCCATAAATACCCGTCTAAACACAGCCTTTTCACAAGAGGACCCATTCCCGGTAAACGATTATTGGAATTGGAAAACGTAACCCAGGTCGGTGCAATTACGATAGCGGGGTTATATCGCAGCTGTTCGTGTGCACCTTTTAAAGTTTTGGAATAATTCGTTAATGGTAACATCACCTCGTTGCCTGTCGTTATGAGTCGCACGTAGCGTGTTTCTGGTCTTCGGGACCACCTCCGAAGGCCAAGTGGTTAACGCCTTAGGCTTCCACGTGGGGCTGTTGTTGTTGAGTTGTTGAATTCCGGTTGCGCCACGGCCACAGAGCTCTTTTAAGGCCAATGCACTGATGGTGCTCCATAACAGCGGCGTGAAGACATGCGTCGCATTCCTTTCATGAAATAATCACGATGATAAAATGATAACGACTTATCGTTACTGACAATGATTTTTGAGGCCGGGTGTAAATGCATAATGCTCATCAAAACCCAGCTCTGCTGCGCAGCTGTCGGCTATCTTCGTGACATGTTATGTAGAGTTGTCTCATTGTCATGCGGAGTTAGAACAGCCTTTACGCTGCGAACTATACATACAGCTGCATCATCAATTCACAGCAATCAGCGACCAAATCTCAATGGACAGCATTCTCAAAGTGTATCTCATTTTTGCGCCTTACTTAATACAAAGCCTATACACAATGCATATGCGGTATTCTGCTCGTGTTGGTTCATCTTAAAAAAGCGTACGCTTTTCACATGAGAGTAGTTTTTGGATTATACCTCTCGGCGACTCAAAGCTGCAGCCAGGTGTTGCGCCCAAAGTCGGCAGCCCCGGTGTCACCTGGAAGTTTCGGTGTGAGGTAGCAGGCAGCTACAAGGTCCTGACGCGCTGTCAACTTAAGTGGAAACACAGACACATAGGTACACACACACACACACACACACACACACACACACACACACACACACACACACACACACACACACACACACACACACACACACACACACACACACACACACACACACACACACACACACACACACACACACACACACACACACACACACACACACACACACACACACAAACCCTTCCTCCTTCTCTCTTAATATATCAACAGAATTTGAGACTGGAATAGTCAATAATTTTGCTAGCTGTGACCGTAGTATTTCCAAGAACGGAAATATTTTGATCGATATTGGTTACAATGAACCGAACTTAACGCTTGCCCAGATTCCATGCCACAGACTCTTGCAGTTTAGCTCACAGTATGTTGTATTCGAGGCCAGTTTTGTGAACGTGACATTCACCGTTTTCTGGTCTATTGCAGATGTAACTAGCATATGTCGACCAGTGCTGGAATCCGTCAGCAATTCTAAATGGTCCGTTCGACCACATCTTGCAGTCAGTCAGCACATTTTCTAATTGTGCAGATTTGATATCAATCATTTACAACGTTAAAGTAGGTGAATTCGTGGATGTACTCAATAGCGCGTGACCAGTGGCGCAACAGACCTATACTCTTGGTGGGGTGGTTGACATTTCCCTCCTTCGCCGAAGAGTGTGACTGCAAATCGCTTGGCATTTAGCCGTCCAAATATGGACGTGATTTTGATCCCTGCTCGTCAGTCTTTTTCAATTTGAAAGGTTGCTGTGTCACATGTTAATCAAGTCCCGAGGTGAATCTGCTTCCACATACACATTCTTTGAAGCATTAAAGGAGACAAGTGCAGTAAAAGGAAAGAACCGTAGAGTGGATCGAGTGAACCGCGGAACGGATCGAGTGAACTGTAGAGTGGATCGAGTGAACCGTAGAGTGGATCGAGTGAACCGTAGAGTGGATCGAGTAAACCGTAGAGTGGATCGAGTGAACTGTGGAGCGGATCGAGTGAACTGTAGAGTGGATCGAGTAAACCGTAGAGTGGATCGAGTAAACCGTAGAGTGGATCGAGTGAACTGTGGAGCGGATCGAGTGAACTGTAGAGTGGATCGAGTGAACCGTAGAGTGGATCGAGTGAACCGTAGAGTGGATCGAGCCCAGTTGTCCTTTAGCAAGTGTCTCAGTCGTCGATGTTTGCACCAGTCCCCTCGGCGTTGAATCTGAGTCACAAAAAACAGCCAAAAATGACTGAGAGCAGTGATGAAACCTCTTCAGCTATGCGGAAGTCAAAACAAATACGGACAAGTTTGGTCTTCGGCCCACCAACGTATTCAAGCTAGGAGCTATCCTGAACCGTTCCTGCTTGCCCGGGGCAGTTTTCATCTACACATATTCTGTTCAAAAACACACCATCGTTAGTAACCCGCGTGAATCAGAGAGCCCACGCGGAACTCTTTTCGGTAAGCTGTGGATGATAAGACCCTGGCCATTTGCGGTGAATGGTCCTCAGGTGAGAAAAATACACTGGATATAAATGCTCCTTTATGTAGAATCACGCACAATTCCACCTGCAACCGTTCTGATATGTAGCATTTTTCAGGGTGCTAAAGACCTGTGGTCTAAATTCAGTGTGGAAAATAGGAGCCTCACCGTTCCCTTGGGCCGGATAGGGGCTAGATTTCTTCCTTGTTCTGCTGCCGATCCGTTTGCTATGAGACGCTGGTAGCTGGTCTTCATTGACTTCAATGCCTATTTAGTTTTTGCTCATAATCTTGGTCGAGAGCATTCTCACTCGGCCAGTTAATCTCGAAATCTGTTCGCATTTCTTTAGGCCTGGAGGCAGCTTTCATGGATCCCTGTTTGACTCAGCTCATCGGAGCGACCGCCCCTAGCACGCAGTTGAAATACAAAAACATCCGATCAGTGCCGACATTTTTCACAAGGTGGGTTTTACCAATCGACCACACACAGTCTCCATGACGAATAGATCGGGGGATGTTTAGCAGCTCGCCCGAGCTCGCGCCACACACAGTCTTCATGACGAGTAGATCGGGAGATGTTTAGCCGCTCGCCCGAGCTCACGCCACACACAGTTTCCATGACGAGTAGATCGGGGGATGTTTAGCCGCTCGCCCGAACTCCGTTCTAGCGTTGTCTGGAAAGCAAGTGTTAAAGGCGTTTTGCCTTTCGTGGTCGATTGCAGCAGGGCGGCACTCCCAGTGTCAAATCAGGGGCTTCTCTGTCAATACCTCGAATGGCACCGGCAGCATAGCTGCCACAATACTAGCGCACCAGTGTTGAAGGGTGACCATCGTTCGAGCCGTTCGTGATGAGCGGACCAGCGACACCCCCGCCGCGCTGCCTCCGGTCAGGCAGGGAGCTCCCCCGCGCCAGCCGCCCCGGAAGTGGCTGCTTCCGCCAGGTGCCAGGGCCGGCCCGCCACGCTGCAGTTCGCTCCCGGTCGAGGTCGTCGTGGGGCCGGGGGAGGGGAGAAGGAGCTCGGACCCTGCGCCAGCCAAGCTGCGTTGACCGAGTCCGCACCAGCCCGGCTGACGACGACGGCTCCTCGTCAGCCCACCGGCCGCTGGCGGGGACCGCGGTCATCAGCTCACCGGCCGGCTGACGGGGACCGCGGTCGTCAGCTCACCGGCCGGCTGACGGGGACCGTGGTCGTCAGCTCACCGGCCGGTTGACGGGGACCGTGGTCGTCAGCTCACCGGCCGGCTGACGGGGACCGTAGTCGTCAGCTCACCGGCCGGCTGACGGGGACCGTGGTCGTCAGCTCACCGGCCGGCTGACGGGGACCGTGGTCGTCAGCTCACCGGCCGGCTGGCGAGGACCGTGGTCGTCAGCTCACCGGCCGGCTGACGGGGACAGTGGTCGTCAGCTCACCGGCCGGCTGACGGGGACCGTGGTCGTCAGGTCACCGGCCGGCTGGCGTGGACCGCGGTCGTCAGGTCACCGGCCGGCTGACGGGGACCGTGGTCGTCAGGTCACCGGCCGGCTGACGGGGACAGTGGTCGTCAGCTCACCGGCCGGCTGACGGGGACCGTGGTCGTCAGGTCACCGGCCGGCTGGCGGGGACCGCGGTCGTCAGGTCACCGGCCGGCTGACGGGGACCGTGGTCGTCAGGTCACCGGCCGGCTGACGCGGCGGCTGGGTTTGTTTTGAGATGACGTCAGGACTGGAGAGGCTCTGACGGGGTATACGTCAGGGGTGAGCTGCCTGGACCGTCACTAGCCGCTGCTTATCAGGTCAAACTGGAACATACCTGTGGATTCCGCGGCCTGCCGCAATCGTGTCATCGGACTCCACGACCCCGTCGATGTCGCTGGCCTTTCGCGCCGGAGTCTGATGCGAGCCGGCTGGGTTTCACGCTCTTCGGTAAACACTGACCGAGAAGCGCCCAGCGTTTGATCCTTATCCGTATTTTGTGTGGTTGTCCACCACTGCAATGGCCACATTGCTCAAAAACGACGTGCAGCAGCTGGTATCGCTGCTGCATGCCATTTTTTTCTGTTAAGATTTTGGCAATGCCGGCGGATGGTGTCGGGTTCCATGCCGGTTTCGCAAAGTAGTCATGATGCTTGTGTGGTACATCAGTTGACATTCGCCTCCCTACTGAAACGCCATTTTGAAATAACCTATAGATGATCTTCAATCATCTCTGCCGCGAGGAGTTTCAATGAATATCTTTAAGCCCACTTATACGCAGAAAAGCGTCCGCTATGTTTAGTGGCATCTTGCCGGGACAGCTGACGGCCTGTTTTCTCGCCAGCTTTTATCAATTAGGTTGCGATCAAGGCTCAAAATTTGACACACTTAGATGCAGGTGTCGAGGATGACCATTTACAAACTTTGTAGCTCGTGCATTTTATGACTTGCTGTACGCATACATTCTCAAATAAGTCGTGGGCGTGCCATTAATAACAAGCGAGACGGAGCTACTTTTTATCATGCATGATTTTGCACGTGGTGGCAAAGGCCCATTCGTTCTCATTTGCTAGTTTCACCCACGGATTTCACCACCATAGTTCACATGCACCACCATAGTTCACAAGAACCGGGCTCCGCCAACACTCAGCTTGGAATTAAACGCGTAGGAGGTTGTCTTACTGCGTTATGGTTCATATATTGTCTTGTCGTTGAGTGTCGACTGCTTATATCGAAGCAATTCTGCGATATTTGGGCTTTAACACGAGCCAATACAGCACGATTATGGTACGCTTCCAATCGACGGCACTTAAAGTGATACTTTTGAATATGGCAGCACTTCTGGACATATGGCTACGCCATAATTGGATGAATAAAACATGCCAAGAATGTCAACATTGTCTCCGCTCTGCATCTGGTATATTTGAAAACATCAAATTTGAAAGACATTGTAGTCGTCTTTTTCAGAATAACAATATCTGTTTTGTTCCAGTCAATGCAGATTTGCGAAGCGGCTATGATAAGATGTTGGATAACGCGGGTATATTTCATGCGCTCTCCGTGAGAATAACACTGAAACGAGGCCGTAGCTCAATGAAAACATTAAATACCTTTCCCGTCACGAATCATGACATTGGCGACATATGTATCAACCATGTCATTTGCAACACCTAAGGTAGATAAGGAACAAAAAACTTTCTCGTTATGTGCACGTTACCCAAATTTGTTTAGGGAAGTAACAACCAGAAAGACTATCAGTCCTGGGCACACCAAACATTATGACGCGGTTATGAACCAGCGTGGCAATTAGCCTTAGCCCCATCCTTACCTGGCGCCCGATTGAGAGGTGTTGTTGGATTGCGCTTTCACAGGGCCAGCTATGAGGCGGAGGATGCATTGCGAGGCTGTTAGCTGTTACGTACCACCTGGCCGTTACTTGTTCCAGTGGGGTCGGGCGACGCGGCGGCCACGCCCAGGACGGGAGAGGTCAACGAGACTGCCTGCCTAGAGCCCGTGCAGCCCGGGGTGTGTCGTGGTGCCATCAAACGCTGGGCCTTTGATCAGAACGAGGCCCGTTGCCGCTCGTTCCCTTGGGGCGGCTGCGGTGGAACTGCCAACAAGTGAGACACCGGCCCGTCGTCTGGCCCGGCTGGGGACGATTTGGAACGCTCAAAACCATGGCCTGATCACAGGGCTTGGTTACTTTTATATCATTTGCGCCAGTTCGCAGTGAGAGAAGTCCAGGGCTGGGTGTCGCGCGTCAGGGTCTATGCGGAGAGGCTTGCTTTCGTGGCCATGCTTTGGGTTCACGCATCCCGCCCATCCAGAGCCATAGTTTGGATTGTTCAAGGCACCATCGTGCAACGAAGGCAGTGCCACCAGTTCATAACCATGCATTGTTTAATCATAACATCAGTTTGATATCACACAGGTATGACGTAGGACGAGTTATTGGAGGCCAGTTACAGAAGGGTCCCGCTCCGTTACAAAATAACGGGGTTTTCAGCCGCAGATGACGGGGAAACTCCTTCGCCGGCCGCCACGTCGCTTATGACGGTCGGGCACCCGTACACATCAGACACTCGGGCAATGACCGGACGGTGATCTCAGCGAGTATGACGTCATCAGCTGTCGGAACCTTAGCGACGCCAAACTCGTGGAGTCGCCGCTCACAAAGCTGCACGCCCCCCCCCCCCCCCCTTCCGCGCTGCTGGGTGCGCTCAGGTCGCGGCGGTGACCCGTGCGCCATATGCTGCAGCTTTCGGTCGGAGGAGGAGTGCCGGACGCGGTGCGCCCCCCTGATGGGCATCGAGGTGAGGTGTGCAGAGCTGGACCAGTGTGAAGCTTCCTGCAGCCGCCGGCCCAGCCCTGTCACCGGCTGCCCGGAGTGTTCTTGCGCAGGTAGATGACCGACCCCCGGGAGGCCACTGGCGCGCCGAACGCCTGCCGTTGGGGGCTTTGTTCGTTCTCTTCCGCGTTTCTCTGGTATTCTTCCGTTCGCATACTCTGGGAGTGATCGTCGGCACGTCGGCTTTCCAGTGGATTCACGTAGTTAATGCGCATGCCCGTCTCCTAGTGGTTCTTATCGGAGGTTGTCCGATTAGATATTCTTCTATTTCTTCCATTTGTTTCGGCTTAGTGTAAGTATGTGCTCAGGGCCAATAGCTTGGATGCTACTGATCAGCCCTTCTCACTTGCATTTCACAGCACTGCGTAACATGTGCCTGCAACAAATACAGACACTACTCATTCGTCTGCCTACTAATGTGTCCACGTCTGCATGCACTTATGTACACGCATAATCGCACGGCTATAGCCACAGTCACAAACTCATGGTCACAGCCACACATGTGTGTTTGCACGGATCACATGCCGCACCTCTACGCATTGTCGTGATTTGCTGTAAGTCATCACAAGATCCAGGCATGAGTGGGTCTGAGCACGCATCACACACGGAGTCCGATCCACCGGCGACCGCTCGCATTGCCAGGAGCGCGCCCCTCGGCTTCGCCGTGTGTTCCGGTTCTACGCTGCAAGGCTGCGGTCCAAACGGCAAACATTTTTGGAGGCTGGTGCGCCCATTAGAGCGTAGTTCCCGCGCTCGCCGCCGCCGGCAGCTGCCAGCGGGCCCCGTACTCCGTGTGCAGCGTGTTCGCCCAAAGCGTGCGGGGCAGAGGCGAGGTCACGCTCGGCTTCCGGGTCGCTGTCGGCCGCCGTCCCGCTACCGGAAGTGTCAGGCCGACTACCGCACCGTCATCGGACCCGCCGCTGTGTCGACACAACCAGACTGGGCCGGTTTTGGCTGGGAGCAGAGCTGGCCGCTCAACGCCTCGGCTTACTCCCGTATCACGCGGGGGTGGCGGGTGTGACTCATCTGGATTCAGAGATACTCCATTGCTCTTTCCTGGGTTTGAAAAGCTGTGAGCTGCACATGACAGGATTAATGATGGAAGAGAAGTGGAGCGCACTTTTGTGCACAAATCAACCGGTTTGCGAGCCTCGGGCCCTTTGATTCTTTTACCCCATTTTCCTTGGATTATTGTTATTTTTTACGTATACACTTTTCCTAAAGCACAATAAGTTGAATACATGTAACAGGGAAAATGTTACGGCATACCCTTTAGAAAAAGCAATACCCATCCTGGGGCTCTAACGAGACCTTGCAGCTTGCTAGACCTGATCACACGCTATCGCACGTCGAAATCACCTCCAAGGAGCAAGCAACCGGTGTTTCACACGTAATACTGGCCTTTGAAATGACTCCGAACCGACCATCAGTAACTGGCCGCTATGGGCCCGTTTTCATGCAAGGTGCAACGAATTCGCAGTTGGCTTTTTACGACCACGAAAAGCAAACCGAAGGCATAGCGTTTCAGCTGTTGGCGTTTACGAAAAACAGGGTCATGGCTGCACGATATAGTTGTGTGTGTGTGTGTGGAACATACGCTATTGACTCAAACCCTGATGTCACGGTGTGTGCTCCAAAAACCGTCTCAATTCTTGCACATATGTACTGCTTAGCTGTCGGCATATGCGGAGAGCAGCTCCATACTCGCCACTCACTAATCCCCAGCATGCAGTATTCGCCTCTGCTTTATGTTGAGCACGATGTTCTGTGGAAATAGCAAACATACGAGCGATACTCTGTTTTCCCACCTTTTGCCCCAGTATTTGCCTACCACTGTTCTGACCTCAAACGAGTTCAAGCCCGCGGGTTGGTAGCCCCCATCCCAGGCTGGCTCCCACCGGCGCCCCCATCAGCGGACCGGGCGGCCACCGCTGGCCGTGGCTACCACCAACGCTGTCTGGCCCTATCCTGACGCCGTGTATCACCCCCGAATTCTCTGCGACGCTGTCCGACACCTGATGCTGTCTGACATCACCACTGCTCAATCCGTCATGCAAGGACCACCACTATTCGACTCCGCTAAACGTATATCCCGCATGTCAGACCCTTTTAAAACTACTCACAGCTGTCCATAGCTGCCTAGTTCTTTCCACCGATCTTCGATATTATTTGTTCCGTCCGACCTTACCTGGCGAAGCCGGGCCCCACCCGGTGCCATCCCAACACGTCCAACTTAATCCCCACCGCCCGTTACAGACGTGTACTGTTTGTCTCTGTCCGACGCTGCCCGCCCTCGCTGCAGGGAGCCCAGACGACACGTGCCGTCTCCCGATTGTCAAGGGCCCGTGCAAGGCCGCCTTCGAGCGGTACGGCTTCAGCCTCGTCTCCAGATCCTGCGAGGCATTCTTCTTCGGCGGCTGCAACGGCAACGCCAACAACTTCGAGACGCGGGAGGAGTGTCAGCGAGCCTGCGGCGGCGCCTTCTGAGGCACGCCGGGCAGAGAAGGCGGCATCAGGGCCAATCTTGGCACCGAAACAGACCGGCTTGAGGACGTGAACGGATGGCACTTGCGTAGAATGACGGCGCGGGTGACATGGAGACAGGAAATGCTTTTGATAGCCTCGCACGTGGTACGAAAGGTTGGTACTATGTGCATAGTACGAAAAGGAACGCGTCCTTTTAGACTTTTTGCACTTCGTGAGTGTTCTTAAATTGTTTGCCTATTTATGGACTCTATTTATTCATTTTTGTTAATGAGGCATACTTGAACTGATGGTTCAACTGATGGATGATGTGGCATACTCGAACTAATAGTAAGCTGTGTTGTGACAGTGAGTTATTCTGCTCTCGCTTGTAATGAGTTTATGCCACGTACGAGTGTAAAGAATCGCAAGAAGGACAAATACATGACTGCGGCCATGCACTCGTCAATCATTGCATTACATTGTTATTGGACAACTGTCACGACATCAGATGGTAGAATCGATACTCCGACAGTAACCCCTTCAAGCCAAACTGTCGGCAAAAGAGCAGGATGGACCAAGTTGTAACATCAAATTCATATCAAATCTCTTGCCCAGATGCCGTGAATTTACTCAGCCATCACCGTTAAGGTAAGATAGTTCCCAAAGCAGTAAGCCTCGATCAGGCCAGAGCTTAAGTAATATCGATTAACAACGGCACGGCGCCGTTACGCAAACAAAAATGCACTTTTGTTACAGATCATGTTAATCAGGATCAAGACAGGCCAAACTGAGCACGACATGCCATGAATCTTATCCTGCAAAAGGACCTAGGAGACTGAACAATACACCGAGCAGAACGCATGGATACACGGCTACTTGACGGGCGTCCAAAATGGAAGAGCTTCGCACTACATCGTTAGAACTTCGGGCGTGATAAAACGGAAGACAAAGCAAAGAATTTCTGGCAAAAATAACTGATCCACGAGGGGGGAAATTTGAATTCCCACCGCAAAACCGACCCAAGCAAGTGCATCGCTGCGATGCCTGAGGTTGTGGTCCCTGGGTGCCAGGACGGAAGGACGCCTCTCCAGAGCAGCTTAAAATACGTCTCATCAATTAGGTTCCATCTTCAGCACCATGGAAGCGGTTACCAAGGCACCAAACGCTGCACCTCAGAATCTCAGATTCCTCTCCTCATTCGATTGTACGGACGCACATCATCGCAACAAACTCTGTCACGCTTCTGCTCAGGCTAACATCGCCCAAGGGGGTTTATCCTGTGGTCGGACACCGACCATCAGCGCGAGTAGGTGACCCGAGCGCCGCCTCGTGACCCCGGTCCTCCGCGCGGTTCACCCCCAGCCAGATTCACTCCGCGCGCGCCGCAGATCGACTGCTCACATGTTGGCGTATTCGCCAGACACAAAGTCCAGCTTTCCCGTGAGGAAGTTGCCGACGGCGGCCGGATCATTACTCATGTAGTACTCCTCGGCCAGCTGCCGGAAGTACTCGAACGTGACGGTCTCCGAGCTCCCCTGCAACAACGGAGCAGGTGTCACAAGACGGTGGAGCTCACAACCAGTGCAGGCAAGTCATCACGGCCAGACTGCCCTTTAGTCGCTTGGAGACGGAAGCCTAGGCAGCAGCGACTGAATCATATGACTATCTGAAGACACTGGTGGTTTACGTCAGTTTGCTCTCGAGCAATAGACATGCTTCCCAGCGTGCTACCCTTACCAGCGTAAATATTTTCCAGGCCTGGCGTGAAAATCGTTCTCTCACGCCGAAGTCGGTGAGCACGTACACAAACTCTTCTTCATCGATGACACCATCACCTGTAACCGACACATGATTATTTCTCGGTATTCACCACTGGTTTCGCACGATTTCTCATCGGCCAGCACCCATAGGTTGTATTGTACACGCCAGCATGCATATCTACGTGTCAGGGAGCACTGAATGAGAGTTTTGTTGCTTAAAAACGGTGAAATTTACGTTTGTGAACGCACTGGCAGGGTGGTCTCATTTTTTTTCATATTATGCACACATGAACAATGATCTAAGTGGTGCAAGCAGTGTCTTTTTCCTGTGACGAAAACGTATCTGAGCGACAGTTTGAAATGTGTATTCGAGTGGCACACCAGTGATGGCGAAAACATAACGTTATCAAGAGCAAGAGACCATGCTCAGACTAACGCCCAACCAAATTTTGCTGACAATTTTTGTACCTTGGAAGTGGCCATGCCCCGCAGGGGCACCGGCTTTGGCCAATGTAGGGAACTAGCGCCCCTCGGGCCCCATCTCCGGTAACAGGTGGACAGCGCAAGCTGTTCCTCTCAGGGCGTGGCGACCCTGCTGGCACGTGAGCTCCCGCTCCTTGTCACGCCCACTTCCTTCCCACGACCTGCTTTCCCGCATCCAGGTCACTCATCACTCCTAATCCTCGTTTTACCGGGGTCGCCGTGCCCCCTCGCCCGCATCCCCGGGTTAATCGGATCCTAGTGGCTGAGGGGCGCGTCGTGCGGATCAGTCGCGACGCGTCCCAACACTTCACTTCGGCCAAGATATCCGGGGGTGCGGGGGCCCGTGGGGCCCCACACGGGTCTAGCGGCTTGTTGCTCGCGCTGCAGCTGGGTGCTCCGTGCGGGTCTCCGCTTGGGGCGCTTGGTCGTGCGCAGCGGGTTAAGGGGCCAGGGGGAGACGGCGCTGACCCACGGTCAGGACGGGGAGGGGTCTCCCTGGTGACACCTGGCCGTGTGGGAGGCGTCGTTCGCCCGTATAGCACCGGCATAGCCCTGGCGGCGACCACCTCCCAAGGGAGTGTTGAACCGTCCCCCAGTTGGGCTCCGTGGTGGGCGGGGAGCCCCAGTGCCGAATGCTTCACAAAACTCGCATGGATTCTCATTCAACCAGCCCCGACGGAAATGACACTTCAGCTCCGACGGCTCGGCTGACGACGATGTACGACCGTCCCTCTGCTTCAGCCGAGGGGCGACACGGTCCTTCTGGCATCGCTGAAATGCCGCTGCCACGGACTGATTCCCGCTTCACCCCGTTGGAACGGACTAGAGGTGGGAGAGTGGGAGTACCGGGAACTGCCGGGCAGGCTGCTCAGTCACATACACGGTCAGAGATAAAGATTGAAGGCGAGACGCCACTTTGCCCATCACGGTGACGGCTCACAAAACGAAAAACTGTTATCGCGGGATTATTAACTGTTTTGACCTGGAGGGTGTCAGTGGTGAGGATAGCGTGGATGGCCTGTCTGGTTTCGGCGTCGTGGAAGCTCGTCGGATCAGGGTCAGGAGAGGAGAGCACCTGGTCCCAACAAACAATATCATCCTCACTTTCAACCGTGTGGATCTTCCTTCAGAAATAGTCGTCGGCTATGTGAAGGTGAAAGTTCGTTTATACACTCCCAACCCTACGCGCTGTTTTCGATGTCTTCGCTTTGGCCATGCAAAAGACTACTGCAAGATCAAACCGCCTCGTGGGAAATGTACTGAAGGTGACCGCACTAGCGAGAACCGCAGCGCTGTGCGACCGAAATGTGTGAATTGCGACAAAAACCAGATCCCGCACGCGACATTTGACCGTGCCTGTCCGGCGTACTCTCGAGAGAAAGAAACTATCTCCATCAGGTGCTCCCGGCACATCTCTTTCCGAGAGGCACGGGAGATTTACAATAGCTCACATCCCACAGTGTCTTACGCAAATGCGGTGACTCGTTCCCACTCAAACGCGGTTCATCGCGGGATCAGCTCAGGCCGTATGAACCTGGCGCAGTTTATCGCACTTCTCCAGTCATCTGGGTTGACTTGCAGACCGGCAGCGGGTTCGGATGCTTTATCCGCGACCGCGGCGCCCGCCGCATCGCCGGTAGCTGCGGCGCCGGCGGCCCCTATGCCGCCGGCCTCCCCGGTTGGAGAGACGTTGGAGGGCAAGGAGTGAACTTTGGTCGGGGCCGGAGAGAGGCGCTCCTCCCGAGCAAACCAGGCACGTTCCGGGAGAGAGGCGCCGACCACGGCGTCTCCTTCAACAACTACGAGCCGAACTTTACCCGGCGAGACAGTGGTGGAGGCGTTGCGGCGCGGCGAGGTGAAGAAGAGGGCCCGCGAGGCCAGGCGAGCGCATCCGGTGGAGCAGGTGAGGGCGGCCAGGCGGTCCCCGGGGGCCACCGATTCCTCGGCCCCGGCGGGGGAGGCGGGAAGTCTCCTCCCTTGGGGTCTGCTGGGGCGTCGGTGGCGACGGTGGCTGGTGGTGCGCTCTCTTCTGAGGGGACTGGTGGGGTGCCATCCTCCTCGGAAGGGAGCGCTTCCACGCTTGGGAGGCGCGTTGAGCCGCCGCTTACTCCGCCCTGAATGGGTACCCAACGCCTCCTCTGCCTTCCGCTGCGCCTGCTCAGTCCCTGCCGCCTCCAGCGACTCCGCCGTCGTCGCCGAGGCGGTCAATCTTTCTACCACCCCGGGCCGCCCCGCTAAGCGCGGATTGCCCTGGACAAGCTCGCCGACGGACGAGGGAAGGCTGCGAGCGCGGCTGAAATTTCAGTCAGGTTCCAATGAAGGTCGTTCGAGTCCTGCGGACAGGAGGCTGCGCCCAAGTGGATGCGTGCACCCCCGGGTACACTTCAAGGAGTTGAGCCCTTCGTCTAGTGCAACGGAACACTTCTAGTCAGCTTAGTTCTTTTTACAATCTGGAACAGTTTTTCAGGCAACCCATGTTTTTCTTATCTTCGTAGTTTTGAACTTCATTTTTAACCAGTTTTATGCTGGTGATTCTACAATGGAATTGTAGAGGCTTACGGACCAGGATTTACGCGCTGTGCTCAGTCACTGTTGTCCGGTTGCTGTCTGCCTCCAGACGGTGAAGCTGTCGCCGGATGCTCACTGCATCATCAAAGGTTACTCAGTATTTAGAAAAGATGTGCTAGCAGACACTGTGGTGCACGATGGTGTGCTGTTGGCAACGCACCACAGTGTGCCTGCGCAGCAGCTGAGGCCACAAACCCCACTCTAAGCTGTTGCTGCACGTGTGCATTTTAATTATCGCTTTGTAACCCTATGCTCAGTGTATTTGCCACCGGGGCTCAGTTTTCCACTGGTGCAGCTCAGACATTTGATGACTGAGCTCCCTCCGCCTTAGGTTATCTTGGGAGATTTTAACGCACACCACACCGTCTGGGGTTGTGATGACAACAACGAGCGGGGACGTACTTTAGAACAATTTATTCACGAGCAGTCGTTCTGTTTTTTGAAAACGGGGTCTGGGACGCATCTTACGTTACCGCCAGGTCAGACGTCGGTTTTGGTCCTAAGCCTGGTGAGCCCGCAGCTCGCGCAGCTTTCGCCCGGCTAAGAAACAGTGACATAATGTTTGCATTTCATGACCCCATCTTAAAGGAAACGTTCCACCTCTACATGGGGTTTTGAACTGGAACAGCCATTTTGAGGACCTTTTGATGCAGTTCAGGGCCACGCTCTTTTTGAGACCCAAAACCCTCTGGTTTCTGCGCCATGCGCCCACAAAAGTGCGAAAGGGTTTATTGGGAGACTACTTCAAGGCCACCTGGACATTGATGTCGTCATAGAAACGTCATACGATTGCCGTTATATTACAAGCTATTTTCAGCTTATGGTCAAAAGAGCATGGCCACTGATACATTCGCAAGAGCGATGATGCGGCACGTATGATACAATCCGCGGAAGGTGATTGGCTGTAAGTAAGATTTCGCTGCTGAATGCGTGTCGCCAACGTAAGCGTGAGCACTTTCGGGTTGCGCAGTACTCGTCACCAACGGGGCATATTTCCTTACTTCTAGGTCATAGGTCAATGTTATAAAAAAGAACGCCACAGTCTGCAAAAAAACTACAGCACCGAAAAAAATAACGGCGATCTCCCGAACGTTATCAAAAAGATGACGCGACCCGCAAATCTGACTCTTTTTCTTCCGCCGGCGTTTCTCATCTTCTTCTAGCGGAATTCTTACAGACAGCCGAGTTGGCGCCCTGTGTACCAGAGCAAAGAATCTTGCACGGGTCTGTGGGTTAGCAAGGCATCATAGGATTATAAAAATATTATAGTAATTTTAGAAATATATCTTACAAAATATTTTACACATATTACAGGCCAATTCAAATCGTGACCAAACAATTGCGTCCTAAAAATACAACCTCCTGAGCTGTATTACCATGAGCCCCCGTTGGGACTTACTTTTGAAGGAAGCTCACGGTGAAATGTGGTGCAATAACCGAAAATCTGTGCGGAAATTGTGAGAGAAACCTGCAATTTGATAGTCCCGCGGGTTGTGCAAGTGTGCGGATTACACTCATTCGACATTAGAGTGCGAATCAGGCGCTCGAAAAGGGTGTGATCACTGGTGGTGCGGGCCTGTGGTTTGTATTGATCTTCATGTGACGGGGAGCGTGCATGCGAGGTTCGTACTTTTGATAGAGAACATCGTTTTGGTATTCTTTAAATATATCGACTCCCAATAAAATGCGATGTATTGATAGCTACCTGTGTCTTTAGATTTGCTTTTGAACATGACAGCGTAGCGATGCCGGCAAACTGATAGAAACACTTACACCCATGGTGCAGGGGGTGTTCAAAGGCAATTTGTTGCTTCATTACGATCTTGCCAACATTTTGAACCTATTTAGGTATTACAGCATGTGACTAATCCATTGCATGTCATATTAGCAATTCATTTGGGCAGCAGGGAGCGGTCAGCACAGTTCGTCAATGCACATGCTTGGTGTAAGCTCGCATGATACAGCGTTGCAAAATTGTCTTTCACTTAAGAATTCTGAAAATATAGTGCTGTGGTATTATGGTTGCACATATAATTTTCAAAAAATTAATCAACAATTTCAATATCAACCAATTTTGTATGCAGGCAAGCACTGCTCATAAGTCATCATTGTCATAGTCACTACAATTTGTGTGGGATGCTGGGTGCTGAGAAAGGTGGACAAGTATTGCTGTTGGTTTCTTGGATAGCACTTAATCATATTTTATCATTAGCCTAGTGTGCACTGTCAGCTACATCGCTTCTTTGCATTTCGCCCATCCAACCATAACTACATGCACTTGTCAAGTCTTCAGCCTTGTTCAAGACCAGCAAGTTTGCAGTATCATTTTGCTACATGTGATATTTTCTTGATATACATGTCTTATTACTTGCGTGATCAATGTTTTTGAGTGAAGCAGCCTGGTGGCTGTAGCATGTTGCATGGCTGTGCAGGCAGAAGACGTGTTTGCATCTTTGTCACTATGTTTTGTGGATTACTAAAACAGACTGAGCAAGTGATGCCACTTATTGGTTGTGTGCTTTGCTGAAGGTGATTTGTATATGATATCATGTGCTTTTTGTCACTCATATGTCAGATACAAAGTTAATACAAGAATGCATACTTGACCCCTTTTTCATGATGGGATATATTATGACAGCAGCAGTGACTGCAGTGCAAAAACAGTATCATTGTTCATTATGCCATGCCACAGTACAACACTGAGGTAGTGCCACGATGACGCTGTTGACCGGTGCCATTAAACAATGTACCACATTGGTTGACTACTCTGCGTCAAGCCAACGAAATGAGAGCTTATAATTTATGAATGACGTAATAACGAACTTAACAACGCCAAAGGACTATCACTAACGAGAACGCTAATGCACCACAATGTTTATATCAGGGTTAACTAGTAATTGGATAAATAATCCTAAGCAAGAAAAACCCTCTTGGTAACTCGACCTTGCCAGCTTACGACAGAAGTATCATGTTTTGACATTCAATTCATAGCAATGCTATATATCTATAAATTTTTGCGTGTAGTTCCATTTCCAGTCACAATAATAAAGAAAGCAACTGCTGCGCACATCACATGACATTAATGTCAGGACTACAGCACTGCAGGCAAGGATAAGTCGACAATGCAATATTTACATCCTTAACAGTCCTCGGCAGGTTTCGGTAAGAGATTCATGACGCTACATGACAGTCTTCACAGCATATCGCGCTTTGCTGTTAGTAATCTGCCCTAAAATCTGGCGGTCGCTACGTTGTGTATGTCAAACAAGCCCACCAAAGCTTCTGTTAAGACCAGCACCAAGGCAAAAAATTTACAAACAAGCGATTCACTAATCTGCCACCTAACACAGTGGCCGCGACGAAAATGGCCGGTTGGTGTCAGCTTTTGAGTGTTCCTAGTTATTCTTTAGGTCTGGCTGCCAGATGCTGCTAGGTATTGTCGTCACAAAACCATTCCATGTAGCCATCAAGGACGCAATGGGGCGCATTTTTACAAACTTTGAAACTTTGCTGCTTAACGTCGTTTTTGAACCCTGAAAGCTTACCAATAGTTACAAGTAAACTTTTCCCATCATAGCTAATGCTCATCTCAAAATCTTCAACTGGGACAAATTCCCTTTAACAGAAGCCAGAGATATGTTTGTTGTGTTTGACGTAGTGCTGGGCTGATGTGCATGAGTTTCATATTTTTTTGGTTTAAATGCTTTATGCTTGTTGAATTTTCTGTTGATTTCTTTTTGTTGAATTTCTTTGCTTTTTGTGTTAAAAAGTCCTGTGGAAAGTCCACAGTGCAGCATGAAAACATTATTGTCACATAGTTGTTGATGCTCACCACACTGTTATTAAACTACTATGCTTTACTGTATTCTGTTTTACTTAATGACTTAAAATGTTTAAAACAAAACAGTTTTGTCAGGTTTATCATATTACGTCCACGCCAACTTGAAATGTATGTGCTTGTTTGCTGAAGCATCTCTAACTGGCCCATAAGTTTTATCTTTTGTGAATTGAGTTTTCCACTCCCGTACGGCCTTTTTGCGATGAAATTGTTTTCTCCTACCCTTGTTCAAAAGCGACTCTAGCTCATTGCTCTGAATGTAATATTTAGTGTCCTGAAGCGTTCAAAGGTACTTCTTTCAAAAGCATCACCATTTTTGTCCAACCTTTGACTGCGGCTCAGAATTAGCAGCATTTCAGTATTATCAGCATTAGTCATGCGGGAGACAGCCGGGCTTAGGAAGTGGCCGCCGAAGGCAGACGGGAGCAGGGATCACATCAGGAATATGACAGAAGGGCCTTCATTTTGTGGCTTGGTTGTTTAAGGAGAATCTCCAGTCTTATGACTTTTGTTACATTGTTTTTGGCCGTTCCAGGCTTCCGAATCTTTTCCCGCCTAAAATGCTGCTACAAGGCTTATTTCTTGAAAAGCAGCCAGCGAAATGAAAGCGCATGAAAAATCTGTCGCACTGTGAGTCAACGATTCACGTTCCAAATTCTGTCCAGCCTATGTCTTGGCCGCATTTGGGCATCTACCCTGTGAAGGCAAATGTCTCCTCAATGACGCGAAATGCCTACCCGCTCGTGGAATTTCGCGTCCCCAGGAAAGGCCATGTTGAAATGGACGAATAATCTCGGGAAGCTGGATAGCCCTATTTTTCGAATGACAAATGAGTCGAATAGACAATATTACGTACCAACGAGAAGCAGCCCTAGATGCATGTCTAGCACAGCAGGCATGACATTTGAATAAAGAGCGGTAACAACCTCCATCTCTACCCCCGCCGGTCATCGGGCTTGCTTTCCAGAAAAAGTTCCTGAATTACGCCCTAAGTTTGCCCCCACCTTTTGAAACGTCTCTACGCCTGTGCCTATGCCTGTAATGTATAATTTTATACCAGCGCATCTAAGATTGATACAAGATGGTGTCAGCTAACAATTTTAACCCTTACCCTGATTCACCGGTTTTCGTAACGCGGACTGGTGGTGGTGGGGGGTGGGGGGTGGGGGGGGGGGGAATCCACGACGTTTGCAAACTAAGACAGGCAAAGCCCTGTAAAAACAACAAACAGTGAACTGTCTTTAACGAGATCTCGTCATTGGTAAGAAGTCACTCGCTGTTAAATGACCCCACAGACCAAGTCGAAAAAAGCAAAAAAACAAAAGTATTAAAGAAGACAATCAGCTTTTCATGTTCATACATACAAAACCATGCAGCTAAGTGACATGGAACATAGAGAGGCGTATCCCTTGTTTAATTATGAGTACAACGGCATCTAGTTTTATCTGTTTGGAGCCCACAAATATAATGTAGGGTTTCGTTCATGACCAGTGCCAACCCTCTGCGCGCGGTCCGCAGAGCCGTCGCTCGCTGTCCGCCGGCCTTGAATCGCCTCGCAGTTCTCGTAGAACACTTCTCTGAAACCAGAGTAACCAGGAACACTAGGAACACTAGGAACACTAGGAACACTTTTTTGGTGTCAATGCGCGTGCAGTGGATGCCCCGCAGGCTACCAAAGATTTGATGGAGACTTCACAATATGCCGCAGTGGTTTGCTCAGAAAACTGTAGGGAGGGAGTGGGGGAGGGGGGGGGGCTGATGTCGCATCGCCCCCCCCCCCCTCCCCCCGTCCCCGCTGTCAGGGCGAGTAACTTGTCCAGAAAAAGATAGCCGCCTGATGTGAAAGTGATGACAAATTTCGACACCGCTTACTTGGGGCACGGCGAAAAACACCCACCAGTCAAAACATGCCGCGCCAGGCTTGGAGCACCCTTAAGGTGCGATGAATAGTTTGACGACGATTGAGATGAGGCTCGAAACGCACACGTGATTCTCATAAGAGGGCATGTCCCCGCAGAGGCTCCCCATATTTGACGTCATTCCCAGTGCCGCTTGCCACTGGTTCGAGGTCCGCTGTGCATTCTGCCGCCTTGGCTATCGAGGTCCTTTGTTGTTGTTGCTTTTATGCGGTCAAGGAAAACAAATCCAACCGTAGATCGTGTTTAAATGTGAGGCCCCGGCAAGTCCCGAGGCCAACCTCGGGAACACTCCTGTTGTGATTGGGCTAACTCATTAGTCTAGGGCAGCTGCGCCTGCTTTCCTAGCAGCAACGCTTATCCTGACATTTGTTGAAGGACAGTGTATGACTGAACGTTTCGGTTGTGTGTATGATATTGAAAATTGTAGTGATGAAAGGGACTTTCGATAATAGTCTGATTACTGATGACGCTACTGGACATGGTCTTAATGACCATTTTGTCATATGATATCGCATAACGCTACTGGCGACAACTTTTCCTCTTGAAATTTAGTCGGCGACAAAAGTACACTTTTACCGTCCCTGACACGGATGACTGTCACTGGATTGCCTCTGCTCAGTACCTGGCCGTAGTTTTTGTGCTGGGGATTGCAGCCAGCCACCAATCCCTGCGCGCCCGCACTGAGTTCAGCCCATCCCTAGTTGTCAATGTGGGGCAGCTGGAATGCTGGGAGCAATCGGTCATGGATGGGATTTCGATACATTTTTACCATACTGAATCGTTTGGTTTGGTTTGACTTACAGCTCTTTCGGACATCAGTGACCAGGAGAGTGGTAGTGGTAGGTAGTGGAGTGGTCGCGGTGGGGCAAAAGTACACGCAGAACAGGATATGCTGACTCGTCTAGTCTTCCAGACAATGAGCAGAATCGGTGCACCATGCACTCTATTTCCAGATAGATAGAGTTTGTCCGGGTGCTAACCGCAAACACCTTAGTGCGGGCAGATTACGGCATGAATAAACAAGTACTCACCAGTTCTGTCGTAGAGATTAAACCTGTACTCCAGGTATGCATGGACCCACTCCGGCCATGGATTCTTCTCGGCAATGTCCTTGGATTGCTGTTTGTCGGCACTCGGCTCACTGCACGATGACGCCACCTCTGGGTCAGTTTCAGTATTAGACTTTGAGCTTGGGCTCTTCAGAGGTAGGGTCGCAGGCGCTGGTGATGGCTTCTTTCGCTTGAAGTAATCACGCAAACCTTTGTAGATATTTTCCCACATCAAAAGCTGAGGGCGGAATAGAGTCAAGAGTCGTTTGAACGTCTCAAATTGCAATCTCCACTAGAAAAGCTTGCAAATGCGTGTTATCTTTCACGGTGGTCATTTGATTCTGTAGGCACATGGACTTCTTTAGAGTTCATTTCAAACACTCCCGACAATGCCACCACACTCGCTCGCCCATTCCACAAATTTTAGCCTCTGACTCACCCATGTGCCTGACTATAGAGAGGCTATACCACAGCCAGCAATTGGTTGAGTATACGCTAGACACACCCCGTTTCGTAGGCCAGCGAGAATCAGTTGCCATACCTGGGATCTGCGGTACGATGAGTCACAGGCTTACTCATATAACTGACATATCCATATTTGACATGTCAGAAAAGGCAAGATGAGGGTATCCTGCAGGAAACAAGTTCAGGCGAGGCCTTAATGGCGCAATTTCTAACAAATAATCCAAATCTTGCAATCCCTAAGAAATCGCAACAGAAAAAAGTCACGCATATTACAGATCATAGTCATTACGAACGATACCTTGCATGTGGAAGCGTCGGGGCGCCAAACGCGCCCATATTGCATGTCAACATACCCATTCCTGTGCTGTGATGACGTCGTCGTGATCGGAGTCGGCTAGCCGCTGCAGGTCGTGCCACATGTGCAGGAACAGGTCCTCGGTGTGTCTCCTCTTGGCGCTGCCCTCCTGCCAGCCACTCAGCTGACAGATGTGCTCGCGCAGCAGGCAGAAGTCGGCGAATGTTAGACGGCCGTTCTTGTCGCGGTCTGAAGCAGACAGGTGCAGAGCAGCGGCTGAGTGCGGCACACACAGAAAGGATCGTCGTCGTCCTCATTGGGTCTTTACGACGCGCTCAACTGCTGAGGCTATATGACGTCGCCTGCCTGTCACCCTGGCAGGGAGGACGGGCACCGCGAGGAATCGAACCCCGTACCGCTGGTTTTCCAGACTTGCAGTGGTTAACGCAGACGCGTTAACGCAGACAGCTGAAAGCGCAACATGCACAGGAAAGGTGCAGAGCACGGGCTGATGGCGCAGCACACACACAGAGGGTGCAGGGCAGCGGCTGATAGCGCAGCATGCACAGAGAGTGTGCAGAGTGGCGGCTGACAGGGCAGCATGCACAGGGAGGCAGAGTAGTGGCTGATGCGCAACATGCACAGTAGGAGTGCAGCATAGCAGCTGATAGCGCGGCACACACAGAGAGGGTACGGAGCAGCGCCGGACAGCACGGCATACACAGACTGACAGCGCGACACAACAGAGCGGGTCAGGGGCGGGTGCAGAATATCGTCAAAAGGGACA
>NW_023597034.1:13363610-13428094 GCF_011947565.3 Pollicipes pollicipes | reverse complement strand
AGGGATAGTAGGCCTGATACCGAATTTATGGCGGTGCAATAATGGCTGTAACCATTCGGCCATTACACCATCCCGATGGACGGGGTGGCGGGGGAGAGAAGAGGAGAGGGGGGGGGGGGGGAGTCGTACTGGCCGATTAATCCCATCGAGCGGTAGTCACTTTCGTCTCCCGCGTGGAGGTTGATGCTCCTTCAAAAGATGCAAGCTCGTCAAAAGCGTGACTGGTCGGGCCTGACAGCCGAGGCTATACAATGCCCGGTTGGTTGACAGGCAGACTCCCCGACCTGTCGCCTCACTCGTCACCAAGTGGTTTGGGAAGCATTATGGTGAAGCATTCCGCGTGCATAATAGCTATTATGCATTTCGCCATAAGACTGCACACTTTATTGCGCTACTGCGTCCTGGTGTGTCTTAAGGGACGATTAAACATGTGTTATAAGATGATCAGATGAAAAGTGGGCTATTCATATGGCTCTGTCGACGGTGGTTTTAAATGATCGCCGAATCTGACCATAAATCTATTACCGGGAGTCTCATTTCCAATCAGGATGTCAACCTGGACCAAACTCCTTACTACTGACAGCTAAAAAGGACTACCAGCCAGCGGTTTCACCGAATCCGCTGTCGTCTCTGCCCAATCACAAGGCGATCTGGCCGGATTCCGCCTGGGAAACTACGTCACCATCAGATCTGTGATGCGAGGCGAGGGCCGACCGGCGGCGGCTGGGCACTCTCGGCACGCCGCGCCGCCCAGCCGTGCAACAATGGCCGTGGTGGCACGCGCCAGCCGCCGCCGCCGCCGAGACGGCTCCATAACAACGGACGGCGCCATCGCAGAGTTCCCCATGATGCCCCACCGAGCGGTACCACAGACGGCCAGGAGGGTGGGCGGGCCGAGGGGCGCGCGGCGGCGGCGCAGGGGCCCAACAGTCTGTCGTTTGACAGCAGAGGAATCACTTCACATCTCAACCTCTTCATAGTGTGCTTCTGTTGAACAGGACCAAAAGCACACCAACGGCAAGGACATTAATGCCAGCAGAAGATCTAAACACCATTTGCGTCTGGGCGGACATGAATTGCACCGCATATAAAGAGACACTTATTCTGCCAGGGAGACAAGTTATTCGGGCGACTAGCAGTAGCCACACGTCTGGGCAGCCGAGCGAGACTGCCCCGCTCACGTGCCTCTCATGAATGTATCGGAGACATGGCCGTGACCTTCCGCTGCGTGCCGGCGCCCTCGCCAGCACTGCAACATGACGACCGGCTAATGGCCGAATTACGCGTGCTTCCTGCCCCGCGCCTGGCCGATAGCCCCGGCCGTCATGAGCTGGGCAGACTTACGCCCCGCTGCGTGCCGCGAGCCGCCTCCAGACACGAGCCGCCCGCGCCACGGCAAGAATGAAACCATGAGTGTACGAGTCCGCGCCGGATCGGAAGCGTCTCTCGCGTATGACTTCGGCATGCGTAGCGGCGGCCGGGCGGCGCGCGCGCCACGCTCCAGGGCCGTCACGTCGCGTCGGCCGTTATTTTCCGGTGCGCCAGTGCGCCAGTGGCGCCGCACCTGCGTCGGGTCGGTCGCCGGCTGAGGCGCTGAGCCACCCGGAGGCCTCTGAACGGCCAGGGTGATCGTTTCATGGTCTGAGGGCCGACGGCCGGTAATGGGAGACGTTCGTGCCTCGTGGCCTGTGATTACCACGATTGCGTCAAATGCATCTTCCGTCGGGGTACCACCTGTCTGCGTTTGTCTCCCATTTTCGGCGTTTTGGTGATGGTCTGATGACTACACTCCATGTGTGGCAAAGGGTGCACGGTACGGACTGCTTAGACACGAGACAGAACGCGTTTTTTGTGTCCGGCTTCGCTTCAGCAGTTCGTCCGTCATAGCCGACAAATCGAGTCAATAATTACCTCCCTGATCGAGACAGGGGGAACCGATTCAGACAACGCCGTCCGCCCAGGTGTTGAAGCGACACCGAAGTCGGTCTGAAAATGTGATCACGCCACATTGCAGTTTCCTTGCAATAACTCGTGCCGCCCGCCATGTTTTGCAGGATACGCTTACGATCCGGGATGCATCTACATCAACGGCACGGGAAGGCCGGTGTACGAGTTCCTGATTCAGCTGAACCGGTGCGGCACGCTGGGCGGGCAACAACAAGAGAGACGTGGAGGCCAAGGGGCGGGATATCGCCGGCGTGAGTACATGACGGCCGCGGAGACCCGGCGGCAGCCCAGGCCTAGACGTCCTGAAGTTTAATATGTCACTGGCTCGGAGCCCGAGTACCCAAAGTACCCAAGGAGATTGGGCCTTAGAGGCCCTGGGACGGGGAGGAATCCGACGTGAGCAGCGCAGGCAAAAAGACACACACATGGAGAGCCATGAGCTGGATTAAGGTCCTTCTGTCTCGTGATGACAGCAGCCATTGCAAAAAAGATCGATTCGCTCTTGGAGTGAGCAAAAGCGTTTCTCGTAGACCTGCAACGAGAAAAAAATCATAAAAACCTAATGTTCTCAGTACATCTGATGTGTACCATGTGCATTCGAGCATGTCGACGAACAAACTAGCGTTTTTCATAGCCGGATTAACAGACTGTGAAATCATAAGGCCGTCACCTTGAAGCATCCTGCAGAACGATTAACTCCCCGTTGCTTCTTAGAAGAGACATACCACTCGATCCATTCCCTGCTGCGACGGTTAATTTGACTCATTGTTATGTAACAACGATCATTTTCAAGCTGATGATAGTGAAACTACCTTCTTCCTGTGTGGATTCACGTTAAATAGCAACTAAAAACGTATGTTGGCGGCGGTATTCAGCAGGCCATCCAGGTGCAGGGTCCGCCGACACCTGAAGCGCGCCATGACGCCTTTAGTGCGCCACGCTTGGCGCGCGGGCCGGCCGCGTGCTGCCACATCCTGCGCGGGTTCGGCGCACCGAGCGTGTTACTGACGGGGTGGTCGGACCGGGCACGCTCGTGCGCTGGGCCCGCATGCAGACGCCCATTACACGACGTAGTCAGCTGGCGGAACCGAACAGCCACCCGGCCGGGCCCCGGGTCCCAGAGGGGCCTCCCGACAAGCGACGCGGGCAGATCATGGCGCGAGAAGCTGGAGGGGCTGAAAAGAAGGGGGACGAGTGCTGGAGAGCTGCTCAAAAGTCGGAATCCTTCAATGACGATTGGCTTTGAACCGCGCTGTTGAGGGCAGGAACCTCATGGGACGGACACATGTGTGCTGAGTCTCGGTGCAGACAGATTGGAAAATCAGTAGCCCCTTCCAGACCGTGCGTTGAACAGATAAACTTCTGCGCGCCTTGTCCTCCAGCCTTCGTCCCGTACGAGTCCGTCGAAAAGACATTCCTGGAACGCTGGAGACTGCTGCATCATACCACGGCTGTGCAAGTGACTGTATGTGAAGACCGGGTGCTTTTGGACAGACTGACATCCAGCATCGTAGGCTGAATATTTTAAAACAAATGAAATTATGCTAAATCGGAGCTGCAAAGAACGACCTGAATACAGCTGGACAGGTTTCCCTTGAGTGGATGTGATGGATGCTTCCTGTAAGGGAAAAGTCCGGGGACTGAATGCCAACTCATGCTGATGGAAACAATGACTTCAGGTAACACCTGTCCTGTGGTGACGTCACGCTGGTTCCACTTTCGATGCACTCGGTACAACCCCAGCGTCACAGTCACGGTGTCCGATCCGACCCCGCTCCGCCCAGGGCAGCCACCCATAACCCGCGGCTGCCGCAGGTGGCCGCCGTCAGCCGCCCCCGACGCCCCTCAGCCGCGTGCCAGGCGTCGGTCCATTTGGCCGTTCGGCGCCGCTGGCGGCGGCGGCCGGACGGGACGACGGCGTCGGGTCACCGTCCCCGCCCGCCGGGCCAATCGCCGACCGCCGGCCAGTGACCCTCCGCGCCGATTGGCCGCGCTGGCCGAGCCCCCCGCCGGCGGGCCCTGGGGCGCCGACGCCCAACAGGCAGCCAGACGCTCGCACCCCTCAACTACCGCCATTCCGCGCGGGTGTAGACGGACCACGGCCACCGGGGTGGAAGGGGGAGGGGGGGGGGGGGCAGCAGACGGAGGCGAGAGGACACACAGAGCGGTACCCCGCTGTCCCCTCGTACCGCTGCAGCGGAATTGTGCCGCTCTTGGGCAGGACACGGGAAATTTGCCGGCGATTTGAAGCCCAGACTTTCTCAGGACTTTTTCTGGGAGAGCCAGCAAGCGTGCGAACCAGGTATGCCACAGTAACACGCTAGTAAAAGCACGGCTTTATCGCCTCATCGGAAGTGGCGTGGGCATACCGGAGTAAATTGCCCGTTTGCAAAGAACGGAAACGCTTGAGAATGCAACACCCATACTTCGTTTCTGGGCGTGAGGGGGCGAATCGTCGTTCGGAATTAGCGCAACATGCAGTGTTCTTGTATTATCTCGTCGTGTCTGATCACTGTGTGCACTCTTCCGCAGAAAAACTTCATGTGGAACACGGTGTCAGTGCAGTACAATGCAATGATTGAGGAGGAGTGGGACGAACACTTCAAGGTGACCTGCGAGTACGGCTACGACATTTGGAAGACGGTCACCTTCCCCTTCCTGGACGTTGAGTGAGTATCGTCCGCTTTGCTTACACCGTGGACAACATGCACTGCAGAGAGAGTCCATGTTTTTGCTACAGCCTTGGACGTATGTCCTGCCCGAATGCTTGCGTTGGCGATGCTGACGGCCGTACCCCGGCTGAAGCCACACGCTGTGCGGCCCCGGCGCGCCAAATTTCTAATTCAGAATTCGCACCGGAAAGATGGGAGAGCGGATGAGCACGCTAATGGGTGGAATCCTTACCGGTCAGGTCACTCACCTCAGTCATTATTGCAAGCAAGAATATGCATGCTCATAGCTGTTGCGTGCCGGCGCCAGGCGGCTCGGCGCACCACGCGTGTCGGCTGCCGGGGACCGCTGTGTCACGGCGCCAGTGCCGTGAGGAGTGTCCCGCTGCGTCACGGCGCCAGTGCCGTGAGGAGTGTCCCGCTGCATCACGGCGCCGGTACCGTGAGGAGTGTCCCGCTGCGTCACAGCGCCGGTACCGTGAGGAGTGTCCCGCTGGGTCACGGCGCCAGTACCGTGAGGAGTGTCCCGCTGCGTCACGGCGCCGGTACCGTGAGGAGTGTCCCGCTGCGTCACGGCGCCAGTACCGTGAGGAGTGTCCCGCTGCGTCACGGCGCCGGTACCGTGAGGAGTGTCCCGCTGCGTCACGGCGCCGGCACCGTGAGGAGTGTCCCGCTGCGTCACGGCGCCGGTACCGTGAGGAGTGTCCCGCTGCGTCACGGCGCCGGTACCGTGAGGAGTGTCCCGCTGCGTCACGGCGCCGGTACCGTGAGGAGTGTCCCGCTGCGTCACGGCGCCGGTACCGTGAGGAGTGTCCCGCTGCGTCACGGCGCCGGTACCGTGAGGAGTGTCCCGCTGCGTCACGGCGCCGGTACCGTAAGGAGTGTCCCGCTGCGTCACGGCGCCGGTACCGTGAGGAGTGTCCCGTTGCTGCACGGCGCCGGTACCATGAGGAGTGTCCCGCTGCTGCACGGTGCCGGTGCCGTGAGGGGTGCCCCGCTGCTGCACGACACTGCAACAGTGATAGGTGCCCCGCTGCAGCACGACACTGCAACAGTGAGGGATATCCCGCTCCTGCACGACACTGCAGAAGTGTCACACCACGCGCGGAACCCTTCATTCTTTTGGAATCAGAAGGTAGAACGCCGAGGTGATTCCAACTCTGACTTATCGCACGCTGGCTTATTTTGATTCTGCTTCGAGCAACAAAACGCAGCTTTAAAGTGACTCAAATTTTCAGCCAAAGTGGCACGTGTCCATTCTGGAATCGATTCCGATGAAGTCGATTTTGGTGCCAGCAGTTGACATAAAATGTTCATTTTGGCCTCATGAGAGCCTGCATTGGCTTTTTGAAATGATAAAAAACCAGCTATACTCTAGTGCAGTCTAAACTGTCACACTTTTCGTGTATGCTCTTTCATATATTTCTATTGACTTGACTCACGTTTGACTGACTCATACTCGTCTATGAATATCAGCAAAATCAACGGAATCACACTGACTGAATGCAATTTTGGTTCATTTCGGGATTGGCCCCATCCCCACCCGCCGTCAAACACAAGCCTGGTCTTCATCATGGCGGGAAGCCGTCTTTGGTGTGACTTCCTGTCACCGACGTGGTTTTTGCAGTGCGATTGTTTTCATGAGTGGTGTGTACAATGCACACCGTGTGCTGCGCGTGACGGTACCATCACCGTGAAGCGGTAAAGCAGCAGCATAATAGGATCACCATGTTCGGTGCAGATGTGCGCTAAGTCACTGCATGGGGCTTCCGGCTAGGACAATGACAGGACAATGATAGGACAATGATAGGAGGACAGCGATAGGGACCTTACATATCATGTTTGCTTCTTCCTTTCCGTTAGGCTACACTTGCATTTCCGTTTTCCTCCCCTCGCTTTCCTTTTCCCGGGGATGCGCTACCATCTTTGTTCCACTCGCGCCTCTCGGTCTCCGAATTTTCTGAGGTAACCTCAGGTGACCCGAGTAGTCCGATGTGACCTCAGGTGACCTGAGCCGTCCGGGATGGCCTCAGGTGATCCGATCTGTCCGCTGTGACCTCCAGTGGCCCGAGTCCTCCGGTGCGACCCCAGGCGACCTGAGCCGTTTGGAGTGACCTCAGGTGACCTGAGCTGTCCGGAGTGATCTTAGGCGTCCTGGGCCGTCCGGAGTGATTTCAGGCGTCCTGGGCCGTTCAGAGTGGATCTCAGGTGAACTGAGCTGTCCTGAGTGATCTCAGGTGACCTGGGCCGTTCGGAGTAATCTCAGGTGACCTGAGCTGTCCGGAGTGATCTCAGGTGATCTGGACCGTTCGGAGTGACCTCAGGCGTCCTGGGCCGTCCGGAGTGATCTCAGGTGACCTGAGCCGTTCGGAGTGACCTCAGGCGTCTTGGGCCGTCCGGAGTGACCTCAGGCGTCCTGGGCCGTCTCCAAGCCTCACGTGGGCTCTCCTTACAGGACCCAGACAGGTAACCCGGTGGTGTTTACTCTGAGCCCACCCGAGTGCTACATGGAGATCCGCTACGGCTACGGCACCACCGGTAACCGGATCACGGGGCCGGTCCGCGTGGGTGATCCGCTCACGCTGATCATCTACATGCGCAGCCAGTACGGTAAGTGGGACCCCACAACGTTGAAGGGTTGGCAGCCTGACAAAATCCCACGCATTGAGTTCTGAGTTGTACGGGGTTAACCCAAGTCTTTTGTCTCTCATTTCGGCACTCTGAGGGTGCGACGGAAGAAGCTATCCACCTTGGTCTGTGCTTCCCGCCGTTGAGTGCGAGGTTGCAGCATATCGAATGCTGGCTCGCTGGCAGCTGCTGGCCGCTGGTCGCTGGTCGCTGGCGGTACGGCCGCTGGCCGCTGGTCGCTGGCTGTACGACCACTGGCCGCCGGCAGTTGCTGGCCGCTGACCACTGGTCGCTGGCAGTACGGCCACTGGCCGCTGGCAGCTGGCAGCTGCTGGCCTCTGGCCGCTGGTCGCTGGCGGCACGGCCGCTGGCTGCTGGCCGCTGATCGCTGGCGGTACGGCCGCTAGCCGCTGGCAGCTGCTGGCCGCTGACCGCTGGTCGCTGGCGGCACGGCCGCTGGCTGCTGGCCGCTGATCGCTGGCGGTACGGCCGCTAGCCGCTGGCAGCTGCTGGCCGCTGACCGCTGGTCGCTGGCGGTACGGCCGCTGGCTGCTGGCCGCTGGTCGCTGGCGGTACGGCCGCTGGCTGCTGGCAGCTGCTGGCCGCTGGCCGCTGGTCGCTGGCGGTACGGCCGCTGGCTGCTGGCCGCTGGTCGCTGGCGGTACGGCCGCTAGCCGCCGGCAGCTGCTGGCCGCTGGCCGCTGGTCGCTGGCGGTACGGCCGCTGGCTGCTGGCCGCTGGTCGCTGGCGGTACGGCCGCTGGCTGCTGGCACGTCGCACCCCTGTCGCGGCTGACCGTTATCCGCCGGTCGCGGGTCCTCAGCCGGGCGCCCTCTGTGCCGGCGTTTTTGTGTTGTTGGTTTGCCGGGAAGTACGTCTGTCGTGCCGATACGGCCAGTGGCGTCCAAGCTGTGGCGACCCGGCCGCCCTGACTAACGGCTCCTGCTGGGCCGGCCGGCCCGCGCGGAAGGGGCGGGGCAGCCGATCTGCGCGCGCAGGTCGCACCTCCTCCGATAAACCCTCGTGGTAGCGGACTGCAGCAGACGCCGAGCGCTCTGAAGCTTGCTGTTTTTAGCCATCGCTGCCAGATCTTAACAGACCGATGTTGACGGCTACCTTTGCAGATGGATTTGACATCGTGGTCAGCGACTGCTACGCCCATAACGGAGCCGACAAGAAAATATCGCTGGTGGACCACTACGGGTATGAAAAAACAGGCAACTGATTCAGTTGCATCAGAGCTATTTCGTCCATGACGCACCATTTTGGACCTCTAAGATGAGAGTTGTATAGCAGTACTGTGACTATCCCGAGCGTCACTGCTACCAAGTCTTCCTCGGCACAATAGCCCCAGTTCGGAGCGTGCTCTTGTGCTCGGGATGGGCTCACAGTCAGGGCGAGCTTGAGGCCGGCCCCTGGGTGACGGCTCTAGCATGTTCCCTAGACGGCTATAGCCTGTAGTGAGTTGAGTCATCGTGAGGGTTCAGGATGAGGCGGGGACGGGGTGAAAGAGTGCAAAAAGCGCCTGGGTCAGTTTGTTCCTTGCGGTTTCTGTGCCGTTTCATGTCACCGCAAGATTGTGATGCATGCGATCTGGCTCGCGTGAGCACTCAGTACCACACAAGGAAGCGTCAGATTCTTTCGCCGACGGCCGGTGCCAGCCGTGCGTGAAGGGAGGCGCACGCTGCTCCGCACCGCCAACCACACAGAACCGCTGCAATTAAAGTAATGCCGTAATGTATGACACCGGAATGGAATTACGGTATGCGACGACGATTCGTACTGACACTTTTATTTTCTCCCACTAGATGTCCGGTGGATGAAAAGCTCATCAGCCCGTTTCAAGGAACCTTCTCCGAAGACGGCGTGTTTGAGACGCAGGTGTACGCTTACATGAAGACATTCCGATTCACTGGAAGTCCTGCCCTCTACATCGAATGTGACGTTCGCATGTGCCACGGTGCATGTCCGGTAAGTCAGCGCCCTCTGTTCAGCGAGGAACTGCTTCAGCTGCTGCCATCTATAGAAATCTCCACATTCAAACTCAATTCTATGCACGAAGCCACGTGTCCGTTTACCTATCACTGCACGAGGATTTTACCGCAGCCGGTCGCCAACAAGCTTCGAATTTTGAAAAAAAATTGTTTCTCATTCCAAAAAAGTGCCCTCAGAACAGGTCTCGCCACTCGGCGAGGAACCTTTTACGCGTTTATCTGCGTCATAATTTTATTGTTACCTTTACCAATTATTCCTTGGATCCGAAATACATGGCTGAGTAGAGGATTTCTAACTTATCCCCATCATTAGGTGCGTCATTTTCTTGTCGCTGGCAAAAAAGACGTAACAGGCGGGATTAAAAAAAGATTGGCATCAGCTTAAGCGTCAGCATGTTCATATTCAGTTTTTCAGCTTATATTCAGGTCAGACTATTCTATTCGAATCCTAAGCTTCTTAGTTGCCGGTATTGCAATAGAGCTGTCTGTTCGAGTAAGAACAAAATGGTCACGTTGTGAACAGAATCTTAATGCCATTACAAAGACCCAATGGCAATTCAAACACCATCTGTAATACATTATACAAGGCAGCGCACTGACCTACGATGAAATAGTCACGAAAAAGCATAAAAACAACACCTCACATGATTTAAACCTATTGATTTTTCTGTGTCGTGCTCAGCTCTGCCGTATCGTCGCGCGCAGTCTTTGCATATGGTACGTGTCATCGTCCGGCTCCCACTCTACCGTCACTGATCCGGTCCTCCCACCATCCGGCTCCCACTCTACCGTCACTGATCCGGTCCTCCCGCCATCCGGCTCCCCTCTGGCGGCCTTGGTCCGGTCCTCCCGCCGTCCGGCTCCCCTCTGGCGGCCTTGATCCGGTCCTCCCGCCGTCCGGCTCCCACTCTACCGTCACTGATCCCGTCCTCCCGCCGTCCGGCTCCCCTCTGGCGGCCTTGATCCGGTCCTTCCGCCGTCCGGCTCCCCTCTGGCGGCCTTGATCCGGTCCTCCCGCCATCCGACTCCCCTCTGGCGGCCTTGATCCGGTCCTCCCGCCGTCCGGCTCCCCTCTGGCGGCATTGATCCGGTCCTCCCGCCATCCGGCTCCCCTCTGGCGGCCTTGATCCGGTCCTCCCGCCGTCCGGCTCCCCTCTGGCGGCACTGATCCGGTCCTCCCGCCATCCGGCTCCCCCCCTGGCGGCCTTGATCCGGTCTTCCCGCCGTCCGGCTCCCCCTCTATCGTCGCTGATCCGGTCCTCCCGGCATCCGGCTCCCCTCTATCGTCGCTGATCCGGTCCTCCCGCCATCAGGCTCCTCTCTGGCGGCACTGATCCGGTTCTCCCGCCGTCTGTCTTTCCTCTGGCGGCGCTGACCGGACCGTGCCGTCGTTCGCAGACGCAGCCGTGCCACTGGCGCCGGGGGAAGCGGTCGGTACCACAGCTGGACACGGCAGAGAACCGGACGGCCGGCGAGCCCCAGCGCACACAGAGTCTGGCGCTCTTCCAGGCGCTGCAAGTTCTAAAGGACGACGAGGAACTGGAGCGGACCAGGAGCGACTCGAGTGGTGCGCCACGCTGCCCCCCCCCCCCCCCCCTTTCGGTTTTGTCCAGTCCCGATCAAATAGCCGACCACTGTACTACATTGTAGCCTATAGGATCGTTAATAAAGCACATATGTTATTTTATTTTTATTCATAAAGGAGCTTTACTGTAAGCACACCATAACTGAGTGGTGTTATCGTAAATCGTTGGGTTGCATATGTCCCAGACGATGTCGGAGAAAAGGCAAACTTTTTCCCTCATCATGTCACGGCTTTGGGGATGATATTCTCCTATTCTGATTTCTATAATAATTCCGAACGATTCCAGGTAGTTTTGACAAGGTGTTTCACTTCCCACATTCCGTAGCCAAAAGCTTGATGCTCGTTCAGGACGCTGAAATATGAAGTCACAAATTGGGGCTTACACTGCCGCAATTCGCAGTTCATTACTTGTTTTCGATATACCTGACGTAATTCGTCGACCGGTTTGGTTATCTGTTGGTCAGGGTCGCTCACACCACTCGGGGTCACGCTCAATCACCATCAGAGGTCCTTGTGAGCAGCCTGCAGGCGTTGAATCAGTGTGTTGTTACGCCATTTGTGATATTTTCCCACTATCATTTTACTATTACTACTAATATTTATCATGATCACACAGTAGTATGACCAACAACTTTGAGTATCACGGACTTGTAGGAGCATGTGAATTTAAAGCAGCAAGTCGGGAGCAGTGAAGTGACCTGACCCTAACTTATGTGTATACGCATTAACAATAAAAGAACCCTTGAAGTTATACGAATTATTTTGGGCGTGACGGCCGTGGTAGTAGCTAGGTGGTTTGGACCCCCGTTCGTAAGTAAAGGTAGGATGAAAGTATGTATTGAAGGGGGGGGGGGGGTGCTCGAATCTTTGACGGGACAGGGCCCCCGGGTGCTGATATGACCTCCGCGGACGCTGGCACTCCGTGAACGCTCCACGACAAAATGCTTTGTGTCCGTCAAAAATGACGTCTGCAGCTGCTTGTTGAACTTAATTATCGACCGCAAACTCGCGATGAGCTTGTCGGATTTTCAAAACTAAGACAGGAACGCCCTCCAATATCAGTGCTTATGCTAACTTGAAAGCCGTCAGAAAAGCCGGAACATGTAGGGAAATCTACATAACGGATGTAAAAAAGTCGCACGGCAGAGCTTGCACAGACGCAATCAAAGACCTCTCGGCCTCGACGCCGCTCTCAATTGCCTATTTGCCCCGCCGTCCGGGCAGTGTGGGCGTCATTACCATTGCAACCACTACGTCTCGGGTCTGCAGATCACGACCGCTTGGCGAAAACCGGCTCTGCATGGCACGGTCGAATTGACGCGACTGGCGCGTGGGCGTCCGCCCCACCGTGTAGACTGTGTCCCGAGGTGTAACGCCGTCTCGGTGGTGCCGGCCGCAGGTCAGCGGCTGGACGTCGACAGCGTGTGCCTCAAGCCGGCCGTGCTGCTGGCCGCCGGCGGCATCGGCGGCTTCCTGCTGCTCGCTTCGGCCGTGGCCTGCTGCGTCTTCTGCCGGCGCCTGCGCAGACAGCGCAAGGAGGAGGACCAGCAGGTGGTGGAGACGTTCCGGCCGCCGCGCATGGTACGTCCGTCTCGCCTGCCGTAGGGGTGGCCGCGAGACACGTCGCAGGGAGCAGACGTCAGACGCGGGCTGGGAGCTGCAGAGTCGTGCCCGGAGCTGGAGAATACAGCTCCTGGAGCGCTGTGCGCGGGCGTCCCGACTCTGCAGCTCAGCCCCGGGTCGCTGGCGAAGAGCTGGGCATTCGGCGGCCCGTGGCATGTTCGAAAGCCACCAGACATTGAAACGTACGGCTCCAATGGCCTTGCGGGGAAGGCAAAGACATGATGCGGGGAGTGTGAGCCGCGATCGCTGGGCATTCTGTGACTGAACTCGGTAGCGTGGCCGGCGTGGTGACGCCGCAGGAGCCGCGGCGACACTGCCAGAGTGGTGCCGAGCGGCGAGTGGTGCGCGCCAGGCGTCGGACTGGTGTACAAACTGCCGGCGGACGGAGTGCGCACGCCGCCTCGGAGCAGCCGGACCTGCCGGTCACGAGCAGCCGGAGCAGCCGGACCTGCCGGTCACGAGCCGCCGCGGCCGTGAATCCTGGTGACCGGCCGGCCGGCTGGCATCGCTTAGTGATTAGTGCGAGGGCCCGAGCGATCAAAACGCACATATTCGATATGCTCGTCTCACTGCTTGAGTGCGACTTGTTTCATGACTCTGTTTCTTCATTTCTCATCATTTCACACCAGAGAGAAGTGAAAGCGGGACGCAGTCATTTTTCGTGTGTTTGTGTGAGGATGGGTACACTTCGGAGTCGCTGTCTGTCGACGTGCTGGGGTAGATGTATGCCTTAGACCACAATAGATCTCAGATGTGCATCATGTTATGATCTATGCTCCGCTGGTTCTCCTTCTGGTGCGCATGATAAACATGACTGTGTTCTCTTATCAGCCCGGCCCTTCAGACAGAATGCTCGTCATGTTGAATAGGTACAGCTTTTGTTCGCTCGGACGCAGACACGTGTGGCAGCTGCCGCAGAGGTCTGGGTAGTGGTCAAATAAGGTGTGTCTGTCCCGCGTCATACCACTTTCTACGGCAAACACCAAATAAACAAGAGCATCGGGCCATGCGTTTGTTCTGAAATTACAAGGCGCCAGGAAATCATGGGCATGGCAGATGCCTCAAAAGACAGCAGCTGATACTAATGATTGGCCAAATCGAGTTATCCATGGCAATCGATTAAGAAGGAACGCAACTTTTATAATGCATAATTAACTGTCTTTTGTGAGTTGCCGTCACAACACGCCAACTTAACCAGTCACGTAAATACCACCGTCTCGAATCCGGAAAAAACTTAGTGTTTAATGTTATCTCGCGCACTGATCGCAATTTGGAAGCTCTTAGATCTCTGCACCCAACGGTTTTCCATCGGTGATGAAGCCTTAAATGGCGTAATGATGGTCATGCAGTAAGTTAAATAATGATAACTCCGCAGCTATGGGACATTTTCCCGTCTGGACAAAATATTACGTAGGCAATGCAAGCCTTAAGTGGCGATTTCCCAATGCTGATCGCACCTTCGGTTGTTAAATACATCTGTTTTAGAAATAGCCGTTCAATTCTACATCGAAAGCCTTCAACAGAAAAATGATGCTTGTTATACATCGGTGCAGTGCGGATGCGGTCGCAGACGGGTGGACCGGCGCGACGCGGGGCGGTGCCTCAGGTCGGCCGGCCTCGTACGGCGCGCGCGCGCGGACCCCTCCCCCCGCGCCCGCCTGCCGGCCGGCCCGGCGGCCCCCGCCGAAGCCACCGGCAGTTGTCTGCGCCCTCCCGTGCTGGTCCAGGCCCCAGACGACTGGAGACTTTGAATGACCGATGATAGCGTCGTGATTGGCAGCCTTCTTCCCCACACAAATGGTCGCCTTCTTCCCCACACACAATGGTGGCAATGAGCAGCCTTCTTCCCCACACACAACGGGCAGCCTTCTTCCCCACACCCAATGGTCGCCTTCTTCCCCACACACAATGGTCGCAATGGGCAGCCTTCTTCCGCACACTCAACGGGCAGCCTTCTTCCCCACACACAATGGCCAGCCTTTTTCCCCACACACAGTGGTCGCGATGGGCAGCCTTCTTCCCCACACGCAATGGTCAACCTTCTTCCCCATACGCGATGGTCAGCCTTCTTCCCCACACGCGATGGGCAGCCTTCTTCCCCCCACGCGATGGTCGTACCCATCGGAGCTACCCCATATCTCCCGTCCTTGATATTAAATGGAGACCTTTGAAGACCATTCAGGCGGCGTGGATCAAGCATTCCCAATCCGCAAGCCTCCTCGGGTGTCGCAGCGATCGCGCCAGATATTCCAGCAAATCTTCTCCGCCGACGCGTGGGTCACACATTGTTGTCAGTTTGTGTTCGCATTTCCCACGGTCAGGAGATCAGATGGTCTTCGGTACCCTCCACCAGCCCTCCCCTCGGGCACTTTGCATCACAATTTCTCCTCTCGTTAGAAATGGCCGGAATGTTCTGCCGATAAAAAGCACGCCATCCGAAGGCTGAGTGAGTTCCACATACGCATTTTGCTTTAAAAGCTGTCGAAGGTTGTGACCATCTCTGGGCGCCCATTTGTCTCCCTCTGCCCGGGCGTGGCGTGGCTCCTGTGATCTTGAAGGACACGCATGCAGGATTCAAGTGGAAAGAAGAATATCGTAGCTCAAGTGAAACTGTATCAGATCAGCGCATTTGCACGTCAGCACAATCAAACTTTGACGCCAGGTCAAGTGGAGCCAACATTGCAAAATTAGTGCATTTGGACCTCGCCTTCATCAACAGAACCAATTAGTGCTAGGATAATGAGGGGAGAGGCATTGTATGACCCTTGCTACGCTAAATCGCCGACGAACAGTCGCGCATTATTGGGTGTGGTCCGCGACACTTGACGCGTCAAATAAGCCACAGCGGGCCAAACTTCACCATCTGAAGAACTACGCATGGCGCGAAAACGAAGAGAGCGAGCATGAATAGCACTAAGCCTTCGCAGGTGGTGGCATGTTTATGTATTCACAGCCTTCGGTACTGTGTGCTATTCATGCCCACCATCATTGAAAGGCGTAGCACGAGGGACCTCACTCATCTATCACCCCCCCCCCCCCTATCGCCCGATAAGGGGGGGGCTGCCAGGGCCTCACTGAGATGGTCTTGTGTAACTGGGACACTAATAAAGATGTCGGATGCTTACTAGTACCAGACATTGTACCAGCTTGTCACGACCTGTCAATTTTTCAGCTTTTTATAGTTCGTGACTTATGACCGATTTGTTAAGGTCATGTCAGTCAGTTTTTTTTTACCAAATCAACAATACAGAGCATTTGTTGGCAATTCGTATGCGCTACTAGTTTGTTTTATAGATCAAATCCATTTCGATGTCAGTGCTGTCAGTCCTGATTGTGTCAGAGTGTAAGGGATCCGGTCATCGGAGGTCAAGCTAGTTAAAACATATCAATGTTTCTCTTTTATGTACGACTCATGACACCTACACTTGCAATTATGCTGTTTTCTACAATCTATTACATAAACATCATTTTGACAATTATCACGAGACCATCTGAAGCGAACTTCTTTGGCAAAGTCATGCTAGGTAAGAAACATGTAAAAAGGATAAATCCTGCTAGATATGGTTTTCGTCGTGATTAGTGTAAAAACTATTCATTGGTTTTTATGTATGTTCCGACTACCTTTGTTTGTTGACCCTTGTATGCAAGCGACACTGATCTTCAAAAGCTCAATAATTTCACGGCAAAGCAATACAAAACATGCGTGAACCCAAAAGCCTACCTTGACCTCAGAGGTCACGAATTGACCCAGGAGAGGAAGGTGATACTTGGAAGGTTGGCCATCTATTGCCATTGATAGATGTCGGCAATGGTGATGTTTCCTTGGCTACAGAGGTCACTCATTTGACGCATACCTTAAACTCGCACACTTCCAGAACTGAACTAAACCACAGGAGAACCTTGTGCTTATATAATTGACTTTCGTCTGAGAGTTTGGAGATTATACCAGCGAGAAAATTATTTATCATCTCCAGCATGGAGTTTGTGGCCATTAACGTGACCTGGAAACAAGAAGCCGCGTACCTTTAGCTAGCTAAGATAATGAGCAACACACTGGTTTCCATCCCGATCCTCTGTCTGTCATAGTTCAAAGTTAGTAGGGATGCCTGTCAGCCCCCCTCGTCATGCGAAGGGTGGAAAATGGTTCCGTCAGGCGTGGGTTCAGTTTGAAGCTTCTTAATTTTGGTCCATCCACTGGTTATGTAATTTAACGTTAAACCTCCAGACATACGTGACTTCACGCGCAGCTATTGAACAGCCGCAAAACGTGGCTTTTCGCTCACGCTGATATTTAGGGAGAAAAATCGTCATTATCTTATGCAGCTGCGGCCGCAAATGGAAGTACCGTGCATGATAGCAGCCTTAGCCCTATCACACTTTTTGTTGCACAGTTTTCGGGTCCGCTCGTCAGCGTTATTAATTTTCTGTTGGTACTCTCCATCTGTTAGTCTTATGAGTCCGACGTCGGGTGGAAACATAAAACGCATAACTGGTGGTCAATAAACGAGTTAGAGGACACATTTGAAAAATTCAACGTCCTTCGCCTTCCAGAGCATGTGTAGTCAGTTCACTGACTTTTGACGTTCATATCTTAAAACGACTATGCAAATATTAGGGAATTTTACGCTGTATTTGAATCGAACCATAACTGAAAGATCCATTCCCACAAACTCCTGGTGCAAAAAAATACCACTGAAAATACACCTTTGTTCGCTGGTTCCCTTGCGAGAGCATACGGGATGAATCTATCATGTAAAATGTGGCAATTAGCAGTTCATCTAAAAACATCCAAAATGTTGTAGCCATAGTCAACGGTCTGCCACTCAAGTTGATAAGCAAAGCGCATATTCGAATGCATGTCAGACTACACTACAACTTCAACTGCCTTAAAAGATTTGGGATATCTTTACTTCGATTGTTAGTGATGCTCATTGGCCTTAGCTTTATATGGATTGTTAATATTTATGTCCTGAGTATAAGTGATCTGGTACCTTCGAAGCCAACACCATGTTTTACCGATGGCGACTGTCCAAGTGCATTGGAAAAATGCGCATACGGATCTTGGAAAGGGTAGGTACATTTCAAATCTGTTATGCATTGGCTTTTCCATTACGAATTAGAGTGTGGTAAATGTGCTAAATTTATAGTCCGTCCGTTCCATTGCGAAACATTAAAAATGATAAACGACGCTTGCCACTGAAATGCACATTGAGCACAAACTCTTGGCTCTTTGGTCGTGTTCTCTTTTGTTTTGAATATTGCATGATACATTACCCAAACGCTAAAAGTAGCGTGCATGTTAAGCAAAGCGATTTCTTCAGTCGTAGATAAAGATGACAAATATTGTTCACTTCAGTGTTCGTAAAGAATGCATAGATTGCTACAACATCACAGACGATGAACGTCTACATTTCCCAGTAGCAGTACAGCTTCCAACCGCAAGTTTATTTTTTACGCCAACAGTATCAAAGCGCTGATAAACATGGGCGCGTGGGACATGATAACGATTTAATGCAGGCTTGTAGCTTCCAGATTCCGTGAATTTGTCATTGCGTCATCGCTATCTTAAAGCTCAAACAGGGCTAGGGCTATAGGCACCAGAATGCCATACGCATCAGCGTATAGTAAGCATTTCCCCAAATACAGGGGGTGGAGCAGGCCGGACACGCGTGGTCATTCAGCAGCTCTACATTCTGGTCATCAACTGCTCTGTTGTTGATATTAGACATTAAAAGTGTTTTGCATGCAAACCACAGCGGATGATTTTTTCCGCGTCAATCCCACAGAACATATCACATACCAATTTCGTTTTTCAGCCTTGGAAACTGTCACAGGAAAAACAAAGAATTTTCTTCCAGTCAACTCAAAAGAAGCGAACACATGGATGCCAGGAGAATTTTCAGAAAGAGAAGATTGGTACGCCGGAAACGGAATCCAATTAATCTATGGCAAGATTCGCACTTGCCACAGAAAATGTGGCAGGTTTGGGTGTCATTGAAGCAGACCGAGGAAGTAACACCTCCAGAACTGTTCTCGCCGATTGACAAGCACGGGTCTAGAACGCCCTTTGATAATATTGTAGCCGACTTATTGTCAACAGGACGATCTTATGTCACATTCAACGGTGTGAACATTACTGTTACTGTTCATCCAGCTGCAGATAGCTCCTCAGACTGGTTTATCGCACTCAGAAGAGACGTCTCCGGCATGAAAGATAGGAGACCAGAGCGTCGGATATTAAACAGTGTCGGTCATAAGCATTACATACATTCAACGCGTCATCAAAATCGTAACTATGCAACCTCACTTCTAGAAAAACCTCAGAATGACAGTCATAATGGAATGGGAGGGAATACGTCTGCTCAGTATCCCTTGACAGTGCCCACCAGTCAAAGCGAAGGGTTAGGTATTCGTAGGCGCTTTCGCCGACAAGTGCCATTGAGATCAACATTACATCTATCTGCTGATCCACTCATTAACCGCGTTGCAGCTGTGAGCCCCATTATTCCAGCCGCAGAAGATATTATCATGAAAAGCATCGACAAACGCTCACCTAAGTCAAGAAAATGGAGCCAAAGAGCCCGACGGGGGGACGAAGAGGCAGAAAGCGCGCTGAGGCCTCTGCCAGCAGTTCTGGAAAACATCGAAGACGGACCAGTCATCATCGAAGACCTCTTTGCTCCGAAGCAAAGCTTATCCCCCCTAAGAAAAAAACGACATCACAAACACTTAACTGAGGTAATTAGAACTACGAAAAACGCCTACGATGGTGCAAATCTTGAAAAGCATGGACTAGCTATGAAAAGAGCATCACAAAAAGGGATTAAAGAAAGGCAAAGTGCATGGAGCGTCAAGACCGGAGCTAAGCGTCAAAGTTCAAAAGCTTCTTCATCGCTGAATTCAAAGCGAGACCGCCGTAGGGAATTTCATCAACAGCCCACAGAAAAAAGGGATCAAGACACCACGCAGCAACTAGTCAAGCCGATGAACAAAAAACGTGTTGCCAAAGAACCTTTTTTTCAAGAAAAGTCGGCAACGATTTCAAAGCGATCCCACCACAAAAGAAATCACTCTCCTCGCTCAGCTGTCCACGGATCCACAAATACCGCTCGTTCCATTAAAAAGCCGAGGAGTATGGAAGGGTTGAGTGCTCAACGCCATCAACACTCTGGCAGAGATGTCAGTATTGATAGTGGAAAATTGAAGCAGACAAACAATAAATCAAAGCGTAAAAACAATGTCTTGAAAAATACACAGATTTCTCGGCTTGAGAACAGAAATATAGGAAAGCGATCAAAACACACGGATTCAGACGACAGTAAAGAAACTAAAACAAATTCGACGACAGAAAAACCAATAGATCCCTTTGCCTATCTGCAAAACCAGGAAGAAGAACATATTGATTATTATGACGTAAGCAAAAGAGGCCTTTTAAACGATGTTACAGACCTTGACCCCGAGGCTTCTATGAGCGCTGCCCCCTCGGCAGCTGACAGCTCACGTGCCACAGAACCCTTCCAAAGAAAAAAAGCCAGAAAGAAACGACAGACGATTGCCGAACAGGTGGAGGACGATGATGAGGTAGACATTCCCTTCTGGCCTGAGACAGTGGAGCTGCTGCAGCGTGCTAACACATTTTCCGTGCCTGCACATGACAGCAATGGTCATATTGTGTTCGTCCGTCGTGTGCGCGATCTTGGGTCCTTGGACTTAGGGAGGTCACTTGCGAAGCTTAAAGAAACGATGGCAAAGATATTCGGACGGTGCTCACAAGCCCGGCGCAGGAAACGGTCCCACCGTGGAGCTCCCGCAGTTGTCACAGACCAGCTGTTGAACCGGGAAACGTGGGAAATACAGGGTGAAAAAAATGAAATGGTTGACTCAGCGAAAATTGATGTGAAAATGGATGACGACAAGCCCTTTAATGTGACAACTGTTTTACGGCCAATGGGGAAAAGAAGTAACGTATTCAAGAAATTACGCAAACAGCCTGCAAACGAACAGAGGCTATGGCCAGGGGGTTTTGTTTCTGATGAGTCAAGACATCTTAGAGGTCTTCTAAGTCAAGGCAGATACACAAGCAAAATCGGCGACCTGAAAAGCTTCGAAAGTCATTTAGAAGAAAACATGCCTGAAAATATCCATCCCGGATCCAATGAATATTCCGAAGAAGATTTTTTGGAATTGAAATCTCACTCAAAGAGAGCGTCACCTTTCAAAGCCAGTGGACAAACGCGGGTTCATGGTATACCGAGGACTCCAGGAAAGGAGCAAAGGGCTATAGCTTTCAAACGAGAAGAGTATAATTTAACACCGAACAAAACAATTAATTTCAACGTCCCACCAGACTCAACTGTCGGACTTGACCTCTCTGTAGACCAGTCGCCAAATCCTTCCAGCCCCATCGCCAGGGCCAAAGTATCCTCCGACAAGGGCCCTACTTCCAAAGTCTCGGTAACGAAGAAAAATGTTGAGCATCTGTCGGCAGACGATAACACGTCCTGGCACCCAAAATTTGGTCGGGCAGAAGCTTTACGGAAGACGTCGAGCCATTTTCAAAACCAGCGTTCTAAGACAGCTACAAGTGAGCACATGGATGGGTCACTTCGTGGCGAATCTAAAAAATCACCTTCTACAGGATGCGCGAGTTATAAAAGTATGGTCCATCGCGCTCTGAAGAACGCGTCCGGCAGGAAAATCGCGCGAGAACCGTATGTCATCACACGTAGGTACAACGATTCCAAGACTCGCTCAGTGAAAGACGAAAATGGCGTGCGGAAAACTAGGGAGCTCAGTTCACCCGCAAGCCTGGAGCGAGTCAACCTGCTCTACATTGCTGATGGTGACACCCTGCCTACGACGTGGCAGGCACCCCTGGGGAACGTTAAGCGTGATGTGGACGTGTCAGCAGAGGTCAAGGTGGAGAGCAGCGATGGTGACTCGGCCACCACCGACACATCTGGTGTGGAGAGCACAAGTACAGAGCCGCCAACAACAATGGAAATCATTATAGTGAAGGAAGGCCACGACAATGTTTTCGGCGAGAGTTCGAGAGATGACAACAATAACACCGAAGGCTCAGTGGGGAAAATAACGTTTACGACATCGGAAGATAAGGACTCAAAAGTTTTTGAATCTGTGGATGCTCTTTTGGACAATGCAGTCTTGCCTAGTAATCGTCATGATGTCAAGACAAAGGTTTTTAACACACATTCTTCCAACCGAAAATCTCCACTTCGAGATTCCAGTGCTGCTCAGACAGTCACGGCGGCGGCAGCGGCCGACAGCAGCGGCAGCCGGCGGTCTCAGGCCGAACATGTGAATAACGCTGTCACCTCAGATGGGCAAGACTGGAGTCTATCAGGCAGCTCTAATCGACTGATGGACCTGATCTCTGATATCGAGAAAGCCCTTCGCGTTCCTCTTGGAGGATCCGAGGCTCCTCCCAAAACCGAGGACATAACAGTGGTCGATAGCAGAAGTAACGCTGATGGTTTAAAGCTCTATAACAGTCAGCCCGAGATCGTGGAAAATAAATCTAGCTACTTTTATTCTTTGAACGACCCTAGCTCAGCTGTAGTCAGTAGTGCTGACAGAAAAAGGCCAGATAGTGTGAAAGCACGCCTAGTGAACAGCTCACCCAGTCTAAGATTACAGTCCTATCAGTATGCGTTTTCAGATCCCGTCAGCACGGGAGACGTGAGCGAAAAAATTTATCTGAAGGGATTCGACCCTCCTCAAAAGCCAACAAGACCCATCTTTGTTGATTCTGCAGCCAAAAATATGATACGGATTGATCCGTCCTATAAAACAGTTGTGTCGGCAGTGCACCCAAAATACCGTAAACCGTTGAACGGCAGAGGATTCTTTCGAATATATAACGACGGGCTTAAGAACTCGAAAATACAGGATGTAGACCTCGTTAGTGGTCTGAAAATGAATAACAACAAGGAGATAATGGTAGAAAGCTTTGAAGAACGGCCTCTTGGAGAGAAAATCGGAGACATCACCACCAGCAAATCTTCAGGAAAGCCACAGTTTCCGCATGTCTTTGACATTCATGGAAATATTGCAGTGAACGGCCAGTTATTTGGTGAACCGTCACCAAACGATCAGCAAGATACAATGGTTAAAGTTGTTTCCTCCGTAAGCTCAGGGTATTCTGATTCACCGAGTAATCCTGATCCATCAGTGTCGGTTGAAATAATCAACGACGATGACGACACCCGAACGGATAAGCGTGATGCAGGCAGCCCGACAAACGCCAACATGTTTGGTAACGAAATACACGCAGGAGGTAAGACGATGCCCGGCTTGGAGCGCCAAAATTTAGTCATCACAAAAAATGACTTGAACGAAGGAAGCCTGCAGTCCGATGGCACTCCAAATGTTCTCAAGAAGAGGTCAGAAACATCGAATGCCGACAATAATGATCCACCACATTACGCACCTTCGACGCAAATCAAAGTACAAAGCATTTCGAAGATGGAAGGCGGCACTGACACGATGAGTGACGCAATAGAGAGAAGGGATGTGAGACATGTCTATAGAGTTCCAGACAAAGTTGTTCAAGGCTCTTCAAAACGCAATGCAAATCTTGGCGGCTCGAGTGAACGAACAAATCACAATGATCAGAGGCCTGGAGCACCACCGCAAACTGTAAAGGTTTATTCGAAAGACCCTGGCGTGAAAGGTGCGACAATGAGTCTACTGAATAACTTAGCATCAAAGCTTTCACTTCAAAATGCAGTGAAAAATAACCAAAGGTCATTGCACGATGGTAGAGTTATATGTTCAAGAGCCGACTCGGGCTGCTTCCAGAAGCCTTTATCATTGCCTAATTGGCAAGACAGAAGATTTGTTACACCGAGAAGTAAGGATAGATATGTTGCACCTTCAAAGGCCCGGCGTCTTCTTCGAGAAGCCAGAAGCCCTGTGTCAAGGCAGAAATCGAAACGGGATGTTTCTCGCGCAGTTTTTGAACAGCGTAAAGTGTATTTTGAAAGTCCAAACACAATTTACGAGGCCCCTGGATCAATATATCAGATTGTCGATGGTCAGGAGCGAGGTGAGCGATCGAAACATGCAATTCCTTCAACTGTCGCGGGCAATACTGACGCTACAAAAAGTGAGCTCTTGCTGATTCACGAAGCACCAAGCTCAGCATTCACACCAACTGCGAATGTAAAATCTACCGGATCAGTCAACTTGTCCAGCATTCCCAAAGCGCACGAGAAGGCTCTGAAAGAGGCTACAGTACGTGAGCAAAATAAGATGATCGACTCCGATGAAGGATTCTCAGGCAGCTTGCCTACCTTTGAGACGAAGATTAACAGTGGGGGACAAATATCCGAGGACCAAGCAATTCCTATATTTCCACCAACACTGGCGAATGATAAAACATCCTTACACCGCAAGGACGATGCAATAACGACAAATACCGAAGTGAAACAGCAGACATTCAAAGCTGGCGAAGAAAAAGCTGAAATTGATGTGGCATATATCAGTGGGCGTCCGAATCCAATACAGCCTACCAATACGGCTAAGCCTACCGGCGGAACTAGAACCAAAGAAATCGTTTACAGTGAAATCGGAGCGGACAGATCTTTGCTCGGAAGGTTTCCAGCATTGTCACTCAGGAAAAAGAGACGATCTCCGAGGACGAGGCAACGTATTAGAAAAAGAAAACATGATGTTGATGCTCTTAGATCGGAACTACAGAAGCTGAATGATATCGGCTCCAGGATGGGTATGAATTTCTTTAATAGGGGTTCTATTGACAGGATTGTGAGGGAAGAATCAAAGCGCAGTGGGAGGAATGGCCTAAGAGGGAAAACAACAAAAAAGCGCCGTGGGAAAAACTGGAGAACAGGCTCAAAATCTATTAGCAAAAGAAAGCTTTTTGCTAAAGGAAAGGCAGCAACAAAGAGAAGGACGAGAAGGGTTTCTGAGCATCTCTTTAATAAGCATACAAACCGCTTCTCCCCTGATAGCGTGGTGAAGCCCAGGAAAAGTCGTGGCGAACCAACCAAACGACGTTTGGAAGGTGCCAATGCGGTGTCTAATTCAGCCTGTCAATTAGCTGATTACCACGATAAATCGCATAAGAAAAAAAGACGCAGCATGAATTTGTCCGGACAAAGTCGCATTCGGCAGATTTTCCAACAGCACAATCAGGAGCGGCAGCAGTCAAATAAGCCGACATGGTTTGAAACCAGACGCACATCGAATGAGGGACCGGCGTACACGTATTTTAACGCTGTCGGTAATGGGGATCCTCTAGAAATAGCCAACCCAGAAGGATATGGCTTTTCAAACGACCGTGAAAGAGAGGAAACACTGAAGGTGACCAACTCAGCGGGAGAACCACTTGAGTTAAAAGCAGTACTGAGGGGAAGGAGGAGAAAAAAGCGAGAGATTTGGCCCATTGATCACTTGGCAACAGCACACAAACAAGCAGCGCAGCGAAGTTTAACTGCCAATAATCTAACTCCCGTCGAACATGCACTTTCCAGCGGGTGGCAAAAGGCAACCTTTCCAGCACAATGGCATGGGACTGAGGAGCTGTCAAAACGCAGTGAAGACTTTCCATCGATGCGTAAAAGATTTTTTGACAAATCGAGGCTCGCAAGTTCAGCTTCTAAGCCTGCGGTAAACTCTCCGAGGGCAGCGACGTCTCACAGGTCCAGGAAACAGCTGTACAACACATTTACACACCACAATGCACCTGACGCGTACGTATCCAAGCGTCATAAAATTCTGGACGGATGGAGGGCGCAAGGAAAACTTGATTCGTTACATGAACACCTTGCCAGTGCTGCAGAAAGATCGCCGAAGATCATTAGCGAAAGGGCTACTGTTATGCATAATCCAAAGAACTCCACATCAAATCAAATTTTTGCTACAATGAGTAACCAGACACGAGCAGAAGCACTCAAGAAATCACTTCGTCCAGAAGTTTCCAACAAAAACCCCGGTTCTGGGACGTCGGAACCTTCACCGACACCGAAGGAGCCCAAGGTTACTGGTTTGGGTGTTTGGAGAAAGCTGGGAGAAATATTTGATATCAGTCCCAAGGTAACGGCCGACAAACTGGCCGAGCCGACAGCAATGTCTACGTCTAGCCCCAACCCTCTTCAGTCAATGGTACCGGCCGAAGAATCGATAAAAACCGCGCCTCTAGCTCAGAAAGGCGGCTCACGTGACTCGAAAGCCCAATCTGAGCAGAGTTCGAAGAGCACCACAAAAGAAGATCGTCCATATAAATCAGCTCTTCGTGCAGCCATAGTAGACCGCCTACTGCAAGATCTGAGGAAGATGTCCTCTGCCAAGGGCTCCGAGATGGCTCGGGCAGAGTCAGATCTCATCGAAATCCTACACGATTATCAAACAGACCTCATGGACGACGATGAGCACACCATAGCTGGAGAACCGTTTCAAGGTAAGTTCCTGCTGAAATATGATCGTGGTTTTACTAAAGCAAAGAAATGATGGTGTTCACATATGTCACACAGCATTGCTGATCGAAGGATAGACCCTTAAGGAATCCTCGTAAGACTGCTTGGCTTTACTTAGATTCCATGCAATCCACTTATTATTTACATCCCTTGGAAGCGTGTGTAGTAACCCTTGAGTTAATCGAGCGCCTCATACTTCCAGCTCTGGCTGTCTTACAAGCAGCCAAAAAAGCAATGGCACTAACTGAAGCTTTCATTGCTTTTAAATGGACACAGAATGTTTTCATTTCAAAAATGATTCGTACGTTCTGGCGCGGGTTTGTTATAGAGGCGTCGTAGGCTTCACCGAGAGTTTTCAAGTGATTTATTTTGCCGCCTGCTGTGCTATCTTAATGCTACGTAATGCCGTCGGACGAAACTGTAATGGCAGGTAAAGGAAGGGACACTCAAAAATCCAAAAGTCAATTTTCCAAACAAAGGTCAACTCAGTCATATTTGGTCACGTGAGGAATACTTACGGACGAAATGACCTGTCTATAAAATATAAATATTGACTACATAAAGATGCTGATTGCTTAAATGGTCAGTGCTAAAAGGGACAACATCTATGTCCTCAGCTTCTTAGCTTTATCTATTGGTTTCCGTTCTCATCTTTGTTTGGATTTCATCAAAAGAATGTATTACATCAAGGTAGCAAAACCGACGTAGGTCAGAGCAGATAATAAGTGAAGGGAGATTTCAGTCGGATCACGCTGAGCCCCTTGTTCTTGTTCCTTTTGCGTTCCGATTACAATCATTAGACAATCATATGATGATCGATGATCGCAAGCGTTTCTTTTCGATCGATGGACGGTAGTATGAAGTTCACAAAATCACAGAGTTCGCAAAGCACAAGATAACATCTCGTTGGTATAACCACAAACAAAGTGTGAACACCATAAACTAATCCGGCCCTGGAAGCGCAGCTCGCATGCTTAGTTATAGGGATTGCACAAAGACTGTTTGAACTGAGATGAGAATGATCAGTCTAAACCCTGAGCCCAAGTTCTACTCCACATTTTTTCGGATCACATGTGTTCCTATTTTCAGGTCAGTCCGATCCACCAGATCGGATTGACCTGAAAACATTAATGTCATGAACAAGGTGGTGTCAAGGTAACGCATAGTGCCTCCCATATCGACTGTCTCGTTTTCAGCGAGGCTACAAAAGGTCACAAAGACGTCTCAATTTCAGCGATAACCAGACGTCACACGGACTGTCTCACTCTCAGTGACCCTCAGACGTCACATTGACCGTTTCACACCCAGTGACATTCAGACGTCACACGGACTGTCCCACTCTCAGTGACATTCAGACGTCATATTGACTATTTCCCCCTCAGTGACATTCAGACGTCATATTAACTGTTTCACTCTCAGTGACATTCAGACGTCATATTGACTATTTCCCCCTCAGTGACATTCAGACGTCATATTAACTGTTTCACTCTCAGTGACATTCAGACGTCATATTGACTGTTTCATACCCAGTGACATTCAGACGTCACACTGACTGTCCCACTCTCAGTGACCTTCAGACGTCATATTGACTGTTTCATACCCAGTGACATTCAGACGTCACACTGACTGTCCCACTCTCAGTGACATTCAGAAGACATATTAACTGTTTCACTCTCAATGGCATTCAGACGTCATATTAACTGTTTCACTCTCAGTGATATTCAGACGTCATATTGACTGTTTCACCCTCAGGGACCTTCAGACGTCACACGGACTGTCCCACTCTCAGTGACATTCAGAAGTCATTTTGACTGTTTCATTCTCAGTGACATTCAGACGTCATGTTAACTGCTTCACTCTCAGTGGTATTCAGAAGTCATATTGGCTGTTTCAGTCTCAGCCACTATCAGCTGTTGTATGTCATAGCAGCCCATATTATTGTGGTGTTGAGTAGCTGTTAGGTCCCTTGTGCCATTGTCGCGCATAGCTTTTCACTTCACTTCGACCCAGGAGTCGTAGTGTTCTTGTAGTAAGAAATACAGGTATTTAGTGGTGCCGTTGCTATTGTGTTCCACTTGTTTTGAGCTAGTCCTGCGCCTCTATCGGCACGTTCAGTATCACATCATGAGGTGCAATCGAAGTCGCTGTGACAGCAGTCATTGTTAATCAACATGTAAGCAAGAGCATACCAGACTGTTTGACTATACTTACGTACAAACGAGGTGGTGTCTAAGCTGTTCACGCTACTTGTAAACATTTCATCTTTGAACGGACGTATCGAACTACATTATGAGCCGGGCGGATAGTTCAGCTTCACTAAACCAGAGACAAACAACAGTCAAAATACACGGCATAGTGTCCAACTACATGTACGTGCCGGCTTCCGGTGAAATTGGGCTCTTAATTTCTTGACATACGGCCAAAGTTGTGATTGGAGCAGCTGATTGTTTTTCCTTCACATATCCTTTGATGTCACTAGTGATCTCCTTGTCAACACATTACACTTTGCCACGACGCACATGCTGAGCCAGTCGATTTATGTTTGAGCCACTCCAATCGGCTGGTTAGTTAGGAAAAATATATCGGGCTAAAGCCCCTCCCCAAGTGTGACATGCATGCACAAATATTCAACCCCTGACCAACGAATGCCCACGCCGCTTAACGTTCAAAGGGTGACATGAGGGATGCATATGACACACCGATCATTAGTCACCCGGGACCTCGAGAAAACGGCTCGCGATAGTCGGCAGGAAGGGTGTCCAGGCCGCGTTAAAATGGCATTGAGACAAACCTAACAAACTGATGCGGCGCGGAACGACATGAGGCAGTGCAGTGGTTCACACTACGCGGAACGACATGTGGCAGCGCAGTGGTTGACAGTACGCGGAGCGACATGTGGCAGTGCAGTGGTTGACAGTACGCGGAGCGACATGTGACAGTGCAGTGGTTCACAGTACGCGGGAAGACATGTGGCAGTGCAGTGGTTCACAGTACGGTCCCCGAAAAGCGGCGCACATGACCTGTCGTCGCATAATCTGGGAGCCCATTTATGAAGGCTTTGACAAACTACCAAGCATAGACTTTTCTCTCGGTAGAGATACAGAAAAAAAAACTACTAAATATTTTGTACCCACAACCTATTTCTCACTGAAAGTACAGTCCAAACCCGAATGCGTTCATCAGCTCAGACCATATTAGAGACCAAAAACCGCCACCCACCCCATGCCAGCGAGGTCATACTCACACACTGGTGGTCTCCAACAACCTCTTCATAAGGATCTCCCTGAGGAACTGCTTATTGAGAGTTTTAACAGCAGTAAGATATCCCCCGGAGGTAGACGGCAGTCCGTGGATTGTCATCTTCACATTAGCCCAAGACTATTTCTTCCAAGACTATTTCTCAGATGGAAAAGCCTTTCCACGGGGGACAAACTGGCATTGTCATGAGCACACTGAGCGAACAAGTTTACAAAATCTGGCCAGCTCATCAGCTTGAAATCAAGCCTTAACACACAAAGCTCCAATTTGGCGCTTGTAAACCACTGGACCACAAAGGGATAGTCTTCTCCAAACAAGCCACAATTCACGTGCGCTTAGACAGACCTTAGCTCAAATCCTTCTGCTGATCCCTACTAGGTATATTTTGAACTGTGTTCGAACAATGGATCCTGAAGTTCTTTCAACTGGTAGTTTTGTTGCCAATCTACGTCGCCATAGAACAAGAGCAAATCCTTCACTTGCAACACAGGTATTCTTTGCCTCAAAACCGCTTCTGGGTGGTTTTCTGCCTACACCATGGCAAACCGTCTCTAAATTGACAACAAGCTCAAGACTCAAATGCTGAACAAACGGTAAGAAGCAGTGGTAGATAGTTTCCGGACCGGCCCGGAAGGTTGTGTTTCGAAACGGCATGACGACAACTTTGACGCACTGATACGGTACGCCATCCTACGCGGCGGCAATTCACAGTAAAGTCCCCTGGAAGCAGCGCACATGCCCCCTTGTCATAATCTGATACTCATTGATGAACGGTTTGACAGGTTGTCAAACGGATAATTTTGTCATGGTAACGATGAGGAAAAGCTGCTAGATCCTTTGCACCCACGCTATTGACCGAATATAGGTGACACAGTGGTTCAGTTTATTACTGTTTGGGATTGGATATACTGCACGCAATTTCTTACGGCCAGCCGATAGCTTTTACTCGCAGATAGGGGATCCTCCAAGTGCGCGAGTTAAGCCCCTGTCGAAACTCTCGGCGTTGTGCCGGCACCACCATATATGTGTTTGTTCAATCGGATGAACTGCCGGCTGGATTGGCCAGGGCTGCTTAGCACGCTTCCTATGTTAAGAGCCGCGTTGGACGGATACGTGACAGTTTTGCTGGCGCTATTGCAACAACTGACAGGTGAATTATCCCTAAGCCCGCTTACTAGTTTACCAGTTCGCTCGTTAAACACCAGCTTGATCAAAAGAGACCAATACTTATCGCGGGCTTGAGTACTAAGCCCTCTTGGTGTATTTAGCCTGTTGAGGGCTCCATGATGGAATATTCCACCTCCTCTTTTACTTTGTTCGACAGCGATGTTGTACAACCTGGCGAGAGTCACAACTATCTGTTCAGTTGTTCGTAGCGACTCTCAGTGCAAAATGTCTGCAGAGTGTGGTACGACGCAACGGTCTTGGATTTTCCCATCACAGTCGCATCCTATACTGGTCACGAGTGGTGAGACTTAATGCCTTAAAACGGGTCGAGGAACTTCTAAATTGCTCGTGAAGGCTTATATTTATAGAGCTTCCAGGTCGTGCAAAGCAGTGGCTTCGGCATCGATACCCCACCGGTTTTCCATTAATGCGCAAATGGGACGATCCAGCAAACATCTCCCACTAGCTCTTGCCGCCTGTCAAAGCTGCATGCCCCCGTCGCAGCATACATCATTATGTTATGATATTGAAGTACATGACATCATTTTGACATCCTTCGGATGAATCATGGCTGGCGAGAAAAATATGTTACGAGATGAAGACGATGCTTAACGTCGTCTAGTTATCTTTCTTTTAACACGCGCTCGGGGGTCAAATTGACCTCTCAAAGGTTTTTCCGGAAGGGTTTCCCAACGGCGTGGCGTAGCCGCGTCAAAGTTTCCATCACTGTCGAAAATTGAATATCGGATCGTCTGGCACAAAAATTTAGATGTACCTTGTACGGTCGCTGACCTATGGCAGGCCAGTCAGTCAGTCAGTCAGTCAGTCAAGTATGGTTGGCATGGTTTCAGCGAAGGCGATTTGTAGGGAATCGTTCAATCTGATCCAACAGCGAAGTGCTAGACGAAGCCATATATCTTTCAGATACTTTCTTAGGCAACACAAAAATTTCACGTGGACTTCTTAATGGTCAGACTAGGTCACTGACCTAGTCCGACCCAGGTCAACATTTCGTTTTTTAGGAGCATACTGCCTAGTGTAATCTATGTCGCTTATCCAAATGCAACTCGAAGCGGTCTTGTATGATTTTGGGCACCATGACCTTCAAAAGGTCAAGCGAGGCCACTGACCTTAGATGAGCATGTGACCCTTTGGTTAGGACAGTTATCTAGGTTCTAGGGGCTCTTTGGAGATCAACCTGGAATATGCCTTGTTTGACCTTATTTAACCTAAGGTCATGAACTAGGAGCCTCAAACTTTGGCCAAAGTGAACTCACGCACATTTCAACAAACGTTGTGAATTTGGTGTCTCTACCTCCCTTAGTTCCTGAGATTTCAGCGGGGTCAAGTTGACCTCCACCTGAGCAAGGGGTATCTAACCGACCACCCGGGCTGTGCTAAACCAACTGTTTGTAAATGAGTATGTCAAACCCCACACAGTGCCGCTGCACTCTAGAACACACCAGTCTTTATCACTTTGTTTCAACTGAGGTGACTAAGAAATCATTTGTATACAGCACGTTTAAATTTGCTATCGAATGCGCTGAGAAGTATGCAGTTAAGCTCACTTTAACATGCCACCATAGGTAACTCCGAAAGCTAATTGACGAACGACAGTTTAGATCGTAGAAATAAGACAGAATCAGCGCACCTCTTCAGCGCTAGTGTGTGCTTTCGTTACGGCGACGTACTTATTGCCCCTCGCTGTCACGTGCGGACGTGAGGAGCTTTGAATTTTGACATGCCCACACGCATACCGAATGAGTGCCCCTGCTGCCGGCCAAGACGCAGTGCCTCGGACGAAGCGTAGCAAATGCCGACGAACTGATAAAAGCTTATTTAGTTTCATTTACTATGTTATTCACTACACGCAAGCTCCGAAGAGATTGCTCTTGTCTGCTATAGTTTTGGTTTTACCGCTCCACCGCACCGCACCACAGTCGGCATTGCACGCACACATCCGGATGGTGTGGTCCCACTCGTAGGTCAGCTTTATAGCATAGCAAAAAAAGAGACCTGCTCTGCGTACTTTCATTTTGCTGTTTGCTTTTTTGCTGTCTGACATCGGAACTCAAATGTGAACTTCCGCAGGTAGGCTGTGTGGGTCCTTGAATAGTTTGATCCCGCAGCTCCGCACTGGTCCTCAGCAATGCGGGGATCATTCACGTCTTTGATCACCACATCTGAAACCGTGCTTGCATTATTCTAATAGGCTTACTGTGCCGTTGAAACGGACCACAGCACACACAATATTCTATCGTATCTCTCGTACCAATCCACCATCGGCCGAGCAGGCTGGCAGCAAATCACATTACCCGAGGCAGCACGGCCAGCGAGTGTGAACACTGGACGTTTCCAATGCCAGACCACCCTTTTTGCCCGACCAGATGATAGCCATTTAACTTGGTAGCTTCTATATTTTCGACGCGTGAGAACTTCGCTGATTACCAGTTTGTAAGCAAAGAATTACTGACAAATAAACATCTCGTAATTAATGAAAAGATCAACGTATGCAACGTTGACTAATCCTTCGCAGTACTATCGCTAGACTGCGCTGATCTACTCCCCCTCCCCACCCCACCCTTGACTAATCTTTCGCAGTGCTGTCGCCAGACTGTCCTGCTCCTACTCCCCCTCCCCACCTCAACCCTGATTAATCCTTCGCAGCAGTGTCACCAGACTGCCCTGCTCCTACTCCCCCCCCCCCCCCACCCCTGATTAATCCTTCGCAGTACTGTCGCCAGACTGCCCTGCTCCTACTCCCCCTCCCCACCCCACCCCTGACTAATCCTCCGCAGTACTGTCGCCAGACTGCCCCTCTCCTATTACCCTTCCTCACTCCACCCTTTCACACCCCCAGTGCCACTCGGTGTACTCTGCAGGGAGACCACGAACGTGTACTTTCCTATTTTCACCTTATTTGATTTACACCTGTCTATTTTCGGCCAAACTACAACGAAAGCTCTGTTCAATTTTGTAGAGTATCGGAAAACCCCCAGCCAACCAGCCCCCATCTGGAGTTCGTCGCTTTTGACAGTACAGGAGCGGCTGGTACGAGCCGCTGTCCATTCCTCACCAGAGCAAACGTGCAAGAACGGTGCGGCATATTCGTACATGTTCCGGCACTTTCACCAAATTATCTCACCGTACATATGCAGGTTGACATGTCTGACTGAGTTGAACGAGACGAAATAAATATCCCGACGTTTTGGCACAATATTAAGATAGCAGTACAGTGATATTATCCATCATATCGTCGCATGACATGCTCCACCACAATGGCCTTGACTTCAGCATTATTGCATCCCTTAAAGTTATCACTGCTGAGTACTATTTTGAAATATCACGAAAACGCCTACTTATACCTGGTTTGGAAAATATAAGTGACCGTTCAAAAGAAAGACGTTTTTTATTGTGTTTTTGCTTTTCATAGATGTACGATTATCCCTCCTTTTGGTTTAAGGCCAAGATGAAATAAGAATGTTTGAAATGTAGAAAACATCACAGCACCTTTGGTCACGATGTCAAAATTGTGAAAATTCAGTGAACGCAAAATTGGAGAGATCCTCAAAATGCGCCGGGTCATTGCGAGTTCAGGGGCACATAGATCTGTATGATTTAAATTATCATAAATTGAAAAGGTAGTACCAATAGCCTTATTCATCGGAGACGAACCAGGAGAATAAAGATACAACACATTTATATTTTCATTCTCCTGGTTTTTTCCGAGGAATAAAACCATTTCTACTGTCTCATCGATGTGAGTATTGTTCCTCGCAAATGCTCTCAACAACTTACGTAATCCTATATTCAGTTGTGGGCCCTCGAAAAGATACGACTGCTAGCTGCTCTGTTGAAAATGGCCGAGGCCATAAGATTGCAACCGTTGCTCTGACCTTTTCCAAGACAGCACTGCTGGATTATAGGCATGAGACGATCTCGTATTAAACGAGTGGGCATTCTGGTCGGTCGATCTGGCTTGGAATACCTCAGCAGCAGCAGAGGCGGGCCTTACGAGGAGCACTTTCACTAGCGGGACGCTAAATTGCACTGATAAGTGTATGTGCTGGTTTTACCAGTGATCAGGTTTCCTTGCCGGAGCTCTGGAGTTTGTCGCTTTTGACGGCTCAGGGGTGACTGGTATGAGCCGCTATCTGCTCCTCACCGGACGCGCTAGAGCAAAAATGCAAGAACGGTGCGACATCTTCGTACATGGTCCGGCATTTTCACAGAATTACTTTGCCGTGAAAGTTAACAGGTCTGACGGAGATGAACAAAGCAAAAAATAACTCCCTTTTTGCCGTCTCTGAATGACTGTGCGTGTATGCACCGAACGAAAGCGGAGCAAGCCAGTCTGCCACCGTTTACATCTAAGGCGCAATTCAAGCCCTAACGTCATCCTGTCACCCATCATGACAGTGGTCTTGAATTTATCGCACTTTGCTTCGTTTTGATTGGAGCTGATGCCGGTGCACTGTGAATCGTCTACGGATAAGGCTTCAGACGGTTTTAAAGAATGGTAGCTACTTTGCGTTGAATGACTTACTGAAACATTTCAGTCACTTTGGCACATCGATAGCGAAGTTGACGTAATACTTCAGATTAGACCTGATATAAACTCAACCTTGATTAGAGGAAAGGCCGTAAGCGCTGACTACGTTTATGCAACAATCCTTTTGGGTCCTCAGAGGCACCTTAAAAGTGATATGGTGCGCAGAGAAATATTATTGAAACGAGAAGCTCAGATTTGCCGCACTTTCGCCGTGTAGGCCTCTGAGAGCATCGTTGTAGGTCACTGACACGGTACACTTCAGTTCTGAGATCAAATATAAAATGGTTAGAAAATGGTAAAATGACCCGGCCCAAGATACCATTACCATGCACCAAACAGACAGTGGGACACTCAGAAAATCCCGAAGCATTGCATAGACCCGTCTGTTTTACCAGCCCTCGCGGCTCTACCCGGCGAGGGCTGGGTAAAGCCGCCTGTTTAAGGTGGCCACTGCTGTGCCAGCGAGGACTGGGTAAAGCCGCCTGTTTAAGGTGGCCACTGCTGTGCTGGCGAGGACTGAGTAAAGCCGCCTGTTTAAGGTATCCGTGAGTGCGCTCATACCTACCGATGACGTGGCTCTGTCCGCCTGTTTAAGGTATCCGTGAGTGCGCTCATACCTAGCGATGGCATGGCTCTGTCCGCCTGTTTAAGGTATCCGTGAGTGCGCTCATACCTACCGATGACATGGCTCTGTCCGCCTGTTTAAGGTCTCCGTGAGTGCGCTCACACCTACCGATGACATGGCTCTGTCCGCCTGTTTAAGGTCTCCGTGAGTGCGCTCATACCTACCGATGACATGGCTCTGTCCGCCTGTTTAAGGTATCCGTGAGTGCGCTCATCCCTACCGATGACATGGCTCTGTCCGCCTGTTTAAGGTATCCGTGAGTGCGCTCATACCTACCGATGACATGGCTCTGTCCGCCTGTTTAAGGTCTCCGTGAGTGCGCTCATACCTACCGATGACATGGCTCTGTCCGCCTGTTTAAGGTATCCGTGAGTGCGCTCATACCTACCGATGACATGGCTCTGTCCGCCTGTTTAAGGTATCCGTGAGTGCGCTCATACCTACCGATGACATGGCTCTGTCCGCCTGTTTAAGGTATCCGTGAGTGCGCTCATCCCTACCGATGACATGGCTCTGTCCGCCTGTTTAAGGTATCCGTGAGTGCGCTCATCACCTACCGATGACATGGCTCTGTCCGCCTGTTTAAGGTATCCGTGAGTGCGCTCATACCTACCGATGACATGGCTCTGTCCGCCTGTTTAAGGTATCCGTGAGTGCGCTCATGCCTGCCGATGACATGGCTCTGTCCGCCTGTTTAAGGTATCCGTGAGTGCGCTCATACCTACCGATGACATGGCTCTGTCCGCCTGTTTAAGGTATCCGTGAGTGCGCTCATACCTACCGATGACATGGCTCTGTCCGCCTGTTTAAGGTCTCCGTGAGTGCGCTCATCCCTAGCGATGGCATGGCTCTGTCCGCCTGTTTAAGGTATCCGTGAGTGCGCTCATACCTGCCGATGCCATGGCTCTGTCCGCCTGTTTAAGGTATCCGTGAGTGCGCTCATCCCTACCGATGACATGGCTCTGTCCGCCTGTTTAAGGTATCCGTGAGTGCGCTCATCCCTAGCGATGGCATGGCTCTGTCCGCCTGTTTAAGGTATCCGTGAGTGCGCTCATACCTGCCGATGCCATGGCTCTGTGTCCCAGTCAAGCAGCACTCCGGGGCCGCCAGGTGTGCGCATCCACGACAACGTCGCCATCCCGGTCGTCTACCAGGCGGTGCCGATCAAGATGGAGGGTCTCACACACCACCGCATCATGGTCCGCTCCAGCCGACCGCGTGGCCCCCGGCACCACTCAACAGGTCGACGCAAGGTCACCTTCAATCCGCCGTAGAATCGCATCCGTCCAAGGGGCCGTGGGCTGCGCGACAGTCAGCGGCGTCATTTCCTGTCTCCTGTGTGTTCAGTGCAAATAAAGGTGATTTGTGATACAGCTGGCATCTGTCGACAGCTGGCTATCCCACTTTTGTTCAGATGGCGGTGTCAATTACATATTTTCGAACTACTTTGTTTTGATGTTCCCACACATGCAATTTTCTTCCAATGCCAGCACTGAAAGGAAGTGTCCCATCTTTCGGTAAGGCTCCAAAAAACGTACTCTGGTGAAACCTCAGAATCATTTAACCTAGTGATAATGCTGGGTAGTGTCCCTTTACCACCATTTATATTAAATAAGGATGTGAATTTTGATTTTGTCTGTTCCAAATTACGCTGCAAACGCTTTATACCAGCACTACACTACACACCTTTCGTGGTAGCCCCGGGCTGTATCCCGAGAAAGCAACAGCTGAAGTTGTCGCGACCTGTGGCACAGACAGGGGGGGGGGGGGGGGGAGGGGGGGGGGGGGGCACAGGGGACACGTTCCCCCCTCCGTTAGGTCCCGGGGTGGCCGAAGAACCCCTCGGAACCGATGATTAAGGACCCAATTTGAGAGCCTGAATGACCCAAAAGGCAAGGTGGAGGTGGTGTTCAGGGGCCCTGGCTCGCAGGGTCGGTCGCGCTATTGCTAGTCAGAGGGCCCTGTGCGTCGATCGGGAGGGGGAGGGGGGGCTGAGTTGGTAAGGGCCTGTATGTCGGTCAGGCACCATCAGTATCGCACCGTCGACGCCGTGGCCGCAAAGACCTGATGGCCCATTTCCGAAGCAGGGACAGGGCCGGGGCCAGCGATCTACATTAATCGAGGCCCCAGCGTTTGTCAGAGGTCAAAACCTAACAGGGGACCCTGTATTGACAAGGGTCCCGAGTGGGCGAGAGAAGGTGTTCGAGGGGTCCCGAAGAGAGCCTGGAGGGCCCACCGAGACTGGTAATCATGGGCCCGATAGTAGTGCCTAAGGACACGAATGGCTGGCCGGAGTTTTCTTCAGGGACCCCGGTCTGTGTGGACGGGCCCTCGGATGTCAGCCAGAGGGTCTTTAGCGCCGATCGGGGACCCTCTGAGTCGAGAAGGGCCTCCACAACGGTCAGGCAACATCAGTGCTGCACTATCGGGTCCGTGTCGGCATGGGTTTAAGGGTCCACTTCCCAAGCAGCGGCAAAGCCCGGGCCAGCGAAATGTACTGGTCTGGGCCGCTGTATCTGTCAGGGGCAGTCATCTAAAGGATCCCGGCCCCTGTGTTGGTCACGGACCCTCCGTGCCTTACACGGGGTCATGTGTCGGCAAGTGATCATGAACCCATCACGAGGCTTAACTGAGGAGACCCGAAGAGAGGAAGAAGAGCTACCAGGATCGAAGATCAAAAGTCCGATTGGAAATCTGGAGGGGCCACAGGGCCGGAAGAACAGGCCACAGGTCACAAAAAGGACGGCCTCCGCCCGTACCGCTGCGGCTTCAAATGCCAGTTAGAGGGCCTCTCCATCGAGTGGGGGCGCGTGGGACAGTGCAGGCCTCTATTTCGGCCATAGACCACCAACACCAAGCAGCCGGCTCCGTGTCGGTTTGAGCCCTGCAGACTCATTTGCTAAGCATGAGCAAGGCCGGGCCCACGGTTTCCATTAGTCGGGTCGCTGAAACAATGAGAATGTCGGCCAGGGGCCCGCAGTGCTTAACAGAGTGTCCTGTTTTAACAAGGCGCCTCGATTCGACCAGGGGAAAATTCGCTGAGCGGAGATGGAGACGGGATCCCGAATGTCAGAGGCCTCTTGCGCTGGTCGGAGCACCTTTACAACGAAAGGAAACCTGCAGACTTATAATGTGATTTCACGCTGAGACGATGTAAGAGCCCTGTGGCAGTCAGGAGCCCAGTACCGAACGGCGGAACCTCCAAGCCAATTTCAACCACGAGTCCCTTAAGCCGAACTGAAGTCACGACGACGTCAGGGTCTCATGAGGGTCGTTGTCAGCTGTAAAGGGTCGGAGCTACCACTTTTGAGCTGTTTTAACCTCCAGACGTCGGGCATGCGGGCTTTCGCACGCGCTTGGGTGGGGGTCAAATTGACCCCGATAATTTTTTCGAAATCACTTTTGAACGGCGAGGCGTAGTCGCACCAAATTTTGCGTAGCTGTAGGCAATTAAATAGCAAATCGTGCGAAATAAAAAATTGGATGTACCTTGCAAGGTCGCTGACCTACGACAAGTCAAATCCAGGCCATGGATTCAGCGAAGTCAATTTCAAGGGAATCTTTCAATCTGATGGAACAACGGAGTGTTAGACGAACCCATACATCTCTGAGATACTTCCTTAGGCAGCAAAACAATCGAATGACCAAATTCCACTGACCTACGGTCAGGCATAAAGGTCAGACCAGGGTCAAACCAACTGCTTTCTTTTTATAGGGCTTGCTGTTTGGGTGGTTTCTGTTGCTAATTTCGAATGTATTGATAACATAAACTTCATTATACATCTTCATGAACTTATAGGTCCGAATAGGTCACTGACGTAAAATGACCAACGTCAACATATCATTTTTATGAACATGCTGCCTAACTTAATCTTTGTCGCGCGTGGAAATGCAGAACTCAAAGCAGGCTTCTATGATTTTGGTCACCATGACCTTCGAAAGGTCCAACAGGGTCACTTACCTTGAAAAAGCTTGTGACCGTTTGCTTAGAACAGGTATGTAGGTTCTCGGGACACTTTGGAGACCAGCTTGGAGTTTGATCTTGTTCAACCTTATTCAACCTGAAGGCCATAACCTAGGAGGCTCAAACTTTGACCTAAGTGAGTTTACGTACAGGTCGAACACCCTATGAATTTGGTGTCGTCTCTAGCCCTCTTATCTCCTGAGATCTCGGGGATCAAATTAACACCCCATCCAAGCGAAGGGCACCCAACCGGCCACCCGGGCGCGTGTTGAACGACCAGTTGCCGAGCAGCGCATTGGTTAAAGCTTCAACCAGTGCGTCACTATAGATCACGTGATGCTCCATTCCCAAAGCGAAATGGTGCTTCGGAAAGGGTCACTGTGGTAAACGCCATGGGGAAGAACTAAAAGCCATAATTTTACGCCTCGTTGAATTTGCGGGATAAAGCCTCATGTTTGCATGTACTTTTCGCTATAGTGTTTCAAACTTTTATACGCTTATTAACACACTAATGTTTTTTTTACAGATAACTGTGTTGCAAAAATTACAAAACACGTTGGAAAAAGCAAGGCAAATAGAGTTAATTGTTTTCAGAGTGGTGAGCAGGAAGTCCAATAAGATCTCTCCCTCAGAAGTGGCACTTTAAACCGAAATTATGAAATTCTGGTAGTACCGATTAACTCGTACGATAAGTGAGAAGTGAGAAAATCACAAGAAGTGAGAACAATAAGTGAGATCCAACAATATGTGAAAATATAGCATGCTCCCTTTATGCTGAATATTTTCATGTTTTGCCCAGACTTTCAAAAGAAGACGGAAACTGCCAGAGCCTTATGCATGAATGGAGCTAGGAAGGGGGGGGGGGGGGGTCATCACGTGCTGTTTGGGATGAAAAAGCTTGTATTCCGTGGTCTCTATTATATAATGTTGTGCACACAAAAGGTCATGTGTGCGCATTTGTATACGTACGTGGGTCTCGAGGCTGAGCTCAAGGCTCTGAGCTCGAAGCCACCCCATCAGTGTAGGTTGAGAGCTGTCTCTCGATACACACGTATGTACACAATGTGTGCATATTGTTTGCTTAGACGGGAATCTTTCTTTGTTCAAAGCATTAGCCCAGGCATGGTCGCCGGGCACGGTCACATACATAGTTGTTCATGGACGGGATTCAGTATGCTCACGCTACTTATTTATGGTCGATGTACTTAGAACCATGATGGATACCTCAGAAACGAAAATGAACACATTTCACCTGCGGTGCCCGCCCTTCCTGCCAGAGTGAGGGGCAGACGACGACATATAGGCTCAACAGCTGAGTGCATCGCAAAGCCCGATGACGTCGACGACAAACGCCTGCTACCGGGGTGCTTATGCTAATTCGTTGACAGATGGATTTGTACCAACTTGATGCTCATTGGCTTTCATCTCTCCGACGTGTCGGGGAAATATAAGGCACTTGCACTTGCACTCGCATGCATGCAACTGCATTGCATGTCGGCGAAGCGGGCATTCCGGATCAGCTTCGGGTGGTGCACTCCCGCGGCCCAGTGGGTAACAGGACACCTAGACCTGGGCGGTCCTGAATTCCCTTCCTGGTACGTCGGCCAGCCAGGAAGGCTAGGCCGATCTTTTCCTGGTCAAGGCTTTCGGGTTGGCTCTGTGTTCCAGCCCGACTGTAAGCAGATGGGTGACCCAGAGGCGGCTCGGCCGCGCGGTCGGCAGCTCTGTGGCCCGCCTCTGACACAGATCGCCGCCGCTCATTACCGTGCCGGGTGACGTCAGCACACACCTTGGAGCCGGCTCTTTACGAGGGCCAGCGGCGCCGGCCCGTCTCGACCGGCGGCGTCGTGGGGCCGCGCGGCGACCGCCACCTCTCGGGGTCGGGCGGGCCTCCCAGCCTATGCGGCCCCAAACGTATCCGGCTTCCGGGCCGCCGCTGCACCAGGGACACCTCTCGGCCGGGGGGAGGGGGAGGGAGGGGAGGGCAGTGCGTGCACGCATGCCCGGCGGCCATACGTGCGTGGCGTGATGTTGGGCGAACGGACAGGCGGCGACTGTGGCGGCGACGGCTGAAGGCCCGGCCCGGCTGGTGACGTCACGCCGGGTTACCCAGCGCCTGGCCCAACTATAAAGCGGTCCCGGCGGCGGCGCACCGCATTCGACCCGCTCCGGCGCCGGCAGACAGAGAGACATACAGGCAGACAGACAGGGCGCAGCTCGAGATGTGCAGGCTGGCGATCTTCATGGCGCTTGTGGGGCTGGCCGCGGCCTACCCCTCGCTGCAGGACGCGTTTGATGCCGTGCTCGGTGAGTGCCAGCCAGCCGTGCTCCGGCCGGCTCGACGACCGGCGAGACGAGACCGGAGCAAGACGGCAGGGCGGACTCCTGTCAGAGGCTTTTCTAGATCTGCTCTCTTGCATTTGTCTCCCTTCCACGATCAAAACACGTGGTGAGAGCATTTAGTCGGTTTGACTTGCTCTCTGCTCAGTTTGCAGCAAGGCCTGTCTATGTCGGCTATAGGCCGGGCTCTGGCTCGCTCAACAGACTACGATGTTCTTTGCCAGCTACCGAGGAAAGAGCGGCCATAAATACCCGTCTAAACACAGCCTTTTCACAAGAGGACCCATTCCCGGTAAACGATTATTGGAATTGGAAAACGTAACCCAGGTCGATGCAATTACGATAGCGGGGTTATATCGCAGCTGTTCGTGTGCACCTTTTAAAGTTTTGGAATAATTCGTTAATGGTAACATCACCTCGTTGTCTGTCGTTATGAGTAGCACGTAGCGTGTTTCTGGTCTTCGGGACCACCTCCGAAGGCCAAGTGGTTAACGCCTTAGGCTTCCACGTGGGGCTGTTGTTGCTGAGTTGTTGAATTCCGGTTGCGCCACGGCCACGGAGCTCTTTTAAGGCCAATGCACTGATGGTGCTCCATACCAGCGGCGTGAAGACATGCGTCGCATTCCTTTCATGAAATAATCACGATGATAAAATGATAACGACTTATCGTTACTGACAATGATTTTTGAGGCCGGGTGTAAATGCATAATGCTCATTAAAACCCAGCTCTGCTGCGCAGCTGTCGGCTATCTTCGTGACATGTTATGTAGAGTTGTCTCATTGTCATGCGGAGTTAGAACAGCCTTTACGCTGCGAACTATACATACAGCTGCATCATCAATTCACAGCAATCAGCGACCAAATCTCAATGAACAGCATTCTCAAAGTGTATCTCATTTTTGCGTCTTACTTAATACAAAGCCTATACATAATGCATATGCGGTATTCTGCTCGTGTTGGTTCATCTTAAAAAAGCGTACGCTTTTCACATGAGAGTAGTTTTTGGATTATACCTTTCGGCGACTCAAAGCTGCAGCCAGGTGTTGCGCCCAAAGTCGGCAGCCCCGGTGTCACCTGGAAGTTTCGGTGTGAGGTAGCAGGCAGCTACAAGGTCCTGACGCGCTGTCAACTTAAGTGGAAACACAGACACATAGGTACACACACACACACACACACACACACACACACACACACACACACACACACACACACACACACACACACACACACACACACACACACACACACACACACACACACACACACACACACACACACACACACACACACACACACACAAACCCTTCCTCCTTCTCTCTTAATATATCAACAGAATTTGAGACTGGAATAGTCAATAATTTTGCTAGCTGTGACCGTAGTATTTCCAAGAACGGAAATATTTTGATCGATATTGGTTACAATGAACCGAACTTAACGCTTGCCCAGATCCCATGCCACAGACTCTTGCAGTTTAGCTCACAGTATGTTGTATTCGAGGCCAGTTTTGTGAACGTGACATTCACCGTTTTCTGGTCTATTGCAGATGTAACTAGCATATGTCGACCAGTGCTGGAATCCGTCAGCAATTCTAAATGGTCCGTTCGACCACATCTTGCAGTCAGTCAGCACATTTTCTAATTGTGCAGATTTGATATCAATCATTTACAACGTTAAAGTAGGTGAATTCGTGGATGTACTCAATAGCGCGTGACCAGTGGCGCAACAGACCTATACTCTTGGTGGGGTGGTTGACATTTCCCTCCTTCGCCGAAGAGTGTGACTGCAAATCGCTTGGCATTTAGCCGTCCAAATATGGACGTGATTTTGATCCCTGCTCGTCAGTCTTTTTCAATTTGAAAGGTTGCTGTGTCACATATTAATCAAGTCCCGGGGTGAATCTGCTTCCACATACACATTCTTTGAAGCATTAAAGGAGACAAGTGCAGTGAAAGGAAAGAACCGTAGAGTGGATCGAGTGAACCGCGGAACGGATCGAGTGAACTGTAGAGTGGATCGAGTGAACCGTAGAGTGGATCGAGTGAACCGTAGAGTGGATCGAGTGAACCGTAGAGTGGATCGAGCCCAGTTGTCCTTCAGCAAGTGTCCCAGTCGTCGATGTTTGCACCAGTCCCCTCGGCGTTGAGTCTGAGTCACAAAAAACAGCCAAAAATGACTGAGAGCAGTGATGAAACCTCTTCAGCTATGCGGAAGTCAAAACAAATACGGACAAGTTTGGTCTTCGGCCCACGAACGTATTCAAGCTAGGAGCTATCCTGAACCGTTCCTGCTTGCCCGGGGCAGTTTTCATCTACACATATTCTGTTCAAAAACATACCATCGTTAGTAACTCGCGTGAATCAGAAAGCCCATGCGGAACTCTTTTCGGTAAGCTGTGGATAAAAAGACCGTGGCCATTTGCGGTGAATGGTCCTCAGGTGAGAAAAATACACTGGATATAAATGCTCCTTTATGTAGAATCACGCACAATTCCACCTGCAACCGTTCCGATATGTAGCATTTTTCAGGGTGCTAAAGATCTGTGGTCTAAATTCAGTGTGGAAAATAGGAGCCTCACCGTTCCCTTGGGCCGGATAGGCGCTAGATTTCTTCCTTGTTCTGCTGCCGATCCGTTTGCTATGAGACGCCGGTAGCTGGTCTTCATTGACTTCAGCGCCTATTTAGGTTTTGCTCATAATCTTGGTCGAGAGTATTCTCACTTGGCCAGTTAATCTCGAAATCTGTTAGCATTTCTTTAGGGCTGGAGGCAGCTTTCATGGATCCCTGTTTGACTCAGCTCATCGGAGCGACCGCCCCTAGCACGCAGTTGAAATACAAAAACATCCGATCAGTGCCGACATTTTTCACAAGGTGGGTTTTACCAATCCACCACACACAGTCTCCATGACGAGTAGATCGGGGGATGTTTAGCCGCTCGCCCGAGCTCGCGCCACACACAGTCTCCATGGCGAGTAGATCGGGAGATGTTTAGCCGCTCGCCCGAGCTCACGCCACACACAGTTTCCATGACGAGTAGATCGGGGGATGTTTAGCCGCTCGCCCGAACTCCGTTCTAGCGTTGTCTGGAAAGCAAGTGTTAAAGGCGTTTTGCCTTTCGTGGTCGATTGCAGCAGGGCGGCACCCCCAGTGTCAAATCAGGGGCTTCTCTGTCAATACCTCGAATGGCACCGGCAGCATAGCTGCCACAATACTAGCGCACCAGTGTTGAAGGGTGACCATCGTTCGAGCCGTTCGTGATGAGCGGGCCAGCGACACCCCCGCCGCGCTGCCTCCGGTCAGGCAGGGAGCTCCCCCGCGCCAGCCGCCCCGGAAGTGGCCGCTTCCGCCAGGTGCCAGGGCCGGCCCGCCACGCTGCAGTTCGCTCCCGGTCGAGGTTGTCGTGGGGCCGGGGGAGGGGAGAAGGAGCTCGGACCCTGCGCCAGCCAAGCTGCGTTGACCGAGTCCGCACCAGCCCGGCTGACGACGACGGCTCCTCGTCAGCCCACCGGCCGCTGGCGGGGACCGCGGTCGTCAGCTCACCGGCCGGCTGACGGGGACCGCGGTCGTCAGCTCACCGGCCGGCTGACGGGGACCGTGGTCGTCAGCTCACCGGCCGGTTGACGGGGACCGTGGTCGTCAGCTCACCGGCCGGCTGACGGGGACCGTAGTCGTCAGCTCACCGGCCGGCTGACGGGGACCGTGGTCGTCAGCTCACCGGCCGGCTGACGGGGACCATGGTCGTCAGGTCACCGGCCGGCTGACGGGGACCGTGGTCGTCAGCTCACCGGCCGGCTGACGGGGACCGTGGTCGTCAGCTCACCGGCCGGCTGACGGGGACAGTGGTCGTCAGGTCACCGGCCGGCTGGCGGGGACCGCGGTCGTCAGGTCACCGGCCGGCTGACGGGAACCGTGGTCGTCAGCTCACCGGCCGGCTGACGGGGACAGTGGTCGTCATGTCACCGGCCGGCTGGCGGGGACCGCGGTCGTCAGGTCACCGGCCGGCTGACGGGGACCGTGGTCGTCAGGTCACCGGCCGGCTGACGGGGACCGTGGTCGTCAGGTCACCGGCCGGCTGACGCGGCGGCTGGGTTTGTTTTGAGATGACGTCAGGACTGGAGAGGCTCTGACGGGGTATACGTCAGGGGTGAGCTGCCTGGACCGTCACTAGCCGCTGCTTATCAGGTCAAACTGGAACATACCTGTGGATTCCGCGGCCCGCCGCAATCGTGTCATCGGACTCCACGACCCCGTCGATGTCGCTGGCCTTTCGCGCCGGAGTCCGATGCAAGCCGGCTGGGTTTCACGCTCTTCGGTAAACACTGACCGAGAAGCGCCCTGCGTTTGATCCTTATCCGTATTTTGTGTAGTTGTCCACCACTGTAATGGCCACATTGCTCAGAAACGACGTGCAGCAGCTGGTATCGCTGCTGCATGCCATTTTTTTCTGTTAAGAGTTTGGCAATGCCGGCGGATGGTGTCGGGTTCCATGCCGGTTTCGCAAAGTAGTCATGATGCTTGTGTGGTGCATCAGTTGACATTCGCCTCCCTACTGAAACGCCATTTTGAAATAGCCTATAGATGACCTTCAATCATCTCTGCCGCAAGGAGTTTCAATGAATATCTTTGAGCCCACTTATACGCAGAAAAGCGTCCGCTATGTTTAGTGGCAGCTTGCCGGGACAGCTGACGGCCTGTTTTCTCGCCAGCTTTTATCAATTAGGTTGCGATCAAGGCTCAAAATTTGACACACTTAGATGCAGGTGTCGAGGATGACCATTTACAAACTTTGTAGCTCGTGCATTTTATGATTTGCTGTACGCATACATTCTCAAACAAGTCGTGGGCGTGCCATTAATAACAAGCGAGACGGAGCTACTTTTTATCATGCATGATTTTGCACGTGGTGGCAAAGGCCCATTCGTTCTCATTTGCTAGTTTCACCCACGGATTTCACCACCATAGTTCACATGCACCACCATAGTTCACAAGAACCGGGCTCCGCCAACACTCAGCTTGGAATTAAACGCGTAGGAGGTTGTCTTACTGCGTTATGGTTCATATATTATCTTGTCGTTGAGTGTCGACTGCTTATATCGGAGCAATTCTGCGATATTTGGGCTTTAACACGAGCCAATACAGCACGATTATGGTACGCTTCCAATCGACGGCACTTACAGTGATACTTTTAAATATGGCAGCACTTCTGGACATATGGCTACGCCATAATTGGATGAATAAAACATGCCAAGAATGTCAACATTGTCTCCGCTCTGCATCTGGTATATTTGAAAACATCAAATTTGAAAGACATTGTAGTCGTCTTTTTCAGAATAACAATATCTGTTTTGTTCCAGTCAATGCAGATTTGCGAAGCGGCTATGATAAGATGTTGGATAACGCGGGTATATTTCATGCGCTCTCCGTGAGAATAACACTGAAACGAGGCCGTAGCTCAATGAAAACATTAAATACCTTTCCCGTCACGAATCATGACATTGGCGACATATGTATCAACCATGTCATTTGCAACACCTAAGGTAGATACGGAACAAAAAACTTTCTCGTTATGTGCACGTTACCCAAATTTGTTTAGGGAAGTAACAACCAGAAAGACTATCAGTCCTGGGCACACCAAACATTATGACGCGGTTATGAACCAGCGTGGCAATTAGCCTTAGCCCCATCCTTACCTGGCGCCCGATTGAGAGGTGTTGTACGATTGCGCTTTCACAGGGCCAGCTATGAGGCGGATGATGCATTGCGAGGCTGTTAGCTGTTACGTACCACCTGGCCGTTACTTGTTCCAGTGGGGTCGGGCGACGCGGCGGCCACGCCCAGGACGGGAGAGGTCAACGAGACTGCCTGCCTAGAGCCCGTGCAGCCCGGGGTGTGTCGTGGTGCCATCAAACGCTGGGCCTTTGATCAGAACGAGGCCCGTTGCCGCTCGTTCCCTTGGGGCGGCTGCGGTGGAACTGCCAACAAGTGAGACACCGGCCCGTCGTCTGGCCCGGCTGGGGACGATTTGGAACGCTCAAAACCATGGCCTGATCACAGGGCTTGGTTACTTTTATATCATTTGCGCCAGTTCGCAGTGAGAGAAGTCCAGGGCTGGGTGTCGCGCGTCAGGGTCTATGCGGAGAGGCTTGCTTTCGTGGCCATGCTTTGGGTTCACGCATCCCGCCCATCCAGAGCCATAGTTTGGATTGTTCAAGGCACCATCGTGCAACGAAGGCAGTGCCACCAGTTCATAACCATGCATTGTTTAATCATAACATCAGTTTGATATCACACAGGTATGACGTAGGACGAGTTATTGGAGGCCAGTTACAGAAGGGTCCCGCTCCGTTACAAAATAACGGGGTTTTCAGCCGCAGATGACGGGAGGAAACTCCTTCGCCGGCCGCCACGTCGCTTATGACGGTCGGGCACCCGTACACATCAGACACTCGGGCAATGACCGGACGGTGATCTCAGCGAGTATGACGTCATCAGCTGTCGGAACCTTAGCGACGCCAAACTCGTGGAGTCGCCGCTCACAAAGCTGCACGCCCCCCCCCCCCCCTTCCGCGCTGCTGGGTGCGCCCAGGTCGCGGCGGTGACCCGTGCGCCATATGCTGCAGCTTTCGGTCGGAGGAGGAGTGCCGGACGCGGTGCGCCCCCCTGATGGGCACCGAGGTGAGGTGTGCAGAGCTGGACCAGTGTGAAGCTTCCTGCAGCCGCCGGCCCAGCCCTGTCACCGGCTGCCCGGAGTGTTCTTGCGCAGGTAGATGACCGACCCCCGGGAGGCCACTGGCGCGCCGAACGCCTGCCGTTGGGGGCTTTGTTCGCTCTCTTCCGCGTTTCTCTGGTATTCTTCCGTTCGCATACTCTGGGAGTGATCGTCGGCACGTCGGCTTTCCAGTGGATTCACGTAGTTAATGCGCATGCCCGTCTCCTAGTGGTTCTTATCGGAGGTTGTCCGATTAGATATTCTTCTATTTCTTCCATTTGTTTCGGCTTAGTGTAAGTATGTGCTCAGGGCCAATAGCTTGGATGCTACTGATCAGCCCTTCTCACTTGCATTTCACAGCACTGCGTAACATGTGCCTGCAACAAATACAGACACTACTCATTCGTCTGCCTGCTAATGTGTCCACATCTGCATGCACTTATGTACACGCATAATCGCACGGCTATAGCCACAGTCACAAACTCATGGTCACAGCCACACATATGTGTTTGCACGGATCACATGCCGCACCTCTACGCATTGTCGTGATTTGCTGTAAGTCATCACAAGATCCAGGCATGAGTGGGTCTGAGCACGCATCACACACGGAGTCCGATCCACCGGCGACCGCTCGCATTGCCAGGAGCGCGCCCCTCGGCTTCGCCGTGTGTTCCGGTTCTACGCTGCAAGGCTGCGGTCCAAACGGCAAACATTTTTGGGGGCTGGTGCGCCCATTAGAGCGTAGTTCCCGCGCTCGCCGCCGCCGGCAGCTGCCAGCGGGCCCCGTACTCCGTGTGCAGCGTGTTCGCCCAAAGCGTGCGGGGCAGAGGCGAGGTCACGCTCGGCTTCCGGGTCGCTGTCGGCCGCCGCCCCGCTACCGGAAGTGTCAGGCCGACTACCGCACCGTCATCGGACCCGCCGCTGTGTCGACACAACCAGACTGGGCCGGTTTTGGCTGGGAGCAGAGCTGGCCGCTCAACGCCTCGGCTTACTCCCGTATCACGCGGGGGTGGCGGGTCTGACTCATCTGGATTCAGAGATACTCCATTGCTCTTTCCTGGGTTTGAAAAGCTGTGAGCTGCACATGACAGGATTAATGATGGAAGAGAAGCGGAGCGCACTTTTGTGCACAAATCAACCGGTTTGTGAGCCTCGGGCCCTTTGATTCTTTTACCCCATTTTCCTTGGATTATTGTTATTTTTTACGTATACACTATTCCTAAAGCACAATAAGTTGAATACATGTGACAGGGAAAATGTTACGGCATACCCTTTAGAAAAAGCAATACCCAGCCTGGGGCTCTAACGAGACCTTGCAGCTCGCTAGACCTGATCACACGCTATCGCACGTCGAAGTCACCTCCAAGGAGCAAGCAACCGGTGTTTCACACGTAATACTGGCCTTTGAAATGACTCCGAACCGACCATCAGTAACTGGCCGCTATGGGCCCGTTTTCATACAAGGTGCAACGAATTCGCAGTTGGCTTTTTACGACCACGAAAAGCAAACCGAAGGCATAGCGTTTCAGCTGTTGGCGTTTACGAAAAACAGGGTCATGGCTGCACGATATAGTTGTGTGTGTGTGTGGAACATACGCTATTGACTCAAACCCTGATGTCACGGTGTGTGCTCCAAAAACCGTCTCAATTCTTGCACATATGTACTGCTTAGCTGTCGGCATATGCGGAGAGCAGCTCCATACTCGCCACTCACTAATCCCCAGCATGCAGTACTCGCCTCTGCTTTATGTTGAGCACGATGTTTTGTGGAAATAGCAAACATACGAGCGATACTCTGTTTTCCCACCTTTTGCCCCAGTATTTGCCTACCACTGTTCTGACCTCAAACGAGTTCAAGCCCGCAGGTTGGTAGCCCCCATCCCAGGCTGGCTCCCACCGGCGCCCCCATCAGCGGACCGGGCGGCCACCGCTGGCCGTGGCTACCACCAACGCTGTCTGGCCCTATCCTGACGCCGTGTATCACCCCCCAACTCTCTGCGACGCTGTCCGACACCTGATGCTGTCTGACATCACCACTGCTCAATCCGTCATGCAAGGACCACCACTATTCGACTCCGCTAAACGTATATCCCGCATGTCAGACCCTTTTAAAACTACTCACAGCTGTCCATAGCTGCCTAGTTCTTTCCACCGATCTTCGATGTTATTTGTTCCGTCCGACCTTACCTGGCAAAGCCGGGCCCCGCCCGGCGCCATCCCAACACGTCCAACTTAATCCCCACCGCCCGTTACAGACGTGTACTATTTGTCTCTGTCCGACGCTGCCCGCCCTCGCTGCAGGGAGCCCAGACGACACGTGCCGTCTCCCGATTGTCAAGGGCCCGTGCAAGGCCGCCTTCGAGCGGTACGGCTTCAGCCTCGTCTCCGGATCCTGCGAGGCATTCTTCTTCGGCGGCTGCAACGGCAACGCCAACAACTTCGAGACGCGGGAGGAGTGTCAGCGAGCCTGCGGCGGCGCCTTCTGAGGCACGCCGGGCAGAGAAGGCGGCATCAGGGCCAATCTTGGCACCGAAACAGACCGGCTTGAGGACGTGAACGGATGGCACTTGCGTAGAATGACGGCGCGGGTGACATGGAGACAGGAAATGCTTTTGATAGCCTCGCACGTGGTACGAAAGGTTGGTACTATGTGCATAGTACGAAAAGGAACGCGTCCTTTTAGACTTTTTGCACTTCGTGAGTGTTCTTAAATTGTTTGCCTATTTATGGACTCTATTTATTCATTTTTGTTAATGAGGCATACTTGAACTGATGGTTCAACTGATGGATGATGTCGCATACTCGAACTAATAGTAAACTGTGTTGTGACAGTGAGTTATTCTGCTCTCGCTTGTAACGAGTTTATGCCACGTACGAGTGTAAAGAATCACAAGAAGGACAAATACATGACCGTGACCATGCACTCGTCAATCATTGCATTACATTGTTACTGGACAATTGTCACGACATCAGATGGTAGAATCGATACTCCGACAGTAACCCCTTCAAGCCAAACTGTCGGCAAAAGAGCAGGATGGACCAAGTTGTAACATCAAATTCATATCAAATCTCTTGCCCAAATGCCGTGAATTTACTCAGCCATCACCGTTAAGGTAAGATAGTTCCCAAGACAGTAAGCCTCGATCAGACCAGAGCTAAAGTAATATCGATTAACAACGGCACGGCGCCGTTACGCAAACAAAAATGCACTTTTGTTACAGATCATGTTAATCAGGATCAAGACAGGCCAAACTGAGCACGACATGCCATGAATCTTATCCTGCAAAAGGACCTAGGAGACTGAACAATACACCGAGCAGAACGCATGGATACACGGCTACTTGACGGGCGTCCAAAATGGAAGAGCTTCGCACTACATCGTTAGAACTTCGGGCGTGATAAAACGGAAGACAAAGCAAAGAATTTCTGGCAAAAATAACTGCTCCACGAGGGGGGAAATTTGAATTCCCACCGCAAAACCGACCCAAGCAAGTGCATCGCTGCGATGCCTGAGGTTGTGGTCCCTGGGTGCCAGGACGGAAAGACGCCTCTCCAGAGCAGCTTAAAATACGTCTCATCAATTAGGTTCCATCTTCAGCACCATGGAAGCGGTTACCAAGGCACCAAACGCTGCACCTCAGAATCTCAGATTCCTCTCCTCATTCGATTGTACGGACGCACATCATCGCAACAAACTCTGTCACGCTTCTGCTCAGGCTAACATCGCCCAAGGGGGTTTATCCTGTGGTCGGACACCGACCATCAGCGCGAGTAGGTGACCCGAGCGCCGCCTCGTGACCCGGTCCTCCGCGCGGTTCACCCCCAGCCAGATTCACTCCGCGCGCGCCGCAGATCGACTGCTCACATGTTGGCGTATTCGCCAGACACAAAGTCCAGCTTTCCCGTGAGGAAGTTGCCGACGGCGGCCGGATCATTACTCATGTAGTACTCCTCGGCCAGCTGCCGGAAGTACTCGAACGTGACGGTCTCCGAGCTCCCCTGCAACAACGGAGCAGGTGTCACAAGACGGTGGAGCTCACAACCAGTGCAGGCAAGTCATCACGGCCAGACTGCCCTTTAGCCGCTTGGAGACGGAAGCCTAGGCAGCAGCGACTGAATCATATGACTATCTGAAGACACTGGTGGTTTACGTCAGTTTGCTCTCGAGCAATAGACATGCTTCCCAGCGTGCTACCCTTACCAGCGTAAATATTTTCCAGGCCTGGCGTGAAAATCGTTCTCTCACGCCGAAGTCGGTGAGCACGTACACAAACTCTTCTTCATCGATGACACCATCACCTGTAAGAGACACATGATTATTTCTCGGTATTCACCACTGGTTTTGCACTATTTCTCATCGGCCAGCACCCATAGGTTGTATTGTACACGCCAGCATGCATATCTACGTGTCGGGGAGCACTGAATGAGAGTTTTGTTGCTTAAAAACGGTGAAATTTACGTTTGTGAACGCACTGGCAGGGTGGCCTCATTTTTTTTTCATATTGTGCACACATGAACAATGATCTAAGTGGTGCAAGCAGTGTCTTTTTCCTGTGACGAAAACGTATCTGAGCGACAGTTTGAAATGTGTATTCGAGTGGCACACCAGTGATGGCGAAAACATAACGTTATCAAGAGCAAGAGACCATGCTCAGATTAACGCCCAACCAAATTTTGTTGACAATTTTTGTACTTTGGAAGTGGCCATGCCCCGCAGGGGCACCGGCTTTGGCCAATGTAGGGGACTAGCGCCCCTCGGGCCCCATCTCCGGTAACAGGTGGACAGCGCAAGCTGCTCCTCTCAGGGCGTGGCGACCCTGCTGGCACGTGAGCTCCCGCTCCTTGTCACGCCCACTTCCTTCCCACGACCTGCTTTCCGCATCCAGGTCACTCATCACTCCTAATCCTCGTTTTACCGGGGTCGCCGTGCCCCCTCGCCCGCGTCCCCGGGTTAATCGGATCCTAGTGGCTGAGGGGCGCGTCGTGCGGATCAGTCGCGACGCGTCCCAACACTTCACTTCGGCCAAGATATCCGGGGGCGCGGGGGCCCGTGGGGCCCCACACGGGTCTAGCGGCTTGTTGCTCGCGCTGCAGCTGGGTGCTCCGTGCGGGTCTCCGCTTGGGGCGCTTGGTCGTGCGCAGCGGCTTAAGGGGCCAGGGGGAGACGGCGCTGACCCACGGTCAGGACGGGGAGGGGTCTCCCTGGTGACACCTGGCCGTGTGGGAGGCGTCGTTCGCCCCGTATAGCACCGGCATAGCCCTGGCGGCGACCACCTCCCAAGGGAGTGTTGAACCGTCCCCCAGTTGGGCTCCGTGGTGGGCGGGGAGCCCCAGTGCCGAATGCTTCACAAAACTCGCATGGATTCTCATTCAACCAGCCCCGACGGAAATGACACTTCAGCTCCGACGGCTCGGCTGACGACGATGTACGACCGTCCCTCTGCTTCAGCCGAGGGGCGACACGGTCCTTCTGCATCGCTGAAATGCCGCTGCCACGGACCGATTTCCGCTTCACCCCGTTGGAACGGACTAGAGGTGGGAGAGTGGGAGTACCGGGAACTGCCGGGCAGGCTGCTCAGTCACATACACGGTCAGAGATAAAGATTGAAGGCGAGACGCCACTTTGCCCATCACGGTGACGGCTCACAAAACGAAAAACTGTTATCACGGGATTATTAACTGTTTTGACCTGGAGGGTGTCAGTGGTGAGGATAGCGTGGATGGCCTGTCTGGTTTCGGCGTCGTGGAAGCTCGTCGGATCAGGGTCAGGAGAGGAGAGCACCTGGTCCCAACAAACAATATCATCCTCACTTTCAACCGTGTGGATCTTCCTTCAGAAATAGTCGTCGGCTATGTGAAAGTGAAAGTTCGTTTATACACTCCCAACCCTACGCGCTGTTTTCGATGTCTTCGCTTTGGCCATGCAAAAGACTACTGCAAGAGCAAACCGCCTCGTGGGAAATGTACTGAAAGTGACCGCACTAGCGAGAACCGCAGCGCTGTGCGACCGAAATGTGTGAATTGCGACAAAAACCAGATCCCGCACGCGACATTTGACCGTGCCTGTCCGGCGTACTCTCGAGAGAAAGAAACTATCTCCATCAAGTGCTCCCGGCACATCTCTTTCCGAGAGGCACGGGAGATTTACAATAGCTCACATCCCACAGTGTCTTACGCAAATGCGGTGACTCGTTCCCACTCAAACGCGGTTCATCGCGGGATCAGCTCAGGCCGTATGAACCTGGCGCAGTTTATCGCACTTCTCCAGTCATTTGGGTTGACTTGCAGACCGGCAGCGGGTTCGGATGCTTTATCCGCGACCGCGGCGCCCGCCGCATCGCCGGTAGCTGCGGCGCCGGCGGCTCCTATGCCGCCGGCCTCCCCGGTTGGAGAGACGTTGGAGGGCAGGGAGTGGACTTTGGTCGGGGCCGGAGAGGGGCGCTCCTCCCGAGCAAACCAGACACGTTCCGGGAGAGAGGCGCCGACCACGGCGTCTCCTTCAACAACTACGAGCCGAACTTTACCCGGCGAGACAGTGGTGGAGGCGTTGCGGCGCGGCGAGGTGAAGAAGAGGGCCCGCGAGGCCAGGCGAGCGCATCCGGTGGAGCAGGTGAGGGCGGCCAGGCGGTCCCCGGGGGCCACCGATTCCTCGGCCCCGGCGGGGGACGGCGGGAAGTCTCCTCCCTTGGGGTCTGCTGGGGCGTCGGTGGCGACGGTGGCTGGTGGTGCGCTCTCTTCTGAGGGGACTGGTGGGGTGCCATCCTCCTCGGAAGGGAGCGCTTCCACGCTTGGAAGGCGCGTTGAGCCGCCGCTTACTCCGCCCTGAATGGGTACCCACCGCCTCCTCTGCCTTCCGCTGCGCCTGCTCAGTCCCTGCCGCCTCCAGCGACTCCGCCGTCGTCGCCGAGGCGGTCAATCTTTCTACCACCCCGGGCCGCCCCGCTAAGCGCGGATTGCCCTGGACAAGCTCGCCGACGGACGAGGGAAGGCTGCGAGCGCGGCTGAAATTTCAGTCAGGTTCCAATGAAGGTCGTTCGAGTCCTGCGGACAGGAGGCTGCGCCCAAGTGGATGCGTGCACCCCCGGGTACACTTCAAGGAGTTGAGCCCTTCGTCTAGTGCAACGGAACACTTCTAGTCAGCTTAGTTCTTTTTACAATCTGGAACAGTTTTTCAGGCAACCCATGTTTTTCCTCCAGTTTTATGCTGGTGATTCTACAATGGAATTGTAGAGGCTTACGGACCAAGATTTACGCGCTGTGCTCAGTCACTGTTGTCCGGTTGCTGTCTGCCTCCAGACGGTGAAGCTGTCGCCGGATGCTCACTGCATCATCAAAGGTTACTCAGTATTTAGAAAAGATGTGCTAGCAGGCACTGTGGTGCACGATGGTGTGCTGTTGGCAACGCACCACAGTGTGCCTGCGCAGCAGCTGAGGCCACAAACCCCACTCCAAGCTGTTGCTGCACGTGTGCATTTTAATTATCGCTTTGTAACCCTATGCTCAGTGTATTTGCCACCGGGGCTCAGTTTTCCACTGGTGCAGCTCAGACATTTGATGACTGAGCTCCCTCCGCCTTAGGTTATCTTGGGATATTTTAACGCACACCACACCGTCTGGGGTTGTGATGACAACAACGAGCGGGGACGTACTTTAGAACAATTTATTCACGAGCAGTCGTTCTGTTTTTTGAAAACGGGGTCTGGGACGCATCTTACGTTACCGCCAGGTCAGACGTCGGTTTTGGTCCTAAGCCTGGTGAGCCCGCAGCTCGCGCAGCTTTCGCCCGGCTAAGAAACAGTGACATAATGTTTGCATTTCATGACCCCATCTTAAAGGAAACGTTCCACCTCTACATGGGGTTTTGAACTGGAACAGCCATTTTGAGGACCTTTTGATGCAGTTCAGGGCCACGCTCTTTTTGAGACCCAAAACCCTCTGGTTTCTGCGCCATGCGCCCACAAAAGTGCGAAAGGGTTTATTGGGAGACTACTTCAAGGCCACCTGGACATTGATGTCGTCATAGAAACGTCATACGATTGCCGTTATATTACAAGCTATTTTCAGCTTATGGTCAAAAGAGCATGGCCACTGATACATTCGCAAGAGCGATGATGCGGCACGTATGATACAATCCGCGGAAGGTGATTGGCTGTAAGTAAGATTTCGCTGCTGAATGCGTGTCGCCAACGTAAGCGTGAGCACTTTCGGGTTGCGCAGTACTCGTCACCAACGGGGCATATTTCCTTACTTCTAGGTCATAGGTCAATGTTATAAAAAAGAACGCCACAGTCTGCAAAAAAACTACAGCACCGAAAAAAATAACGGCGATCTCCCGAACGTTATCAAAAAGATGACGCGACCGCAAATCTGACTCTTTTTCTTCCGCCGGCGTTTCTCATCTTCTTCTAGCGGAATTCTTACAGACAGCCGAGTTGGCGCCCTGTGTACCAGAGCAAAGAATCTTGCACGGGTCTGTGGGTTAGCAAGGCATCATAGGATTATAAAAATATTATAGTAATTTTAGAAATATATCTTACAAAATATTTTACACATATTACAGGCCAATTCAAATCGTGACCAAACAATTGCGTCCTAAAAATACAACCTCCTGAGCTGTATTACCATGAGCCCCCGTTGGGACTTACTTTTGAAGGAAGCTCACGGTGAAATGTGGTGCAATAACCGAAAATCTGTGCGGAAATTGTGAGAAAACCTGCAATTTGATAGTCCCGCGGGTTGTGCAAGTGTGCGATTACACTCATTCGACATTAGAGTGCGAATCAGGCGCTCGAAAAGGGTGTGATCACTGGTGGTGCGGGCCAGTGGTTTGTATTGATCTTCATGTGACGGGGAGCGTGCATGCGAGGTTCGTACTTTTGATAGAGAACATCGTTTTGGTATTCTTTAAATATATCGACTCCCAATAAAATGCGATGTATTGATAGCTACCTGTGTCTTTAGATTTGCTTTTGAATATGACAGCGTAGCGATGTCGGCAAACTGATAGAAACACTTACACCCATGGTGCAGGGGGTGTTCAAAGGCAATTTGTTGCTTCATTACGATCTTGCCAACATTTTGAACCTATTTAGGTATTACAGCATGTGACTAATCCATTGCATGTCATATTAGCAATTCATTTGGGCAGCAGGGAGCGGTCAGCACAGTTCGTCAATGCACATGCTTGGTGTAAGCTCGCATGATACAGCGTTGCAAAATTGTCTTTCACTTAAGAATTCTGAAAATATAGTGCTGTGGTATTATGGTTGCACATATAATTTTCAAAAAATTAATCAACAATTTCAATATCAACCAATTTTGTATGCAGGCAAGCACTGCTCATAAGTCATCATTGTCATAGTCACTACAATTTGTGTGGGATGCTGGGTGCTGAGAAAGGTGGACAAGTATTGCTGTTGGTTTCTTGGATAGCACTTAATCATATTTTTATCATTAGCCTAGTGTGCACTGTCAGCTACATCGCTTCTTTGCATTTCGCCCATCCAACCATAACTACATGCACTTGTCAAGTCTTCAGCCTTGTTCAAGACCAGCAAGTTTGCAGTATCATTTTGCTACATGTGATATTTTCTTGATATACATGTCTTATTACTTGCGTGATCAATGTTTTTGAGTGAAGCAGCCTGGTGGCTGTAGCATGTTGCATGGCTGTGCAGGCAGAAGACGTGTTTGCATCTTTGTCACTATGTTTTGTGGATTACTAAAACAGACTGAGCAAGTGATGCCACTTATTGGTTGTGTGCTTTGCTGAAGGTGATTTGTATATGATATCATGTGCTTTTTGTCACTCATATGTCAGATACAAAGTTAATACAAGAATGCATACTTGACCCCTTTTTCATGATGGGATATATTATGACAGCAGCAGTGACTGCAGTGCAAAAACAGTATCATTGTTCATTATGCCATGCCACAGTACAACACTGAGGTAGTGCCACGATGACGCTGTTGACCGGTGCCATTAAACAATGTACCACATTGGTTGACTACTCTGCATCAAGCCAACGAAATGAGAGCTTATAATTTATGAATGACGTAATAACGAACTTAACAACGCCAAAGGACTATCACTAACGAGAATGCTAATGCACCACAATGTTTATATCAGGGTTAACTAGTAATTGGATAAATAATCCTAAGCAAGAAAAACCCTCTTGGTAACTCGACCTTGCCAGCTTTACGACAGAAGTATCAATGTTTTGACATTCAATTCATAGCAATGCTATATATCTATAAATTTTTGCGTGTAGTTCCATTTCCAGTCACAAATAATAAAGAAAGCAACTGCTGCGCACATCACATGACATTAATGTCAGGACTACAGCACTGCAGGCAAGGATAAGTCGACAATGCAATATTTACATCCTTAACAGTCCTCGGCAGGTTTCGGTAAGAGATTCATGACGCTACATGACAGTCTTCACAGCATATCGCGCTTTGCTGTTAGTAATCTGCCCTAAAATCTGGCGGTCGCTACGTTGTGTATGTCAAACAGCCCACCAAAGCTTCTGTTACGACCAGCACCAAGGCAAAAAATTTACAAACAAGCGATTCACTAATCTGCCACCTAACACAGTGGCCGCGACGAAAATGGCCGGTTGGTGTCAGCTTTTGTGTGTTCCTAGTTATTCTTTAGGTCTGGCTGCCAGATGCTGCTAGGTATTGTCGTCACAAAACCATTCCATGTAGCCATCAAGGACGCAATGGGGCGCATTTTTACAAACTTTGAAACTTTGCTGCTTAACGTCGTTTTTGAACCCTGAAAGCTTACCAATAGTTACAAGTAAACTTTTCCCATCATAGCTAATGCTCATCTCAAAATCTTCAACTGGGACAAATTCCCTTTAACAGAAGCCAGAGATATGTTTGTTGTGTTTGATGTAGTGCTGGGCTGATGTGCATGAGTTTAATATTTTTTGGGTTTAAATGCTTTATGCTTGTTGAATTTTCTGTTGATTTCTTTTTGTTGAATTTCTTTGCTTTTTGTGTTAAAAAGTCCTGTGGAAAGTCCACAGTGCAGCATGAAAACATTATTGTCACATAGTTGTTGATGCTCACCACACTGTTATTAAACTACTATGCTTTACTGTATTCTGTTTTACTTAATGACTTAAAATGTTTAAAACAAAACAGTTTTGTCAGGTTTATCATATTACGTCCACGCCAACTTGAAATGTATGTGCTTGTTTGCTAAAGCATCTCTAACTGGCCCATAAGTTTTATCTTTTGTGAATTGAGTTTTCCACTCTCGTACGGCCTTTTTGCGATGAAATTGTTTTCTCCTACCCTTGTTCAAAAGCGACTCTAGCTCATTGCTCTAAATGTAATATTTAGTGTCCTGAAGCGTTCAAAGGTACTTCTTTCAAAAGCATCACCATTTTTGTCCAACCTTTGACTGCGGCTCAGAATTAGCAGCATTTCAGTATTATCAGCATTAGTCATGCGGGAGACAGCCGGGCTTAGGAAGTGGCCGCCGAAGGCAGACGGGAGCAGGGATCACATCAGGAATATATGACAGAAGGGCCTTCATTTTGTGGCTTGGTTGTTTAAGGAGAATCTCCAGTCTTATGACTTTTGTTACATTGTTTTTGGCCGTTCCAGGCTTCCGAATCTTTTCCCGCCTAAAATGCTGCTACAAGGCTTATTTCTTGAAAAGCAGCCAGCGAAATGAAAGCGCATGAAAAATCTGTCGCACTGTGAGTCAACGATTCACGTTCCAAATTCTGTCCAGCCTATGTCTAGGCCGCATTTGGGCATCTACCCTGTGAAGGCAAATGTCCCCTCAATGACGCGAAATGCCTACCCGCTCGTGGAATTTCGCGTCCCCAGGAAAGGCCACGTTGAAATGGACGAATAATCTCGGGAAGCTGGATAGCCCTATTTTTCGAATGACAAATGAGTCGAATAGACAATATTACGTACCAACGAGAAGCAGCCCTAGATGCATGTCTAGCACAGCAGGCATGACATTTGAATAAAGAGCGGTAACAACCTCCATCTCTACCCCCTCCGGTCATCGGGCTTGCTTTCCAGAAAAAGTTCCTGAATTACGCCCTAAGTTTGCCCCCACCTTTTGAAACGTCTCTACGCCTGTGCCTATGCCTGTAATGTATAATTTTATACCAGCGCATCTAAGATTGATACAAGATGGTGTCAGCTAACAATTTTAACCCTTACCCTGATTCACCGGTTTTCGTAACGCGGACTGGTGGTGGTGGGGGGTGGGGGGTGGGGGGGGGGGGGAATCCACGACGTTTGCAAACTAAGACAGGCAAAGCCCTGTAAAAAACAAACAAACAGTGAACTGTCTTTAACGAGATCTCGTCATTGGTAAGAAGTCACTCGCTGTTAAATGACCCCACTAGACCAAGTCGACGGTCAAATTTTCCTCACAACCAAACATCAGCTTTTCATGTTCATACATACAAAACCATGCAGCTAAGTGACATGGAACATAGAGAGGCGTATCCCTTGTTTAATTATGAGTACAACGGCATCTAGTTTTATCTGTTTGGAGCCCACAAATATAATGTAGGGTTTCGTTCATGACCAGTGCCAACCCTCTGCGCGCGGTCCGCAGAGCCGTCGCTCGCTGTCCGCCGGCCTTGAATCGCCTCGCAGTTCTCGTAGAACACTTCTCTGAAACCAGAGTAACCAGGAACACTAGGAACACTAGGAACACTAGGAACACTTTTTTGGTGTCAATGCGCGTGCAGTGGATGCCCCGCAGGCTACCAAAGATTTGATGGAGACTTCACAATATGCCGCAGTGGTTTGCTCAGAAAACTGTAGGGAGGGAGTGGGGGAGGGGGGGGGGGCTGATGTCGCATCGCCCCCCCCCCCCTCCCCCCGTCCCCGCTGTCAGGGCGAGTAACTTGTCCAGAAAAAGATAGCCGCCTGATGTGAAAGTGATGACAAATTTCGACACCGCTTACTTGGGGCACGGCGAAAAACACCCACCAGTCAAAACATGCCGCGCCAGGCTTGGAGCACCCTTAAGGTGCGATGAATAGTTTGACGACGATTGAGATGAGGCTCGAAACGCACACGTGATTCTCATAAGAGGGCATGTCCCCGCAGAGGCTCCCCATATTTGACGTCATTCCCAGTGCCGCTTGCCACTGGTTCGAGGTCCGCTGTGCATTCTGCCGCCTTGGCTATCGAGGTCCTTTGTTGTTGTTGCTTTTATGCGGTCAAGGAAAACAAATCCAACCGTAGATCGTGTTTAAATGTGAGGCCCCGGCAAGTCCCGAGGCCAACCTCGGGAACACTCCTGTTGTGATTGGGCTAACTCATTAGTCTAGGGCAGCTGCGCCTGCTTTCCTAGCAGCAACGCTTATCCTGACATTTGTTGAAGGACAGTGTATGACTGAACGTTTCGGTTGTGTGTATGATATTGAAAATTGTAGTGATGAAAGGGACTTTCGATAATAGTCTGATTACTGATGACGCTACTGGACATGGTCTTAATGACCATTTTGTCATATGATATCGCATAACGCTACTGGCGACAACTTTTCCTCTTGAAATTTAGTCGGCGACAAAAGTACACTTTTACCGTCCCTGACACGGATGACTGTCACTGGATTGCCTCTGCTCAGTACCTGGCCGTAGTTTTTGTGCTGGGGATTGCAGCCAGCCACCAATCCCTGCGCGCCCGCACTGAGTTCAGCCCATCCCTAGTTGTCAATGTGGGGCAGCTGGAATGCTGGGAGCAATCGGTCATGGATGGGATTTCGATACATTTTTTACCATACTGAATCGTTTGGTTTGGTTTGACTTACAGCTCTTTCGGACATCAGTGACCAGGAGAGTGGTAGTGGTAGGTAGTGGAGTGGTCGCGGTGGGGCAAAAGTACACGCAGAACAGGATATGCTGACTCGTCTAGTCTTCCAGACAATGAGCAGAATCGGTGCACCATGCACTCTATTTCCAGATAGATAGAGTTTGTCCGGGTGCTAACCGCAAACACCTTAGTGCGGGCAGATTACGGCATGAATAAACAAGTACTCACCAGTTCTGTCGTAGAGATTAAACCTGTACTCCAGGTATGCATGGACCCACTCCGGCCATGGATTCTTCTCGGCAATGTCCTTGGATTGCTGTTTGTCGGCACTCGGCTCACTGCACGATGACGCCACCTCTGGGTCAGTTTCAGTATTAGACTTTGAGCTTGGGCTCTTCAGAGGTAGGGTCGCAGGCGCTGGTGATGGCTTCTTTCGCTTGAAGTAATCACGCAAACCTTTGTAGATATTTTCCCACATCAAAAGCTGAGGGGCGGAATAGAGTCAAGAGTCGTTTGAACGTCTCAAATTGCAATCTCCACTAGAAAAGCTTGCAAATGCGTGCTTATCTTTCACGGTGGTCATTTGATTCTGTAGGCACTCATGGACTTCTTTAGAGTTCATTTCAAACACTCCCGACAATGCCACCACACTCGCTCGCCCATTCCACAAATTTTAGCCTCTGACTCACTCATGTGCCTGACTATAGAGAGGCTATACCACAGCCAGCAATTGATTGAGTATACGCTAGACACACCCCGTTTCGTAGGCCAGCGAGAATCAGTTGCCATATCTGGGATCTGCGGTACGATGAGTCACAGGCTTACTCATATAACTGACATATCCATATTTGACATGTCAGAAAAGGCAAGATGAGGGTATCCTGCAGGAAACAAGTTCAGGCGAGGCCTTAATGGCGCAATTTCTAACAAATAATCCAAATCTTGCAATCCCTAAGAAATCGCAACAGAAAAAAGTCACGCATATTACAGATCATAGTCATTACGAACGATACCTAGCATGTGGAAGCGTCAGGGCGCCAAACGCGCCCATATTGCATGTCAACATACCCATTCCTGTGCTGTGATGACGTCGTCGTGATCGGAGTCGGCTAGCCGCTGCAGGTCGTGCCACATGTGCAGGAACAGGTCCTCGGTGTGTCTCCTCTTGGCGCTGCCCTCCTGCCAGCCACTCAGCTGACAGATGTGCTCGCGCAGCAGGCAGAAGTCGGCGAACTGTTAGACGGCCGTTCTTGTCGCGGTCTGAAGCAGACAGGTGCAGAGCAGCGGCTGATAGTGCGGCACACACAGAAAGGATCGTCGTCGTCCTCATTGGGTCTTTACGACGCGCTCAACTGCTGAGGCTATATGACGTCGCCTGCCTGTCACCCTGGCAGGGAGGACGGGCACCGCGAGGAATCGAACCCCGTACCGCTGGTTTTCCAGACTTGCAGTGGTTAACGCAGACGCGTTAACGCAGACAGCTGAAAGCGCAACATGCACAGGAAAGGTGCAGAGCACGGGCTGATGGCGCAGCACACACACAGAGGGTGCAGGGCAGCGGCTGATAGCGCAGCATGCACAGAGAGTGTGCAGAGTGGCGGCTGACAGGGCAGCATGCACAGGGAGGGTGCAGAGTAGTGGCTGATGCGCAACATGCACAGTAGGAGTGCAGCATAGCAGCTGATAGCGCGGCACACACAGAGAGGGTACGGAGCAGCGCCGGACAGCACGGCATACACAGACTGACAGCGCGACACAACAGAGCGGGTCAGGGGCGGGTGCAGAATATCGTCAAAAGGGACCATGTTTTTGTGGTATCCCTTGGAACTTGGTTCCCCGACCCACTTAAAAAAATCCTTACGATCTGGGTCACTTAATTTTCAGATTTTTTTATGTATGCGGAAAACTATTTCTTCCGCGTATTGTGGAGGGGTAGACATAGTACACAGGAACATGGAGAGCATTCTTTTTTCAGAAACTCGTAACTTCCACTATTCTGAGGCAAACTTTCTTTAGCATAGGCAAAATTAGTTAAAATTCGGTGCTGAATGCCGTCAAAGTGAGGCCTTTGAACACCAACCAAATGGCCAGCGATCGTTAACTTACGTGTAACGAAACGAGTAGGAAGTCATATTTCGTACATCGCTGACCTAACAGCGGAT